>NC_064288.1:6829365-6843618 GCF_019186545.1 Solanum stenotomum | reverse complement strand
TCCCCAGGAATTTGAAATAGGAAAGAAAGAGAGTAATTTCCAGGTTAGTTCATTGAAAATACAGGAAATAGAATAGAACTTTTTGAAATTACAATACAATATATAGGAAACTAGGGTAAGTGAAATTTTCAAGGCACAAAGTTTTATATTAGTAGGCTTTTGGACATGTAATTGCATATCGCAATATGAAATTATGAAATGAAATTAGTGTTTAGATATGCGATTTCAAGTTGATTTCATCTCATATCATATCATGAGATGAAATTCTAAATTCTAAATTCTCCAAAAAAAAAATATGATTTGAGACTTGTTAAACTATTCGTAGTGTAAAATCTGTTTTTCCAACAAAATAACTTCAAACAAATTTCATACAAATAATGAAATAAACAATATGAAGTTAGATAAACTTTGGAAACAAAAATCATATAATCAACAAGATGAAAGGAAGAAGAGTCGAGTCCTCTGAATTCACAGAGTTTCCTTAAGGAGATTATTCCTCTCAAGTACCCGAGGTTATGGAATATATCCTCCCAAAATAAAATGACTCTTCACGACAAACAAATAGGGGCACCTCAAATTTGTTGACCAGCGAACCACTCAATGGCTTGTAATTACACTTGAAGTTTTTGGAAAAGCAGAAATTGTTTTCTTACTATGTTGTGTTTTTCTTCTTGTAAACTTGTTTTAAAAACTTGTCTCAATAACTGAGAAAGATTCAGATATTTATAGTCATAGGTGAGCACAATGATTCATGCATGATATGTGAAAAGGTAGTCTAGAAATAAAAAAGGTTGCATTCATCTGTCATAAGTATTCATGAATGGAATAACTTTATTCATACTTGCAGCACTTTCGCATTTTTAATTCACCAATCTTTATTCTATGTACAATTATCCATTCACATATTATACAATGAACCCAACAAGACTTCCAAACCATAGTTTGAGATTTTCCAAATACAAAAATTGACCCACAAGTTTAACATGTAAGTCTATTTAACTCATTTAACATGTTACCTACACCGATAGTATTACATTATCAGTATATATAACTTAATTATAACGATGTTTGTTTTGTTGAATGGCAGTAGCCGGAGATGGATGGATTTGTAGCAACAATATGCATTAGGCAAGTAGAGGCGCGATATGAAATTTATATTCCCATCATAGCTTTAACAACACATACAGATGAGAAAGTTTTCCTTACTTACCAAATTAACCCCTCAAGTTTGATTTGCTTTTGAAAGCTATAGATGATATAGAGAATAGAAAGGTTTAAGAGATTATAAAAATATCTTTATTTCATCGAGTCGTTATGTGAGACATAAAATAAAATTTCTCCGAAAGATGATCCTCAAGTGTTTATTCTTAATAGTTTTTCTATTCGTTCTGAAGTTATGTGTCTTGTTTTTATTCTTGCGTAAACATTTTTGTGATGTGTTCAACATGAAATGCAATAGAGTTTTACTATGAAATGCACACACCAATACATTGATATTAACTTTCATATGTTTTATTGTAATTTAGCGAAATGTATCATCGAATCTTGGAGAAATGGTATTATTTATTGGTCGTGGGCACGAGCCGTGGAATCAGTAAAGTTGTCATCACTGGCTAAAAATAATTTTTTGCTTTTTTCAAAAAAAAGAATCTTTTCTTATACATGGTAAATTCCAAATTTTCAAGTCAAGAGAATGAGATAGGTTAGTCATTTTAGCAATACTAAGCTTGTTTCAAAACATGTAGTATAACATTTTTCAAGTAAAACTCGATGTTTGCACTGAACAAATTAAATGATTTTATTTTATGTATGTTTTATTCCGAGACTCTAAGAAGCCGTTTGGATTGTTAGGATATACTATTAACCATGCGTTTTGACATAGTATTATTATTGAACAATTGTTTATTCATTTATTCAATTCAATAAAGTGTTACATTAAATAGATCAATTGTCATATATGTGTCATTAACTTTGTAAGAACCGATGATTTAATCTTCTGTGTATAAGCTTAAACTATATACACCAAATCATCTACTATATAAGTTAAGGACACATATATGACAATTGATCTATTTAATGTAACACTTTATTGAATTGAATAAATGAATAAACAATTGTTCAATAATAATACTATATCAAAATGCATAATTAACAGTATATCCTAACAATCTCCCACTTAGACTCATAACCATGCACCTACAACTCTAACACCCATTCCTTCAACATGTCTATCAAAAGACTTTTGCGGTAAAGCTTTTGTGAAAGGGTCTGCCAGGTTGTTCTCTGATGCAATCTTCGCAACCATCACATCTCCTCTCTGTACTCAGGGGCAGATCTACGTGGACAGGTGGGGGTGCCACGACACCCAGTGATCTCGGAAAAAACGTCGTTTATATATGTACATATGCACAATAATTAAATATATATTACTTTCGCCACCCAGTGACTGAAATGCGGAACAACTCAATTGACTAAGGAGTTAGTTTGCCACACAGCCAACGCGGGTTCGAACCTCACTGCAACACATGTTTTTTGCTTGCTCCTTTTCTTCTTTACTTTTCTTTTTTGTCTTTTTCCTTTTCTTCTTTACTTTTTTTTTTGTCTTTTTCATTAGTATGTAAAATTGTAAAGGGCTTAATTTTTTTTTCTCCATTCATTCTTATTTATTTACTATTCTTTATTAATTCAAATTGACTCATTTTCATGATTAATTTTTAGTTCTTCTTTTCTTTTCTTTTTTGTCTTTTTCATTAGTATGTAAAGGGCTTAATTTTATTTTTCTCCATTCATTCTTATTTATTTAGTATTCTTTATTTATTCAAATTGACTCCTTTTCATGATTAAATTTTAGTTTTTTTTTTACTTTCTCTTGCACTAATTATTAATCTCTTGATATGGGTGTTACATGTTTATTTTTATCAATCAATGAGTACTGAATTATGAACGTCAAATAATTATTATTAAGAATATATTTAAATAGTAGTATTTTAAAATATGTTTTTAAAAATGATGAATATTATTATTAGAGCTTTTATAAAAAAAAATTTAAAGTTTTTTCAATCTTCACTGACGTTCTTGCTAAGTAAGATGACTAGGCTGAAACTACAATTTTTATTCTTTCCTTACTATATATCTCCAACAACACATAAAATCAATGTAATATGAATATATTATGTTAATACTATTTGATGGTTTATACAAGCTCAAATTTTAATGTAAAAAACCTAATTTTTTTCTCAAAGTTTCAGCGAATGAGACATCTAATTCCAAAAAGAAAAAAAATTGAATTGCTTTATCTCTAATCTCAGAATATCTAAAAGAAAATATTACTAACATGCATATTTGATCGATTTGTTTATAAAAATAAAAAAAATCAATAACCCGAATTGTAGCCCAAAATTAAAGCAACCGATCCTTTATCTTACTTGAACATTGTGGCACCCACGACCTCCAATTCCTAGATCCGCCCCTATCTGTACTATGTCTTGAATCAAATGGTACTTTCGCTCAATGTGTTTTGCCTTCTTATGACTTCGTGGTTCCTTTGAATTTGCAACCGCTCCACTATTATCACAAAACATTGTGAGTGGCGTCTCTATCACAGGAACAACCGCCAAGTCTTTCAGAAAGTTTCTGAGCCACACTGGCTCCCTTAGAGGCTGCTACATATTCGACTTCCATGGTAGAATCAGCAACACAGGTTTGCTTGATGCTTCTCCAAACAATGGCTCCACCTCCCAAAGTAAACACATTTCCTGAGGTCGACTTTCTAGAGTCCATATCAGATTGGAAATCTGAGTCTGTGTACCCTATGGGAAGCAACTCATCCGAATGATAGAATTGATGAAACTAGACTGGTTTGTTTTGTTGAGTGCATACGATAATCAGACATGTAAATTCATTGGTAAAAGCTTTGGTCAATGTACATTGATTAATTTTAAAAGATTATTGTGATAGCACAAGAGTTCAAACGACGGCGGCTCGGTGGGATTTTTTTTCTAATCGTGTATATTTTAAAAGGTTGTATGCCTGTAGTTCACATGAATAGGTATCAGCTTCTTTATGAAATTTTGTTTCATGGTGGACCTGCATGTTTTCCTTTTCTGATTAACGCAAATTAAAAACTTTTCAATTGGTTGAATAGTAGTAGTTAAAAGCTGAGTGAATTATTTGTGTTAATAACGGCAATAACAATTTTTTGCACATGTTATGAAAATTGGTTTTATTAATGATAAACCAATGGTTCATATGTCTTGGAATTGTTTTGGACCGTGATTTGTTGAATTTTATTTTTTTTGCACTGCTTGTTGTTTATAATCTTATAATGGCAGTGAGCAAATTTTATTTTGCAATTGTTAATTGAAGTTGGTTTTATTATATAAATAATTTATTAGATTATATAATAAAAGAACTGGAACTTCTTGTTGCAATTTTTTTGTATAAAATTTGAAAAAAAAAAAATGCTGATTAGAGTTCTTTCCTTTAATTACCAAGATTAAATAGTAATGAAGTATTAAGTTTATGTGTTGGCTTAGACCTTCCTCCCCATCGGATGAATTTAATACAAGTCACTACGTATTTAATCGCTAGTTTGATAATTTGTATTAACTCTCCTAAACTGAGTAATATATGATTGGATCGATGTAACTAGAGGATTTTCACTTGACTTAAACTAACAGTAGACTCTCCATCTGAGTTAGGTCTGTATAAGTTTATGGAGTGAATAATCGGTCATTATAAGTGTATATTGTATGAATAGTTCTCCAATCCCAACGATTGGTTATTCAAGATGCATGAATGTATTTAGAAATTTAGAAATGGTTAGATCAATGATGAGTTACTCTGATTTGCCTTATTCGTTTTGGGGATATGCCTTAGAAACTGCAAATTACATTCTGAACTTAGTTCATTCTAAATCTATTCCTTTGACACCCATTGAACTGTGGACTGGGCACAAACCTAGTTTGAAACATATTCGGATTTGGGGATGTCAAACACATGTGCTAAAAGGGAAGGCAGAAAAATTAGAACCTAAAACATAAGTATGTGTTGTTATTGGATACCCTAAAGGAACGAAATGTGGTATGTTTTATAATCCTAAAGAAAAGAAGGTCATTGTGACTACAAATGCCAAGTTTCTGGAAAAAGATTTTTTAACAAATCATATTCCTAGAAGTAAACTAGTTTTACAAGAATTAAGCAAAGAGATAACAAATCAGTCTACTGATAATAATGGAAACCAAATTCAAACCCCATATGTTAGAGTTAACATACCTTTACATTATAGTAGTGGGAGAGATGTTAATAAACATATAATTCCACAAGTACAAGCTCCCAAAACTTCATTGCATCAAGGTAGTGGGAGTAATACTGAGCAGATTGTATTAGAGGAAGAAGTTGTTGATATCTCTGCACCGCAAGGTGTTGAAGATAACATGGACACTCAAGATCCTACAAATGATGTGGTTCCACCACAAGATCATAATAATGAAAATCTCTTTGAACATTCTGCTAGAACTGTAGTGTCTCGTCGTAGTGGGAGAGTGATAAGAAAACCACTTCGGTATGCACTCTTGGGAAAAATGGATCGCTGCTATGAAATCAGAAATAGAGTCCATGTACTCCAATAAAGAACGGAATTTTGTAGAACCACTTGTAGATGGAGTCAAACCCATTGGATGCAAGTGGATCTATAAGAATAAGAGAGGAGTAGATGGAAAAGTGCAAACTTACAAAGCTAGACTTGTTGCAAAAGGGTTTACTCAAAAAGAAGGGATCGATTATGAGGAAACTTTTTCGCCAGTAGTCGTGCTTAAGTCTATTAGAATTCTCTTATCCATTGCTGCTCATTATGATTATGAAATTTGGCAAATGGATGTCAAGACAACTTTCCTTAATGGAAGTCTTGATGAAAGCATATTTATGCGACAACCAAACGGTTTCATAGAAAAAGAAAAAGAACACATATTGTGCAAGCTTAACAAATCCATTTATGAATTAAAGCAAGTTTCTAGGGCATGAAACACTTGTTTTGACTATGCAGTCAAGACTTATGGTTTTGAGCAATGTCTTGATGAGTCTTGTGTGTACAAAAAGTGGAATGGGGATAAAGTGATATTTTTGGTATTATATGTAGATGATATCTTGCTCATAAGAAATAATATGGGCTTGATGAATTCAGTTAAGGAATGGTTGTCCACTAATTTTGATATGAAGGATTTGGGAAAAGCTGCTCACATCCTTGGGATCAAGGTTCTACGTGATCGCAAGAAAAAGGATGTTAGGTTTATCTCAAGCTCTTTTTATTGATACAATTCTTACCAGGTTTAGCATGCATGATTCCAAGAAAGGATTTCTTCCTTTCAGACATGGAATTTCTCTATCTAAGGAACAATGTCCTAAGACAGATGAGGAAATAGAAAGCATGAAGACAATTCCTTATGCGTCAATTGTAGGAAGTCTCATGTATGCGATGTTGGGTACTAGACCTGATATTTATTTTGTCGTAGGCATGGTTAGCAGATATCAATCTAATCTTGGACGAGCACACTGGACAACAGTTAAGCATATAATCAAGTACCTAAAAAGGACTAGGGACTACATGCTAGTCTACCATTCGGATGAGTTGCTACCCATAGGGTACACAGACTCAGATTTTCAGTCTGATATGGACTCTAGAAAGTCCTCAGGAAATGTGTTTACTTTGGGAGGTGGAGCCATTGTTTGGAGAAGCATCAAGTAAATCTGTGTTGTTGATTCTACCATGGAAGCCGAATATGTAGCAGCCTCTGAGGCAGTGTGGCTCAGAAACTTTCTGAAAGACTTAGCGGTTGTTCCTGCGATAGAGACGTCACTCACAATGTTTTGTGATAATAGTGGAGCGGTTGCAAATTCAAAGGAACCACGAAGTCATAAGAAGGCAAAACACATTGAGTGAAAGTACCATTTGATTCGAGACATAGTACAGAGATGAGATGTGATGGTTGCGAAAATTGCATCAGAGAACAACCTGACATGCCCTTTCACAAAAGCTTTACCGCAAAAGACTTTTGATAGACATGTTGAAGGAATGTGTGTTAGAGTTGTAGGTGCATGGTTATGAGCCTAACTGGGAGATTGTTAGGATATACTATTAACCATGCATTTTGATATAGTATTATTATTGAACAATTGTTTATTCATTTATTCAATTCAATGAAGTGTTACATTAAATAGATCAATTGTCATATATGTGTCCTTAACTTATATAGTAGATGATTTGGTGTATAGAGTTTAAGCTTATACACAGAAGATTAAATCATCGGTTCTTATAAGTTAAAAGTTATAGTTCACAATTGTAGATGGAAATTTGGACAAAACCATCAGAAAGATTGTAGCACGAGATTAAATGTAAGTTATCTTGATTATGAGAATGGTATAGTTCTAACTTCTAGTGCTAGTGCATTTTGTATGTATTGAACGGGGCCGAGCAGAGATAGATGTTTTAGACTGACTGATAAAAACATATTTTCTAAACTGTTAAATGTACTTATATTATTAATCTTGATATAACGATTATGATCTGTATATATTAATTGTCGTTTTGATTTATTAAAAGGTGAGATTCTGATATGGGTCAATATGTCTGGTAGATTGGATGATAATAATATATATTGGTGAAATAATTAGTTAGTTGATGGAATCCATGTCTCAGTATAGAGATTGATGATACACCTTTTTATGAGAAACTTATAAGTTTTCATGTGTAAACCCGACCAGTAAATTTATGAATTTGGCACATGAAATAAGTTAAGTATTGCTCTAAAGGAAATTAATCATTGAATTAAATTCGTCAGTAATTTAATTTATTGATTAGTATCTGTAATCTTAACATAGGGAATTACATAAGTGTTTAGTGGTGAATTTTGAAATATAAATAGAGTGCAATTACGAATTTTTAGTGGAATGATTTGTAATTTATTATGGTAAGAATAATTTCAAATTAATTATTTGGAATTATCTCTATAATAGAAAGCCTCAGTAATAAATTTTGTGGTCCCTCCAGTGCCCAATTTAACTAGAACTCAGAATCCTATTTTCTAGTAGAAGAAGGAAAAGTAACGTGTATATTTCTTCCAAGAAAGAAACATGAGTTTTGGGTTTTCTTGAAGAAAAAGGATTTATACTTTCTTCTCTTCTTTGGACTAGGAAAACATCTCTATAAGTAGGAATTCTTCTAACCTAAAAAGACAATACAATATTCTATACGATACTTGTCCACCCAAGTATTGAGAGAGTTCAATTGTTAATTGGGATCACTGTAGAAGACCATAGAGCTGGAGTCACATTTACTTCAAGTTATCTGCACACGCTTCAAGAGGTAATCCTGAGTTAATTTTCAGCATACTTTGTATGTGATACGTATTTGTGATTGTTGTCTATACTCATGCAAGATGTATGATTCTGGAATGCTTCCGTTGTGTATGCTATTTTCCAACATGAATGACTTAAAAATAGCTTTTAAGTCGAAAATAAAAAGTAGGGAAGACCTACTTTTGATTTTTAACTTATTTTAAGTCATTTTGAACTAATTTTAAGTTATTTTTAACCTTGCCAAACACTTTCTAACTTATTTTAAGTTATTTTTATTTTTGGCAAACACTTTCAGAAGTCAAAAACTGACTTAAAAGTAGGTTTGACCAACTTTTAAATCAATTCAAACACCCTCTAAGAATGGAGAAAAAATATCATTTTTCTCAGTTGTTAATTGTTATGATAATTAAAAATATAAAAACTATTAATGTTTTCCCTCCATGAATTAGTGTCACGATCCAAATCGTCGTGAGTGGCACTCACACTAACCCTTCGGTAGAAGAACCATTTCTACAACCCAACTAAGCAACTCAACGATAAACTAAACATTTAAAGCTACTGAAGCAGGTTTAAATAACTAAATTACATAGAGTTCCCATAAACTCCAAATGTTTAAATAAATAACTAACCAAACTAATGCGGAAGAAAAAGGGGTACAACCCCTAGAACATGAAAGTCATTGTACCAAAACATCTAAGTGCTATAGGTCTAAGAAAGAGGGGTACAACCCCAACCCAACATAAGAAGTATCTAAACAGTGCACCTTAAACAAATAGTTTGAGTCTGAAAAACGTGGACTTAAACAAGAGAGATCCATGGCAGCCTGAAAGAATTGACTCACCATTGAATCCGGTCACGCTTAATAATCACCTAACTGAGGTATGTCAGTAGCCGCCTGAAGATGTCCTGTACTCCACAAAGAAAGAGCAAGTGTAGTATCAGTACACAGCCACAGTGTACTAGTTGGATCACGCGGCTATCCCAGTAAGCACAATATATATCAGAATTACAACAAGGTAAACACATACATGCACATAATATATATACATATCAATTATCATTTTAGGAGCAATGCACGATTCCACATTCTCAATAACAAGTAGATATAACAAATCAATGGTTCTCTCATGGAATCCAATTCAATGGTCCTCTCATGAAACTCAATTCAATGGTCCTCTCATGGAAATCATACCCAAATTGTTAGTGTGTCGGAACGTAACACCTGATCCCATATATGCATCGGAACATGACACTCGATCCAAGTTAGTGTGTCGAAACGTGACACCCGATCCAATATGTATGTCGGTACGTGACATCCGATCCCAATTAGTGTGCCGGAACGTGACACCCGATCCATTCAACAAGCCACAATCACAATCACAATGTACGTACATTTTCATAATCATACAATCAAGTGTTGATTCATGGCATACAATCATTCGTTCAAACTCAATTACATTAGGTGTGATCAACAAGACTTTATTCACATACATACATGCATTACAATGAAGCAATTACCAACATACATCACGCAAAACATGAAATCAAAACAATCACATACCTCGAATCCAAGCTTGAATCCCCTAAGGCACTTGAATCTTCCCTTTCCGTATTCTTTACGCTCGTTCTAGGTCTACAAACAATTAATATACGCAAGGATCAACAATTAAAGGTCTAATTGTCCAGATTATAACAACCCCAATAATCCTAGACCAAACCCAAGATCCTAATACCCAATTTAGGGCTTTTTCCACCATTACTCTCGTATCAAAACCCTCCCCCATTAGTAATTAACCAAAAATCTAAGTTCTACGGATCGAAAAATAGATTAGGGGATTAAAAATCTTACCTTTAGTGCTAGAAGAGGTGGAAAACTGTCAAGAACTTACCCTGATTCGTCCTTTAAATCTCAAGAACGAAAATTGCAGAATAATAACGTTTTTGGGGTTTGTTTCTCACTTAAGTCGCGACTGGCCCGCTATGGCGGCCCCCATCCAACTACAGCGGCCCTGCCCTGGAGGCACTAATCCCGCTCTGGCGGCTTGCGCGGAGACAGAACGCCGGAATTAGAGTTTCAAACCTCCATTTCACAACACATCTTTAACCCATGATATTCAAGCATTACTCGTTCACGCTAAGATCAATTTCGGGAGTTCTACTCACCCGAATTCGATTCTGTAAAGCCGTACGGGCTCCTTCATGTCTTGGTTATCTACTCATGTGATCAAATTCATAATTTGATCTCTCATTCATTACTTGATTTACCTAGACCCCACTGACTCATATTGCGTCTAAATCTGGACTAGGCTAGAAATTTCCAAGTTACTACCCAAAAGTTTTCTGACTCCAATTCTTTCCCTATTGGCTCTTTCCTAACGACGGAATCAAGTCGTTACAATTAGTTTTCTTATTCAAATAGTAAATACACAATGTCTTTCTTGTTGTTTTTCCATTGTTTCTTCTTGTCATATTTAATTTGTGTGAGACCCAAAATATCATTATGCATTGGCAGGAAAAGAAAAAAAATGGTCCTATTTATGAAATCAAATATTTTATTCTGTTTTAACTTGTTATCTTTAAGTGAGTTTCCTTTTTAATTCTACTTGAGTTATAAGTATTAGATTAAAAAAAATCCTTAGATTCTTTATATATAATTTTCTTATATACATGAAGAAAAATGTCCTAGGAAGGAAAAACAATAAATAACAAGCCATTTTTTATCCACTATTGAATATTTTACCCTTTTTAGAACTCATTTCTTGAATATATAAATATTAATAAGTCCATTGACTTAGGAAAATTATTTAATTGAGTGAACAAGTAGAGGTAAGATGAAAATTTAGCCAGCTACAATTTTTAGTTTATTAATTTCTAATATTTTATATCGAAATACACAAATTTTTTATTTTTTTTCTAATTAATCATCCAGAAAATTATACATATATACTCACGGATCAAGAAATGAATCTAAGTTCATCCAAAATGCCAAGGCTAATGAGGAATTTCTCTCATCCTCATGTCTAAAACTCCTTTGTTTCCATGAATTCAATCTTATGGTTATGATTTATAAGCCCATTTGCAAATTCACCATTTTTATGTTCCAATTGCATTATTTCTTGAATTCACTTAATCATGATTATTGAATTTGACTATTGTACTTTATTTTTATGTTTAGCAACGTTTTTCATGGTCATCCTTGTTAGTCCTTTACATGATTTCTTAAGCGTATATTTCAAAGCATGATTTTAGAGCTTTTATGTTATTATGAAAGCTATTTTGAGAATCTACAAGTTAGGCATGTTCTAGAAAACTTTCTCATGATTTGAAAGATATGTTTTAGGAAGAGATTTCAGCACATAATGTTAGAAAGAAAGATTTGAGCTTCGTCTCACAGCAATACATGTTTTAGAATATATTTTTTTAGTAAGATTCATTATAAGCTTCTAGATAAGCTTAATAATAGATATGTTATGAGCTATATGGATAGTATGTTTTAGGAGTAGTTTTTAGCACAAAGTGAATGAGGGTTCTAAATAGCCCAAGTCTCAGATGTATGTGTAGCAGTAGGATTATGTTTCATCGCTTTTTCAATTGACCATTTAGCCCTAAAAGGCTCATATTAGTGAATTCACATTAGACATGCAAGTTCTATACTTTGGCAAGGCATAGGAAAGCCCATCCAACTAGGATCGTAAGTTGGACATCATCAGCTCACATGATGTATGTCCGTTAAGAGAAACTCTCACCTAAAAGATTTACTTCATTTATTTTATGCCTTCTTAATATTATCATTATAAGCTTTTCAGATAGCATGATTTTCATATATGCATCCTTTCAGACATGATTTCAAAAAATATGGTCTTTGATATACATTTTTATATTCTGTAATATCATGTCATATGTCACAATTTTGACGCTCAGTTCTTCAGTTATTGTTTTGTGTATAACTCATGCTCATATTTATAGTTCTTTCAGTTGTTTATATAATTGTTGATCTCATTCCTTACCTTGCATACCAATACATTTCATGTATTGACGCTACTTTGCGCTACATCATTTTATGATGTAGATTTCACCATCCTGATTTGAATTCGCGAGAAGATGTTCTACTAAATTCATTTACTTTCAGCATTGTGGCGAGTCCTCCTCGCATTCAAAGGACTTCAGTTATGAGTCGCTAGATTTTATTCATTTTAATTGTGTTAACTTTCAGATAGTCCAACGTCTTGTTCCGATAAATAATTTTGTTCAGTTTAGAAGCTTTTGGACATTAGTATTCACCTGTAATAGACTTTTTCTTGAACAACAATAATCAGTAGAATATAATTATTATAAATCAAGATCAAATAAATTATCAATTAGTTTTTAAATAAATAAACTAATGCATAATTTAAAACGACATTTATGAAATAAAACTGTTGAAATATGTGAAGGTCATTCTTTCTCTTCTTTTAAACCTTCTAGAACAATCATTAGCGATCTTAGAGTTTCTTATCCCACTATAGCGGCCTAATTAGACATTCAATTTCGCTATAATGGCCTAGATCCCGCTATATTGACTCACACTTACTTTTTTTTAATTAATTCACTGAAACGGATCGTTACATTCTCTTTTTTTTCATCTTTTTTTTTAACTCCAATTTTCTCGCCTCACTTTTAATTAGTTCTTTACGCTCTTCCTCCTCCTCCATTTCATCAATGTTTTGTTGCTCAATAAAGTTACGCATGATTAGCGTCAACATTTTTTCTTTGTCATTCATGATATTATCTACAAAAATAAAAATGATATTAATAAAGAGAAATTTTAAAAAATCAATATTTGCTTAGCGTTTTCTCCTCTTGATTATCATAATGGTCCTTTTTTTTGTTTGTTTGTTTAAATTCATACCCCACTCATTTGTATATTTATTAGACATTTGTCTTAGAGCACACATAATCGTAAAACATGTATGAATTGAAGACCTAAACACTTTGCTAAACCTCAATTACGTGTGTTTTATATATCTAGTTGTCAGTTGATATCCTTGTCTTTAAATTATAATTAGTTAGTTGGTACTATATTGTCGTTTAATAGTATATAATATAATACAGTATATTACGTAACACTTACTTCATTTCTTATTTTTATGTGTTACCTCCGAATTAACGCCAATATTTCAGGTAAATTTCATAGATGATTATGTAATAATAATTATTATTATTATATTAAAATTACTTAAACTATATTTTTAACACAAAAATCACAACTATATGAATCTCATGAATTGCCAGGTATAAGCGGGAGATAAATTGGCAGAGTAGGTGAATTATGCGTTCAAGGCTTAAGGTGTCCACAACACATGTCGGCGCAGTAGATGATTGTCAATACAAGAAAATTGCAACTACATATACCAATAGTCATTCTAAAAACTATCCAATTACATAAACAGTACTACCATATTTACTAATTCTCCGTATAGATTGAAATGATTACATATTAGTTCACTAATTAATAATTTTATATCAGATTTCAAGTTAGATACACTGTGAAATACAAATACATAGGAAAAGTGGCGAGCAAGAGGGAAGAGAGGTAGGAAGCAAGCGAGAGAGCATGTGTATATCAGATATATGTGAATCACACTATATATATGTATATGAGATACCAGATACATAGGGAGAGAGGCGAGCGAGAGAGGGAGAGAGGCATATGAGATTGGAGAGAGGCGAGCAAGAGAGTCATATACATGTGAATCCACTTGGATATAGTGTATTTAAAACAAATTACACATAATTTTGTCTCCATGTATCTTGGGACCGAAACATGGCACAAATTATAAATTCAAAAACTCACAAAAAGGCACGTAATTAGATTCTAAACTAGGGAGATTTGTGTTGTTTGCCCTTCTTTTTTTTTTTTTT
>NC_064288.1:6747173-6825939 GCF_019186545.1 Solanum stenotomum | reverse complement strand
TTTTTTTTGTATCAATCATTTGAATTCAAATTCAAGTTAAATTGTTCAACTTTAGTGAAACTATACTTCCCCATTGTTTGGTTATTTCAATTTCAATTTAAATAGTGATATGAATTTTGGATTGTAATTTTGCAGTTTTAATTTAAAATACAAAAATTATATGGATTATGAAGTTAAGATTAAAATAAGAAATTAAAAAAAATTGCCAATAAAAGAAAATAAAAAAAATTGAATATATTAAAATATCACTTCCTATGTGTATTAATTATATTCAATAAACAATTGATTTATCTATCTATATTCAAGAATAATTCATATTGCATATTTGAATAATATGACATTATTTAATGATTTGTAAATTGATTATACATGTTTTTTTTTGTATAAAAAAAGTTCAATTACATCAAATTAATTAGACATAACTTCTATTTTTTTTATAAATTCTATTTATTTAAATTATATTTAAAATTCTCAAATTAAGATCTTGTAAAATTGAATTGATGGAATGATTGACATCTCTAATTAATCCAGCTTGATAAATGCATTGTTCGATAGAAAAGGTCTGCATCGTATAAAATGAATTCTCAACATAAGATGAAGCACCTCAAGGCTTACATTTCACCTCATATCGGATAAAACGTATCACCACAATTGTACTCACATAGTTGATCAGCTTTTCATGACAATTTTTTTTAACTATTAAGTTAATTATTGCAATAATTTTTTGCTACTCGAAACATAATATTTATTAAGTTATTATATTTTATTTGAAATTACTTCCTATGTAAAAGATTACTATTGCTTCAACAAGTTTCAACATGATCGTGAAAAAAACTTATAATTAACTATAAAATTGTATTATAGCAAAAAATCTATGATTATATATTTTTAATATGCCACGACTTTTATAACTTGAAAAAAAACATTTAGCTACAAAAAAAATTTCAAAATAAGTTATAGTGGCTGAAAGGTTATTATTACTATGATAGATTCAAACTTGTGGTAAAAATAAATTATCAGCTATGAATTTTTATTATAGAAGAAAATCTACGTCTATTTCGTTTAATTATTGCCACAATATTTTATAACTCAAAGCTAAATTATTTATTTAGCTACAAATATTTCTTCAAATAATTTATTGTGGCTAATAGGTTATTATTACTACGGTAAATTAAAATTCGTGGCAAAAAAATAGTAATTAGCTACGAAATTTTACTATAGCAAAGATTCTATGGCGGTATCATATAAGTATTGCCACATCTTTTTATAACTTGAACCAAAATTATTTACTTAGCCACAATATTTTGTTTCAAATAACTTATTATGGCTAAAGAGTTGCTATTGCTACAATTATTTTTATTGGGTCGCAAAAAAGCTATAATTAGCTATAGAATTTTATTGTAGCTGTTTAGATAATTATTGTCATGATTGTTAGCAATTATAGCAAATACAAGGATTTTGCTTTGTAAACTTTATATTCGTGGCTAAGAAATTTGACGGATTTTTAGATAGCCACGAAATTTGAATTTTTATGGCTATTACTAGGTAATAGCTACGATTTTTGAATTCATAACTTAGTTTTCATAGCAATAAGTATATTTTCTTGTAGTGATGTCAGACATAAAACTATGGAAAAAATTACAGAAATCCCACCTTTTAGTTTATTTATTACCATTATCTCCTATAAGTTTTACGAATTTCCAAAATCCCTCATTTTTGCGCATCAGATGAATGTATCAACGCCTATATTATTGTATCTCATGCATTATATTAATGCATCAACGCTTATATTATTGTATCTCGCGCATCAGATTAATGTATCAAAGCTATATATGTGTTGATACATGCGCGAGATACAATAATATAAGCGTTAATACATTAATATGATACACGAGATACAATAATATAAGCACTGATACATTAATTTGATGCGCGAGATACAATAATATAAGCGCTGATACACTAATCTGATGCGCGAAAATGAGGGATTTCTGTAATTATAAATTTTTAAGGGATAAATTGTAATTTTACCTTAAAAGTATGTGATTTATGTAATTTGCCCTAAAACTATTCATACCTGGATCTACCTTTCAAAGCCCATTTATCCACAAAACTAGCAAACTCAATCATCAATTCATTATCAACGTCTTCATCAATTGATTCATTGAAAGGATACTTAACAGTATATATTTTTCTTTTACCATATTTATTTTTGATATCTTCAACACTGTCAAATTCAACAGCAAATGGCGATCTTTGCAACTTTTTCAAAGTCTTGACTCTTTTCGAGGGCATTGGAGTATCATCCACAATTATAACAGGATCCTCAATATTAATGAGCTGGGGTGAATTTATCTCTTTTAATTTTTTACACTGATTAATCGTCTCGTCATATAATACCATCACTTGTGAATCAGTGGGAAAACTAAAATCACCAGCTCCAAATGACGCCAAATCTATTTAAAGAAATATGTATTTAATATCACAACAAAGCAAGAAAAGAAACAAAGAGCATATTTTATACCCACATACCTTTATCTGGCAACTTAACACTATCTTCAAAATTTTCAACAACATCAATTTGACATGTTTTGTTGTTCCCATTGCTAGAATTTTCAAATTGCATAACATCCTAAAAAACAACATTCAATATAATATTTATTTCTAGATACATCTTATAGTCAACCATCTCCATGCTACAAACTATCAATTTTAAACATTTTTTTAAAAAAAACTAATAAAATCAATTCATTTTGTACCAAAAAATAAAATAAATATTAATATGTACATTTACCTCATTATTCTGCATTCCATTACTCTTGGATACATCAATATCATCATCCGAATACTTTTCATCATCAACTCCCTTCTTGTAGCTCGTACCACTCTAATGTCCAAAAAGTGTAATTAACTCAACCATCAATTATAACATAATAGATATTAACACAATAGAAAAATTTTAAATAAAAGTTAAACCTCATGATTTGTATCATCAAGACCAGATGTATTAAGCAGCTTCTGTTCCACAAGCATCTTAAATAAATTAAATTCACTGCTAAGCTGTAAAAGAAAAAAATTCATCCAAGTAAAGCCCAAACATGATGGGCCTATAAATAAGTGACTCTCATCTCATTGCTTTCTCTTTGTTTCCAATGGGCTTTAAGATCAAGTTTTTGCAGGGATGGCCTTTATTTTGGGGTGGTCTTTAAATTATTTTTCTATTGTTCATTTAATAAAAAAATTGTGGGTCAATGTATTTTTATTTATGACCTAATTTCGCTAAACATAAGTTTAAAAAAAAATTGCTTATAAATTTTGTAGAAATCAAGTAATTAGCCGACATAAATTGTATAGTATTTAAATCACCCGGCATAAATTTGGTATAAGTTATGTCTCTAGCGACATAACTTGTGAGTTTTAAAATTGATTTTTTTTTATCTCTCTAGATATAAGTTCCGTAGAAACTAAGTTATGCAGTACCTTGTAGGTTTTGAACTGAATTTTTACCTTGATCAACATAAGTGATAAAGTTGTATCTCTACCTGAAGGGAAAATATCAATAGATTGTAAATAGATCTATAAGTTATAAGTAGCATATATATACATCAAATAAATGTGTATAATTATTTTCTACAAGATAACTTGTATAATGAGATTTACCTTAAACTATCATATAGTTCAAACAGAGTGAATTTGATCATTCTTTGTTTATTGAGAAAGCATCAACATGAACAGTTATTATGGTGATCTATATAGATGACATGCTCGTTACTAGAGATGCTCGAAACAATTGAAGAAACCAAAAGAAATTGAAACAAGAATTTAAAAAGAAAGATCTAGGGAGCTAAAATACTTTTTAGGGAATGAATTTACGAGAAAGATTGAAATATATTGATATTGCTTGTCATTTCATAAAATAAAAAATAACTCAAAGGATCGGTCACAAGTACATTCCAACATGAGATTTAACCAGTAGACTTATTGACTAAAGGACTCAACAAAGTTTCATATTAAGTCTAGGGGCATAATAATTTTTGTACACATCTTCATCTTACAAGTGTAATTAGTTAGAAGTCCTCGAGTCAAATAATTGGTTAGTCTTCATCAAGTTAGTAGTCAACATTTTTTTTTCTCCCAGTACCAGCATCCGACTAATTCGGATTCACGTTGGATAAGGCCCCATTCGGAGGGCAGCGTTCCCTACTAAAAATGTTTTCATACATAAGACTCGATATGAGACCTTTGGTCAAAGGACTTGTTTTTTTTGGATCTGCTTCATATGATATCTATTAGACATATTCACAAAAGAAAACATTTTAAAATGGTGGAAGCGTATCCTTAAACTGTTTTATTGCAAACTTTTACTGGATAAAAGATACATTTTTCTATTTTCTTTTTGTACTAGTACTCATTAAGGTGTTAAGGATAATTAAGTAGTCCTATTCCTATGTAAACAATTTTGATATAAATATAAGGGACAAGCCACCATAAGACGAAGATGTATTTAAAAAAAAGGATCGAAGAAGCAACTTCATCCACTGCACTACATTGTTTGATACTACTAATAGTCAATATATATACACATGTACACCAGCCTCTTCCTCCTCATGTTTCTTCTTCTTTCTTCTACCCTCAATTAATGTTCATATATTTCTGGATTCAATATAATTTCAGTTCTAATAAAAAAAAAAATATAATAGTTCAGGAGGCTTTATAAACAACCCAAAATTTAATATGAAATTATTAAAGCATACATAATTTAAGAAGGGTTTTTAATATACTATCCCCACGTCGCCATAACATGTGAATTTTGTTGGACTTAGAATCCAATAATAGTAAAGAAGCATATAAAACAAAGATGAAGAGACACTCTATAATAAGACACACATTTTCCTCATAAAGTCAAATGCTTACATTATCATTTTCCCAAATATAGTATAATTCAAGCTGTTTTTTTTTTTCCAATTCCTTTAACGGGAAAAAAGGGAAGAAGAAAAAAAAGAGACATGTTATCTCTAATTATCATGTCTACTATGTTGCTAACAAAGAGCAATATAAAAAAATAAAAAAGAATTATTTATTAAGCACTATATACAATAATGGATTTATTTAAGATTATGTGTTATCATGAATAATTCAGAGAATCATTCTTGACAACGAGCAACAACTCGGAAAGTACTAATAACTTACCAGACGGAATATTTATTTTTAAATTATAAATATAAGAAGAAGTAATTAAAGATTATAGATTCAAATGCATTAAATTAGTTTTTGGACCTAACTCACACCTCAAAAGCTAGCTCAAAAGGAGAAGAATTACCGAAACTTTAGAAGAAGTCTCCTAATCTCATTAACCATCAATATAAAACTTTTTACCATTCTTTAACAAAATGTAGTTGTCTATTAAGTACACAAGTTTAAAAATCTTCACGAATCACCATAAATTATCTTGACAATCATTAGGAGTCGCGTGCTTTCAATTTCTAGCCTAGAGACTATTTTTCCAAGACTTCTTTTATGTGTGGGATAAAAATTTAAATACCGACGAATCACCTATTTTGTTTGAAACTTCTAATTATTAAAGATGGGAAAATTAAATAAAACGGTAGGTAGTGGGCTTGTCAACAATACAAGATATGACTTGATGGAGACTTTAAGGAAAAAGTTTGATAATAGGCATTTTGGCATGAGCATAGTGTTGAGTGTTAAATTAGGAATTCTTGTTGGGGTTTATTTGCCCTGATTTCTTACCATAAATAGGTTTTTCTTTTAGGAAAAAGTTTTAATATTTTACTAGTCCTTTTCTTGTAGGAAAGGTTTAGGACTCTATAAATATAGGCTTGTTCCTTCTAACTTAATTAGCATTCACAATGTAGTAGTCCTAGGGTTTTGAGAGTTGCGGTTATGGGGGAGAGTTTTGTGTACCTCCTTGTATTCCGAGTGAATTGTTTGAGGTTGTTTCTCTCTATATTTTGTACTCTCATATTTATAGTGGATTGCTCATCTCCTTTGTGGACGTAGGTCGATTGACCGAACCACGTTAAATCTGTCTCTTTTGGTATATTTCTCATTTGTCTTCTTACTCATGGTCTTTCGAGGTTTGCTTTGCTAGCTTCCGCGTTACACCTGCTTATTTCGATCCTAACAATTCTCCCTTTCTGCCACAAAAGTTATTTGAAAAAAGAAATGAAAAGACATCATGCCAAAAAAAAAACAAAAAGTAAAAAAAAAAAGAAAAGAAAACAACATCACCAACTAATTTGAGTAACTATGGAATGGTTGAATCTCTCTACTCTTAATTAGAGGATCAACTCTGAACATAAAAGAAATCTCATTAGGAATGTCGTCAGAGGCGGAGCCAAAATTTCAGGTCAGTGGGTTCTAAATTTCTAAAAAAAACAATAATCTTAATCTAAAGTAACAATCATCAAATTAACGAACAAATACAAGTATTTAGTTCACTAAAAACGACGAATTACTTAAACATTATATGAATATAAGCATTATCATTATAACTGCACTCGACGAGGTGTCATATTTTGAAAACGATCAATAATCACATCATTAGATACACTTTCAAATAATTCTTCTTTTATAAAACAAACTAAACAATCATTTAAAAAGTCATCACCAATTCTGCTTCGCAAATCATTTTTAATGAACTTCATTGAGGAAAAAACTCTTTCCACGGTTGCAGTAGCCAAAATGTTATATCAAGCTTAACTTCACAAGAATCCTGACTTTTGGAGAAAAAAATTGCGTTAAACTTTTTGAATGTGAGTAGAAATCCATAGTCAAATATAGTTTTAGAGTACAACACAAATACTATTTTCCTTTTTTTTTTTTTATCATTTACCAATTTTTGTTTTTTTTTTAAATTTTTTTAAATATAAATCCATGCATGTTTTTAATTAATCCTTTACCGATTTTATGTTATTTTAAAAAAAATTATTACGACACAAATACTATTTTCTTATCGATTTTCTATTTTTTAAAAAAAAATTATATAAACAAAAGTTTAGAAATTAACCCCAAAAAACAATGCCTACCGGGGGATTCGAACCCACGTTCTGCGAAGGTGAAGAATTTTGTTGCGCAGCGATCACTGCGCCAATCGCTTCAATTTGTTTATAAGTTCGTAGAAAAAAAAAAAATAAAAAAAAATATATATATATATATATATATATATATATATTTCACTTCATATTTCAATACAAATATAGGATCTACGAAAAAGTCAGTGGGTTCGTCCGAACCCCCATCGTATATAATAGCTCCGCCCCTGAATGTCGTGTCAAAAAATAAATCATACAATACGTGAATTTAAATTAACTGAATTTTAATACGAATACCAAATATCATGTGAATTTTTTCTTATAAAAAGTCAAAGAAAGTAAATTGACAAAGTCTTTAAGAGGAAACAAAACAAAGACTGATTCTAAATTCTTTTTGTAATGTGTGGAAATTTTCATCCTATTTCTTGACGACTTCCTTTTCTTTTTTTGCATGATATTATTTTCATGCATGTCCTTGTATCACCCTGACAAGTTATATATACACCTAGATAAGAACATCCCAACGACCATCAAAAGTTTTAATTTCGTGTTTTGAGTATGAAAAAAATATGCGAAGCATTTCCTCCAAATAAGCTCTACGCATATGTGAATTCAGATTATGTCGTTATGTTCTTTTTCTCGCTCCGTTTTTTGATCTTATTATTTTTTAATTTATTTTTATCACTTATCTACCTTTTTTTATACAATTATAATTATATTTCGTATCTTATTTTTTTTTTATTTTATGATAATACTATAAATTCTTTAGATTTTTTTATATATGATATTATAATTTATATAATGATGAAAAATAATATAATCTCTTTAAATACGATAATTATCCATATATGTTATGCAACAATATATTATAATTTATACATTATGCAATGATACGTAACAATCCTCCAAACAAGGTGTCTCACTAACAAAATAAAAATCAAACTAAAACTCACGTTCTTTAGATTCCCCGTTTTTTTTCCTTGAGAGAATGAAAATATTATAAAATGAAGAAATGTTATACTTATTTTGATGCTTTTTTTAACTCTTTGTTTAACTACTTTTTTGAGAATCTTTTAAAAGCTGAATACAACACACAATGACGTATAACAAATACTGTTATTAGCTAAATATTGGCACAACTTTAAAACCCCAAGTAATTATTAGTTATTTCTATTAAAAATTCATCTATAATATTTACCCAAAACTTTCACGGATTTGGGTCATCTTCAATACATTTTCTCTTTATTTTCTCAAGTTCATACTTAGATAAGTGACACTTGTCTTATCTAAAATTTAAAAGTCTAAATTAAATTAATTAACAAGCCTCATAATCATATATAGTTAAAAAAACAAATTAGGAAAAAACTCACCAACTTTCATAAGAAAATTTTCATCTTCCCCTAATTTTGGCTCCTCATTTATATCATCACTTTAATTATACTTTTTTAAAAATTTCTTTTTGATATAATTTTCATTTTATTTAAAAATTTAATGAATTGAAATCCTGAATATCCTTAATATAAAAAAAAATACATAGAAGATACAAAATACACAAAAATAACTCGAGATACAACAACAACAACAACATACCCAGTGAAATCCCACTCGAGATAATCTCTAAAATTTTGGTATTAAAAAAACAAATTTTAGATCATATTTTCCATTAAAATACTATAAACTACCTTTGATTAAAAAAGAAGAAGATATTTTTATTGAGTAAAAAAAAAAGTATTTGGCAAATAAATTATGCCAGAAATTTAAAAAAAAAAAAAGGAGAGAAAGAAGATATAGTATAATAGTATTTGTAAAATATTTTCTGTTTAAACATAAAATTGGTCTCTTTTTGTTTTTTTCTTAATTATTTGCTGCCTTTCTTTGGTCAGATATATATAAAAAAAACGAAGGTTAGTCTTAATTTTAGATTAGGGGAAATGATATTAATAGAGATATAAAACATATATCATAATAATGATATTAATGAGGAGTCAAAATTAATGAAAGATGATATTTTTCTTATTGAAATTAGTAAAAGAAATTCCTAATTTATTTTCTAACTATGGTTACGAGGTTTGTAAAATTAGTTTAATCTAGATCTTTAAATTTTAAATATGACAAGTATTACTTATTTAAATATACACTTGAGGGGATGGAGAGAAATATAAATGGAGATGAGCCAAATCCAATCTTCGCTTACTAAATTAGATCCCTTCAAATGTATATTTTATTAAGAAGAAAGTGTAGTATTTAAAAGACAAGGCCTTTTAAGTAATATAAGCTTAAACTCCTAACACAGAGCATGGATTTTATAGATCTATATGATGTATATGTTATGTATCTTCAATTTATATAATTTTATTATTAAGAAAGTAATCAAAAGTAAAATTTTCAATACAAATAAATTATCAATAATATAAAAAAATATTATAATTATTATTTGAGAAACATAAGAACAAAAAAATCACAATAATCTTTAAAGTAAAATCACCATTTATTTCATCATCAATCTCTATATACATATTAGTCCTTCTTATCATCAACTAATATTTGTAGTGATTATTAAAAACCATAGCAAGTACCTTCCACAATATAAGAAGATATAAAAACATGGAGACAAGCATCACGAAAAGTTCTATAGAGTATGTTAGAAAAGAAATTTAGAAAATACTCTTTTAATTTGTGATTAGAAAGGGAAAATTATTCAATTATTATTTTTACTTGTTAATAATAAATAGATTAACATATTATTATAATATAAATTAATTTATTTTGTAAAAAGATGAGTGTAATATGTAAATCATAAAAGAGAAGAAGTTACAATTATAACGCTCGGAGGAAACTCTCTTAAAAGAAATATTAGTACAAGTTGTGCGATTTTAAAAAGTAATTACTTTGTATGCACGTGGTTTTCTTACTTCATGGAAAATGCAGATATAGAGAAGTAAAATACGAACCCCCCTACCCCTCACCCCCCCACCCCCAATTCATTTATTAATATTGAGATAAGTTATCCATTCTAACACGTTAACACTACATCATTCCAAACATCTAAAATCACTAAGTTATAACAACTTGTTGTGTTAAGAATGTCCAAAATATGTAATTGAATTATTATGTGTATCATTTTACTTGTATATACGGTATTTTTTTCGACGAATTGGACACCCTAACAACCATGTAGCTAGGCCATTGATTTCAGATGGTGGAATAAGAAATCGTTTAATGTAAAGTATAATATATAATAATTTATAGATAAATACATGATTATTTTATCTTGCGTTTGATTGGGTGTATTAACTTAAGTAATCCGTGAATTATTTATCTCATCATTTATGTTATAGTGATGAAATAACTTATTTTGAAATAGCTTATCACGAGATAATTAATTGATAAACAACTTGTTTCCAACCAAACAATCCTTACAACAACAACATACTTAATGCAAACGACCCTTAATAGTATCAAAATGAGAATACCTCTAAGGTTCCGTAAACCTTTATATTTTACTAAATAAGGTGAATATACTTTTATAAACAAATAATTTTCTTCTTAAAAATTATGCTATACATATTATTATTAACATGACAAACCAAATAATCAAAATAACTATTTCTTAAAACATAGTTAATTCACCATAACTAATCTAAGGATTGTCTTCAAAATTGTGTAATCAAAGCTTTGGATCAAATTGATGGAGTATTTAGGTATTTGATTAAAGTTAAAGTGAAGATTTTTTTGACATACAAATGTCTCAAATTGGTTGGCATAATAAACTTTTTAAGGCATGAAAGAAAAGAAGCCCAACTCACAAAGCAAGACTCCACCTACTTTTCCCTAATCAACCGACAAATATGCATGCAACAACCCCCACACACCCCTTTTTTTTCTCTTTCATGTTTATCTGTCCACAACTCATGGCCCCATTTTATCGGCCACTTGTAAGGCTCTATGCACCAACTCCATTCTTCCTCTTGCCTTGTCATTGTCACCCCCGCTTAACGGGCTCCTCCTCAACTTGTTCACAACTCATGCCCCCATTTAGCTCAATTATGTCATTTTAGTTAATAAATACTACTTCTAACATAAATATGTTATTTCTCAAACGAAAATAACAAAATGAGTCAAACTTTTGATTGATGATATAGATAAACTTTTTCTTAAAATTTAATGACATATTTTAATCTTTTACATAAAAATTACAGTAAATGCACTGAAGAAAAGTATATAGAGAGACTGATATGCTTAAACTTCTAATTGACGTAGAAATGAACTGAAATGACTTCTTATTTATAGAAGAATAGAAACTGCTTATAGGAAGTTGATTACAACGCTGCTTATAAAAATCGTAACTTGTTTATAGGAACCTGCTTGTAAAGCTGCTTGTAGACATAATAAATAGACATCTCTAAATTAAATGTAACACCCCCCTTAGATGTTTATTAATAGATAATGTGTCTCGTTAAAATTTTACTAGGAAAATAATTAGTGAGAAAAGTGAAGGAAAAAGAGTATATGTATCTAGTAATACGCATTTGCTAGCTGCCTCATTAAAAATCTTACCAGGAAAATGTAATGGAAAAAATCTTGATTGAGAAAAAAGAGTATAACGCGTATTTTACTCTCTTGATGAAGACTACGATTTAGTTGTCCAAGTTTCCGCATCCCAATTCTATATACCATCTTTTAATGAGGTGAAGTTGGTCAAGATTTGTTGAATAAATCTGTTGAATTATCATTTTAACGGATTTGTTGGACATCAATATTACCTTTCTTCTAGAAATCGTGATTGAAGAATTTTTTTCCAGATAAATATCCAATTAATTTTACACCATCAAGTATTTGAAATATTGAATAAAAATCTCAAGTTTAGCATTAATTTTAATTGAACTACCTCTTGTCATTTTGGCCAAGCACGTCTTTGTTTAAATTCTTCAACAAATAGAGGTTTAAATTCTTACTATCTTGCATAATGTTAAGTGCAACATTACATTTGATGCACCATATACATAGCCGTGTGCTTTTGCTCAGTGCCATTTTTTTCACATCGATAAGATTTATTTTTTATTTATTTTGAATCAATTCATGATTTTCATCATTTTTTTTTACATTGTTGGGTGCTAAAGAATATTATTTGGTGCAAGACGACTAATACAATTTGAATTTCTTCGCCGATCACAATCATGATCACGATCGGAGTTATAATATTTTTCAGGCTTAAATTTAAAAAAAATATCTCATTACTTTAGACCATGACCTGTTTCACGCTTAGAAAACTAAAATATTAAATTTGCCTTTGATCAATCTTCTCATTTATTATATATATAATATGTATATTACTTGTCAAAAATATAATTATATTGAGGGATAAAGGTGCATTGTATGAACACATTGAACAGTAAATTACATTGACAGATCAAAAGTACCACTTAATTATGTGAATACGTTGTTGCACTCATTATCTTTGTGCTTCAAATGGTCAAATGGTCAAATGTTTTAATTATTTTTCCATTTTAAGCCTTGAATGCATCATATATATGAGATTAAGAAAGGTTAAAAAAAGTAAAAAAAATGGTTTCCATTTATTATTTTTGTAAATTCAATTAAGAATTATAAAAATATTATCACAAGATACATTTAATCAATAAAATATCAAGTTAATGTTAACATTTCGTAAAATTATAATTTAATAGACAATTATTCTATAATTATGCTATATTTATTTACAAAATAGTTATGGTGCGCACCAATTGTTAGGAGACCAATAATAATAGTTTAAAATAATTCAAAGTTGGTGAACTAATTCAATCATGAAAATGAATAGTTGAACTACCAATGGGTATTATTATTTCATAGCGATTAAATTGGAATATATATAAAGGTAATGGTATTTTGTTATTTAACTCATTCTCAGAGGGTAATTCTGTAATAGTACGACCGGACGTGTGATGGAAATTTAAATAGAGCTAATGGGTATTTGGAATCCGCAGATTCTATTAACGTTTCAAAAAGATCAGTGGCTGAAGTTCCAATGGAGTTGTGATATACGAAGAGCAGCACAAGCTCCCATACCAAATTTAGTACTACTGACCAATTATAAAGAGTAAATATAGAAGATTCGGGTTTTGAGATAAGATAAATCGCTAACAAAATTGCACTGGGGAGAATCTGGTTCTTCAATTTTCTGGGATATATCAGGTAAATCTTGTGTTTTAGTTTTGTTGATTACTGAATTTTATGAGCTTTTTCATCATGGGTTTTTGGTTTTAGCTTATGGGTTGATTGTATTTTTCATGATTGCTTATTAGTTTTTTCGATTTTTGTTGTTTTGTACTGATAGATCTGAAGAAACTGAAGAGTGAAGTGGTAATCGTTGATAAGTGTATGTTCAAGGGAGGATTGTTTGGATTTACTGAACTGTTGTTTGATGTGGTTTTGGAGAAGATAAGATCTGTGATTTGTAAAACCCAAAACGGACTCTTTTTGTACTTGCTTGATAGATCTTCAGTTTTTTGGGAGTTGAATCAGTTATTGTTTAATTTAGAAATGGAGACACTTGTTGTTGTTTCTCAACATAAGAATCACTACTATGATAGAACTAGGGGTCAAGCTCCTATTCGATTTGGATCCTTTGGGTCACCTCCTTCTGTAGGGTTCAAAGAGATAAATTGCGGGAATTTTGAATCTGGTGTCGGTATACTTCCTACCCCGTTAAAGGCCTGCTCCACACCAGTCACTAAAAAGGGTTATTCATCCTCGTTTTGTTCCAAAACACCATCACCCCCATCATCAATCCAGGGTAAATCTCACTCTGAACTTCAAAAGAAGTCGAAAAAATCAGCCCACAGTAGTGCAGTTTCAATACCTATTGACATCAAACTGGGTGGTGATTCGAGAAAGGAGGGGTCTTTGAATGATGAATTTGCTTATTCTGAACTTTGGGCTGGTCCAGCTTACTCAAACTCACCTCCACCTAGTTCTTTGCCAATCCCCAAATTTTCTGTTAAGCCTAAAAGGACGGTTTCCCTTGACCTGCCTACTACTTCACCCTTCGGCATTGATTTGCTTCCCTTTGCTAAATCTGCACCTGCATCCCCGACCCGGGAGCGCAGCCCATCTCCAGGAGTTCTATCTGACTGTACTGACTCTGCGACACAGACTCTCCGTCGCATTCTCAATCTTGAAATTATGGACTGAGTGTTGCTTGGGGAGGGGCTACTAAAGAATAAATAAGGCAGTTATCTAGTTTGCAAGTATCTTTTTAGTAGATTGCATATAGGTTAATAAATCAGTCTTTAGCTTGATTGGTGATAGTTGGTTAGGTTTGTTGTGGTGGAGAGCAGCTTTGGTTCAATGGTCGAAGGGCTACAATAGTTGTTACAGTGGGCTGGTTAAACAATTGTGGGTAGATCAACATTTCAGGGTTGATTTGAAGTTGATTAGTCTTATGTGCAGAAGTGGTTAAATTTAGTAGTGGTACAACAACATGGAGTTATGTTCTAGTGGAGGTTAATGGACAGAAGAAACTATTGCAGTATTCGGTATAATGGCAGTTCTTTGCTGAGTCCGCAGGATTGGTTGCTCAATGATCTTTGATGCTCTTGCTGATCATCACATTACCTGTGATGTTGAATTCTCGGTTCTTGATTATACTCTTCTTAATAGGTTGTTTTCCTTTTTCTCTCTTCATAGTCAGTTAGCTTCTGTGTTTGTCAAACATATTGTACATATACTAGAGCTCTGATTAGATTAGGTGGACAGCTATCTTTCAGACTTTTGTTTTATACACACTGACCAAATTCTTGGCCCTCTGCTCTTGAATTTAGGATCCTTCTTTGCAATTTAATATCAAAGCCTCTACTGTATAGAGTATTAGGTACCCCTTACTCCTTACAAACTTGATGCCTGAATTGGCTGGTCAGTGTTCATTTCATCTGTGTTCTTGTTTTTTGTTTTTCGTTAAACCTTGAATAGGATTTAACTCATACTTTCCTCCACTCAAAGTTGTTTTCCCCTTCACCATTTTCTGTTTTTTTGGAATGAAAATTGGTAAAGTGGGACGTAAAAGTTAGTTATATCCTTTTCTACTCCTGCTCCTAGGTAAGTTGCCTACTGAGCATTCCTCCTATGAGTCTAATTAGTTCTCCTTAGTGGTTGTTCCTCTCGTTTCTCTGCCAAAAGTTTCATTTGCCTCTGGAGATTGTTGATCATACCTGGCTGTTGACAAGGTAAGCCATTTCTCTTTTATAAAGAGACTTTCGTGTTCTTTTTTTAGAATGATCTTCAGTTCTGTAGCTTACTCTTGCTGTGTCTCTTACTTATAAATTATGTTTGCTGTTTTATTGTCTACAGGACCTTGTTTGGAGTCTGAAGAAGATTGTTGAAGAGGCTGTTCTCCATGATTTCCAGTTGGTAGCGTTATGTCTCATTTCGTTGCGTCTTTAGTAGGGATTTTCTCGTATTACTTGCAAAACTGGTACTATGCCATGGTTATCTTATGTTTTGATCTGTGTTCTGTTAAGTCTACTTTTGCGTTTGTATGAAGGACCAATGTTATGGTTACAAGGTTAGCCTTGGTAATATAGACAGTGGTAGTTGCTTTTGTTATTGGCTTTCCCAGATTGTACCTTTTCAGGGTGTAGTTTATGCTATGTTTTTTTCAATTGAATTGAAAATGTTATCTTTGATTTTGGTAAAGGACAGAAGATAGATTAGATTGCAATTTAGCATTTCATTAGTTAACTATCTGGAAGCTCATTGAATGATTGTGACGGAACTGTTACTGTCGGACATACTGCTACATATTAGTATTTCCCACTTTGCCTGGTTTCTTAATTCAACTAACCACCTTTGTCATCACCACTGTTGTCAACTACCATTATTGTCGTCTACCACCAACCATCTCTATCATCACAATTACCTCTGTTGCTAACTACTACTGTCAGCTGCTACTGCATATTTTTTATCCTTCATTACAATTATATCCATGGTTAGCTGTCGTTACCTCTGCCACCACTGTCAACCACTACCACTACTACTGCCAATCTCTACTTGAACAAACTCCGTCATCATATCTAGCACCGCTGCCAACTAGTACCACACATTCTTCGATCACTGCCACTGCCACTACCATTAGTATGGCTAATCTCTACTATCAATCACTCCCTCATAATAACTAGTACTGCCGCCAACTACCATAAACACATTAACCACCACACATTCTTCAGCCATACCCATCAACACTATCAACTACCAACATCAATCAACTTCACCATTATAACTACGACATTCACTATCAATCACCATTATTATGACAGTCACCACGACACTAAGCACCTCCGTTGTCACAATAATCATCATCATTACTAGCCACTAAGAATAACTATTACCATTACCACAATCACTAGCAACCATATTATTTTAATTTTTTATCAAGTAATATTTTCATTTTATTAATTTCTTTAAATATTTTAATTAATTTTTATTTAAATTAAAACCTGGTCGGGATCTTTTTCTGTGAATTGACATCTGAAATGACGTTAATTAATTAATTAAAATTTTGTTTTTTGGGTTAAAAGAAGCAGCATGATTGGATGTGAGAGAAATGGATTAGACTAATTATTCCTAATGATCAATGGACACGTCAAAAAGATGAAAAATCCAAAAAGATATTGTCATACATCATCTATCACCTAACTATTTTTTTTCTTTAATAGGAGAGTAGATATCATGTATTCTTTTCTACCTTATCCAAAATCTTCAATCTCATTGTTGACCAGGTTTATTGGATAATTTTCTTTTTATAGTTTATCTAAGTAAAAAAAAAAGATGTGTGACTTGATGAAAGTAATAATCACTAATAATAATGAATATATGAAGAATAGTATTGAAATGTTCTAAGCAGTGCTCAATTTAGAAATTTTGCCAAAGTTCAAAGAGGAAGAAAATAGTGAAAAAATCATAGCAACTAAAGTAGTGCAAGCCTATAAGAAAGGAATAAGAGGAATAAAATAGTGCAATAGTCGAAACTCAATAAACAATAGATAATGATAGATATCAAAAGAAAGAAATACAATAATAATACGGCTAGTACAACAACAAACACCAACAGGCCTAACCCTAGAAAATCAAGACAACACTCCACTATTTACTGACTTTCTACCCTAGTACGCGCCTTTCACACGTTCCTATCTTAGGTCATGTCCTGTGCAACATTCATCTTCTGAACATGAGAGTTCTTGACTGACCAACACTCCGCCACATACAACAAAGTCTGTCTAACTATCACTGTATAAAACTTACCTTTTAAGTTTTGGTGGTAAATTTTTATCACACAAGACTCCTAATTCAAGTCTCCACTTCATTCACGCCACATCAATACGATGTGTAATTTATCATCATTGATATCCCCACTTTCCTTGATTATAGATCCAAGTTACTTGAAACTATCTCTCGTAGGAATATATCTTGTGTCAAGCCTCACTTATATGCCTTCCTCATGCATCTAATCGCTGAATTTGCATCCTAAATACTTTGTTTTGGTCCTGCTTAATCCGAACTCTCGAGATTTCAGAATTTTCCACACCTCCAACCTAGCATTAACTTTGTTGCGTGTCTCATTAATCAATACTAAGCTATCCTCAAATAACATACATCAAGGCACCTTATCTTGAATGGACCGTATCAATTCATTCATCACCAAGACAAATAAGAGCAGGCTAAGAGCTGATCCCTGGTGCAACCACTGAAAAGTAGTTTGAGTCTCCTCACACCATTGTAACCCATGTTTTATCTTTATAATACATATTTTTTATCGTCCTAATGTAAGCCATCTATACATTTTTAGCCTTTAAACATCTCTAGAGGACTTTCCTCGGGACTTTGTAAGTCCTTATTCCTTATTCGATATTTTTTCACTAATCAATTATTGGGTATTGTTTATCCTGAATTTCTTACCATAAATAGTCTTTCCTTTTAGAAAAATGTTTAGGATTGCCCAGTACTTTTCTTGTAGCAACAAGCCAGGAGTAATTAAAACGAAATAATAGAGAGTCACCATTTCAATTCGTTCACGACTATAATCAATATTTTAGATAAGATGCCAAAGTTCTATCTCCTCGAGTTAAAAATAAATATGGAAAAGTCTCACTAGTCCAAAAATCATCATTCAAATTAAAGGAAATTTCTCTTTAACTTGATCATTACATTTTTTTTTTACTTTCTCCCTTTTAATTTATTTATTTGATTTTAATTTGATAGAGAGTTTTAAAAAATAAAGAAATATTTAAAATTTTGTGATCTTAAATTAAAAATATATAAAATATATTAAAATGTTCATTTATTCTTATGATTTTAAATATGCTGTATAAAAAGTTGGAATTAAAAAATTATTAAAAATTGTTCTTTTGAAAATAAATTTTTTAAAAAAATAATACAAACGAATTGAAACAAAAATAATAATTTAGAGTGCTACTATAATAAAAACAACAATCAAATGAGAGGCAGATAAGAGTTGTGACACAAATGAATCTAGTATTTTTCACAGAAACCCTGAAATAGTGTATATAAATCTATTAAAATTACAAATATATAAACCTATAATTTAGAAAATGTAAAAGTCCAAAGAGAGCAGATTAACCACGGAACTTAGATACGATTTTTTGACCGGAGATCCATGGATCACAGATGATATCTTCCCATGGCCTTCTTCCTTCTCAAAGCTCGGACATCCATCCAATGCATTCTTTTCGATCTTTTGTCCTATGCAAACTTGCAAAGCATAGACTAGATAAGCCGTATACTTCACACCAATCCAATCTTAACCAAAAAAAAAAACTAAGTACATCCTTAACTACTTTCATAAAACTTTTCAAATTATAAAATTTTATAAACCTCAGATAAATTATACACAACCAAATGACCAACTACATGTACCATTTGTTTTGGGCTCTTCAACATCAGCTTCACATGAGTGACAAATCTTGATTATCATGAACAATCAGACAACTTCCCCAAAACAGAGCAACTTTCAACAACACAATTATCAAATATATGAGTTTTTTTGGGATTAGGACCATGAGTAATCACACATGTATAGTCCTCTAAACTCTCCATTTCCCTCAAACTCAATCCACCCTTTGATGAATCTTTATCTTCTTTAACATTCCCAAATGCTAACACATGAGAATCCTTAGTCTTGATACCAAAATCTTTAAGCTCTGTTCCAAACACAACCATTTTGCTAGTACTGTTAATGCTTTCTTCATTCTCAATAGGGTCTAGCAGAGCAATTAGTTTAATACCTTCTAAAGTTGATGAACTGTTTTTGTCTTCATAATTTGCATATGATGAGTTTCTATCATATCCAAAAGGGTTGCCAAGATTGAAGATTTGTTTGCTATCAAGAATGGATTTTGGGCTAATTTCAGAGTCAACAAGAACATCAGATAAGCTTCTGGTTAAAAAACCATTGAAGAATCTTGGAGAAGAAAAGGACTTGTTATCTGCCATGGGACTCTGTTTGCTGCTCACTGCTCTTCTTGAATGGTTCCTCAGCATCACCATTAACATTTGGTATATATAACAATTTTTTTTCTCAGAAAGAAGAGGATCAGTTTAATAGTAGAAGATGAATAAGCTAAAGATTATCATATGGTGAAAGTGCTAATAAAAAGTGAAAAAAAAAGATGAGAGTTCAATGATTAATTTGAAGTAGGATATAGAGTAGGGACTTCATCTATTTGCCATTTTTAAGAAAGAAGTGAAGAAGCTCTTTTACGCATCTTTACGAATGGTTCGGAGCGAGATATAAGGTATAATTATCCTAAAAATAAAATGTAGGATTATTTTGTTCTGTGTTTGATAGGAGTAATTCGATGATCCTGAAATTATTTATTTTACTATTTATACTAATGGAATAATTTATTGAAAAATAATTAATCTGGATAACTTTTTCCTTACCAAACAACCCCTTGGAATTTTAATGGTCATCTAAGTTTTGTCCTTCACTCCTCATTGAAATTGAAACGAAAGCGAAGGGACATCAAATTAAATTAAAGAAACTTATTGAATCTCTTAGTTTTAAATTTAAATTAAAAATATATTTTTAATTTTATGATCGAAAATTTGAAACTAAAAAATTATAAAAAAAGTATAATCATTTTAAAGCAAATTAGGAAAAAAAGGATAAATAAATTGAAATAAATAAAATAATCATTAATAATTTTTTCTAATTCTCAAAATAGCTTTCTCAAAAACAGAATTCCTAACTTCTTGTTCACGTTGTATTCATTGTTCCTCCTTTTTGATAAAGTGAATTATTAATATATTTTTATTTAGGAAAACTTACATAAATTTCATTAATTTAGGAGTTGATTACTTAGATACATTCTAGTTTGCAATATCAAGAATTTTATTAGATTTTGGGTGTTCAAATATGCTCAGATACATGTATCTTGGGATATATAAAGTCAAAATTAAGTGTAATTTGTTTAAGATACTCTGTATTCAAGTGGATTCACATACCTAGTGTATACCAGATACATGCGAATTACAAAATACATACATATACATGTATTTAGTGTGTACCTAGTGTGATGCACATATATATCTACATGACTAACTCACTCTTCTCCCTCCCATCTCGCTTGCTTCTCTCCCTATTTTAATGTATATGGTTGTTAAAATGCATATATCTAGATGTATCTTCCTCGATATGTAATAGAAAACTCTTAATTAGTGATAAGATACATATTATTTTGAAAGTATAAATAATAATAATACTCCCTCTGTCTCATTTTATGTGGCACTTTCGTTTTTTGAGACTCAAACAGTTTAAGTTTGACTGAAAATTTCATGATTGCGCATGAAATTTTCAATTTTTTAAAATGAAATTTATATATTTGTAAACTATGTAAAAATAATAATTATATATCACAATAATTGATAATCTAAAATGTTTAAAAGATCTATAAAAAACTTACTATCAAAAATAGATTTGTTTGAATTTCAAAATGCAAAAATTGTCACATAAAATGAGACGAAAAAAATAATATATATGATAGTAAAATATGTCTAATTGCACAAACACATCAACCATTTCATAACACAGGAATTTTGTTACTATTTATTTATAAAGTTAAATTATAATATTTCAAACTTATCGGCTATTTATTATCAAATGATTAAAACAGACTTTATATATTTCAAATAATACAGAGATAGTTCTGACCATTTTCTCCAAAAATTAAAATGATGATAATGCAAATGTATTTTTGGTCTTGGTCAGACCCCACAATTGAATTGTTAATCTTTCACACTTGAGTGCACGCACTTTGGAGATGAATATATTGGGAGTCACTCACAAGAAAACGTCCGTTATTACTAGTAGAAATTACGTGTGAAGATACTTGAATGCTCTTAAATATATTTAATTATGTTGATTTTGTGTATGGTTTTAAATGGTTAAACAAAACAGTTCATACTTTAATTAGATTTTTCATTTCTTTGCACAAGGAGATTTCATTAGAGAAATTTGTTGTGACAGCCTAACTTAAGATAAGAAGTCTCATATCGATAAAATACAGGAGAAATATTGGGTATATAAATAAGCAGACTTTACTTATTAGCGATGCGTTTTAAAGTCGTGTAGACCTAAATATAAACGGACAATATTACTAGCGGGCTGGACCGTTACAAATGGTATCAGAATGACTCCGGTGTGATGTTAAATGTTTTGCTTTGGTGATTTTTTTTCTTCCGATTTTTTAAAATTTAAAGATCAAACCAATAATGTTCTTGAGGAAAATAACACCAATACTCAACTTAGCCCCTCGTACTACAAATAAAAGTTGTTTAATGTACATTTACAATTCAATTCATAAATGAATTCCCTTGCTTCTAAAAAGACAGAAACTAGAACATACTATGAAACATCAGCTTGCAATTAATGCACTTAATTAGGAGAAAAATAAGAAATCAAACAACTTAAAATAAAATTAATTAACCAGCTCCATTGCAAAGAAGAAGTAGAAAAAAAAAACATGTACAGAAGATTAGGTTGATAATTAAAGTGTAACATCAATATGTATAGCTTTTTTTTTTCTAATAAAATTATCCTAAGTTAATAACCAAAAATTAAGGATGAAAGGAAAAATCTAAAAAATTCAAATGGTTTTGCACATATTTGTGATATACAACAAATCTCTCTTGTCACTTTTCTATATATATGGTATCCCAGATACATGCGAATCACACCAGATGCATTTATCTAATGTGATTCGCATGTATCTGGAATACATAAGGACTCTCGCTCGCCTCTCTTCCTGTTTTAGTGTATTTGATAGTAAAAATACATGCATCTAAGTGTATTTTTCTCAATATATAATAAGATAATTTTTAATTAATGATAAGATAGATGTTTTTTTAAAAGTATAGATAATAATGAAGTATGTCTGATTTATATAATTTTTCCTTCTAATTTTGCGAAGGTGTAGAGACTAGAGCCCACTGCATACATCATTTTGTTCCCACATTATTTCATTAGGTCCACATGATGATGAGTTATTTCTCCTCAAGAAAAAAGTGACCGGTGCAACTATTTCAGTTTGGGTTTAAGTACACAAATGATCGACCTTAAACTTAAAATATTTAATATGGGGCTTGTTTAATTACTCTCTTTATCCATTTTTATTTGTCATGTTGTGCTTTTCAAAAGTCAATTTGACTAATTTTTAAAATTAAATTAGATTACATTAATTTGATATTTTAAACAAAAAAATTAGATATTCAAAAACTATACGAAAAGAACTATAAATTGCAATTTTTCGCATATCAATATGATGAAAAAATATATCGTAAAATATTAGTCAAAGTTCTTATAGTTTGACTCTTAAAAAAAGGAAAATATAACAATTAAAAGTGAATGGAGATAGTAGCATTTAATGACATATATATATATATTCCTTGGAAGTCATTTGATATGGTGTATAAGAAAGAATAATGTTGAATAAAGTGTATTAATAATGCATACATTATTAATGTTTGCTTATTCTGCTGAGATTATCTTTTATATAGTATTTGATTTAGTATATTAAAAATAAATCATGTTACATAACTTCTATATAAAAAATATATTTACAAATATACCCATCATACTCTTTAGTTTTGGAAAATAAAAGATATCTTGAGAGGGCTGGGATTTGAGGGGCAGTTATGCCATTATTAATTAATCTAATGCATGCGTTAAAAATCCTCTATATTACTAATATATAAAAATCCATAATTAGTAATACACATTTCAATACATATGGTTTATGCCACTTGCCAAATTAATAAAGGTTAGGGCATTTTATCCATGGGAGGGAAGCAATCAATTATGCAAAAGTCTCTTTCAAGAAAAGAGAAGTCATTTTAGGAGCAAAAATGGGTCAAAACTCAAAACCATCAAACAAAAAAAGGAAGGAAGGAGGGTTCCACATTGTTTATGTCACTTAACAAACAACTTGAGGGTTCACAACACTATTCAACCATTATATTCATGTCACTTACTAATCAATGTGGGGATTCACATTATTATCCAACCATTTATTTCTTTTATTTGTAATTATGATGCCTGGTTCCTTTTTTGTCTTCTGAGAAGGATAGGTCATGCATTGCTAACTCATAAATATCTTAAGTACACAAACTTCATTTTAACCATAATCACCACCACATGACTAATCAAGAACAAATATATGTATTTTACTTATTAACTATGTTACTTAATTAAGGCAAAAAGTTAGACACCAAGTTTTGCTAGTTAAATAATGGAAAAATTACTCCTCCGTCCACTTTTAATTGTCATAGTTTCCTTTTTCAGAGTAAAACTATAAGAATTTTGACTAATATTTCATGATATATTTTTCCATCATATTGAAATACAAAAAATTGCAATTTATAGTACTTTTCGTATAGTTTTTGAATATCTAAATTTTTCGATTAAAATATCAAATTAATATAATCTAATTTAACTTTGAAAATTAGTCAAATTGACGTTCAAAAAGCGCAACATGACAAATAAAAGTGGACGAAGAGTCGAAGGGAGTAGAAAGTAAGACAAGCATATGATATATATTTATTATACATGATTATAGTTGAAAAGAATTATAATTCACAACTATAGTTAGAGATTTATAACAATTTTCTCTCTTCTTTCTCTCTCTCACACACACATTTCTCCTCTTTCTGCCCTCTCTCGTTTATATCTCTCCTCTCTCTGTCCTCTCTCGCTAGCCTTTTTCTGCCCTCTCACTTCACGTCCTCTTTTCTCCCTTAATACAAATAGTAACAACTAATGATACAAATACAAATGTTAACATCAATGATACAAATAACAATTGTCAATTATACATATTCTTTTAAGCGATACAAAATACAATTACAGATGACAACAAATAAATACACATGACAACAATCAATAATACAAAATACAAACACACAAGACAACAATACAAATACACATGACAACATATGCAATTTATTACGAAATACAATGTTGATATAATTGTATTTTTTTTATATATAAATTGCATTTCGTTAATACACTTAAACTTGATACAATATTATATTGATATAATTGTATTTCCTGATACATATACATACTAGTTATATATATAATATATACAATTATCCATAAACAATATAATTCTCTTCTCTTCTCTCTGAGCCCCCTCACCTCTTCCCCCTCTAAAATCTATCGATGAAAATTAAATATATATCACTTCAAAAAATTACATATTCCCTTGAAATAAAACACTCACTTTCTAAAAGGATAATACACTCTCTTTCTAAACAATTAAGTATTTTTTATTTTTTCATTTAAAAAAATTAAATTAATTTAATCAAATTTTAATATAATTTTTTTTCCGGATAAATAAGACTGTGACGCCTAAAGGTGCACTGTTTGAGCACGAGGACTTCACGTGAAGGACAGGCGCTGAGTTTTTGTTTTTAACACAAAGCTCATAAAATAGACTATTTTTTGTCTTCACATCACAAATCACAATCCATTTATCAAAATTTGTTTAGATCAAAATGATTTCGGATTGTGCTTTTTCCTAGAATTATCAATGAGTGGTAATGTGCTTGTTACTACTAATATTCAAGTAAATAATGTTTGAATTGAAGAGGACTAATTGCATGTTTAAAATTGTTGTATTAAATTTTTAATGTTTTTCTTTATTTTATTAAGAGAATTTGATCAAGCTGGCCCTAACTTATTTTGGTTCGACAATTGTGTGAAGGTAGGAACTTAGGGAAAATGGAGATAAAAGAGAAATGGAGAGGAGCCGGATCAATTGAAAAAGGCAAGCCAAGAGATTTATAGTTTCTTCTCTACATACCATCATGTAACACAGAGTCCCAATTTACCTATTCATGGTTAGATGTCAAAGCAATTCACTTGCAAACCAATCCATTTCATTTCCATGGAATCTTGAATAGTGCTTGGTAGATTAACCAAGTACAATGAGAATTACTATATATAACATGGCTTTAGAATCTCAAATGCCCATCTTGTGGCTAGCTAAACTATGATTTGGTTTATCCTAAAGACATGGATATTTCTTGATTTGACTAAAAGAAAAAGACCAAAAAGATTTAGGTTCACTTTGTTGAAAATAGACAAACATGGCCACTGCGAATCAAGCAGGGGCAACAACAAACTAATTTATCTTCCATACAGACAACACAAGAAGATAACAAAAACTCTGAGAAAAGACACCTCCTTGATGCAAATACGCGTATTTTTCATGTTAAAATCGCCAACATTCAAGGTATGGACAGAGGTTTACTAAAAAAAACCAGCAGCATTGAGCAAAAAGGGTTATATATACTATGCAAGGAAGCTGAACATGTAATCCCTTGCACTCTGCAGGAACAACTTAAACCCTTTTTGAAGTAGTTATCCAACGAAAACTGCAATGGAATTCGATCTGTTATACAAGACCTATATTCTCATTAGCGTGCAGCCAAGGACCGTTCCTCTACACCTTGTCATTGGAGCAACTTGACGCCACACTTGCCTCTCATTTCCGAGTGTCAGGACATCAACATCAGACAGCAATTTAATGTCCCAATTCCAGCGCTCGGGTCCAATAACCCCTCCAACAATATAGATATCATCTCCCAGACCTATCATTGCAAACCCAATTCTTCTACGGAACTCGGATGCTGAAACTACCATCTTTCTTGTTTCTCTTTCCTGCCTGTATATGAGCCAATGACTCAATACATAAAGCTCTCCCCTAACAACAGCCATGGGACCTTGGAGCCAACCGTACTCATGCACAGTCCAACCCTGCTTCACATTTTCCAAAACCTGAACAGTTGACAAACCTTTGTGCAATACATGAACTTTACCACCAATAACCACTCCTGAGCAGGCAGAGTTGTGTGTGTGATGAAGATCAGGGATCGGATCCCAAACATTCTTCTCGGGATCATAGATTTCTGCTTTACATATTGATTTTCTGCAGTTAGTGAAACCCCCTGCAACAACTATCTTCCCATCAAACACACAACAAGAGAACATGGCTCGAGGCACAATCATAGACGCACACAGACTCCATTCTCGGGTTACTGGGTCATATGACCAGACCTCATCCGTGGCAAAACTTCCATCTTGGTCACCAGTCAATGGATCCACAGCATCACTACCACCACCAAGAACAAAGAGTTTTCCTGCAGTAGATACCACACCGAAGTGTGCAAGATGTCTGATGTTTGACGGAAGAACAGGGAGAGTAATCCAAAGATCACGCATAGGATCATAAAGCTGCCATAAATTATCAGGATCAAAGGCGCAGACACATAAAAATTCTTCAGATGAATTGACCTCCCGTCTTGCCTTAAATAGTTCACCACTTCGAATAGCAGCTTGCCAGGAATGGGAAACAAGTTCTAACTTGGGATGAAGATAAAATGGAACCCGTGCAAGACACCTGAGAGCAACAGCATCAGGAAGCCCTTCAATGAGTACAGACATTACTATCAAGCTTGCATCTACCCCAATAATACTGAACTGACTGATAAATCTTGTTGTTTGAAAGTCAACCTGAAAAACTTGACAAATTAATGTAGAGATCCAGAACAGACATCATAACTAACCCATATATCTGCTAGAATAACGAGCAGCATATAACAGGATGATTTCAACTTCTTTGTATTGAATATGCGAAATGCCAAATATCTTAGTCAATCAGAGCTCTGTCTGCATTCTAAATGCCCTTGCATCCCAATCTTCATGCATAATGGACATGTAGAAAAAAGACAAAAGGTCACCTCTCTCCAGACAATAGAAAGGAGAGAAAAAAAGGACCTTTTAATTGTTACCTTCTCAGAAAAAAAAAAGGACCTTCTGTAGCAAGAACTAACATGTTTATCAAGTGAACTTATGTCCCTTCCATTAGTGATCCAATTTTTTGATATCCTCATCAAACACTATAAGCTTATTGGAAGTGCTAATACATGGAAATGACGCAACAATCTTTCTATTTCATTTGGAAAAGTTGAATTAAAAGACCACCCAACAGGATAACTAGAAGATTTCCCCCTACAATTTCAATACGCCTCATAAGATCCCTATCACCAGGGATATTATCAGTTTTTCTACAAGGCAAATATTATATGTTCTATATCAATGACCTCCACAACATTTTCAAAGAGAAGAATCTTGCGAGCAGAGAACTTAAGAAGGTACTGTATCAAGTACTTGATGTGTCTTAACTAATTCTCCTGATTTTGTCCAAACAATATAGTCCTACACAAAGTAGCTACATTTCTCAATGCATAAAATATTTACTATGCCATAAAGATCCCCATCCTACAAAAGCATACAACTGTATTTTAGAGAAACTTACAAGCAGCTAGATAAACATATCCTGTGCCAACCTGATCTCTCAAAATGATGTGGAACCTAGAGATATCATGTAAATCTACAAACTCTCGCCGTATCTCATCCAGGGTGGAGATAGCACTAGTAGTTCCTTAGAAAAGGGTGAAAGAGGCAGGAAGGTTCAAGCAAAACTAGGGAACAACCATAGAAAAAGGGGGAGAACAGTTGAAGTGGAACAATATGGCAACCACAATCCTAAAGTAATAATTTATTCCATTTGACTTTCGTCAATATGTCCAGTTTGAAAGCAGCTAGAATGTTACCAATCACTGTAGTTAAGTACCTGGGCAAAACGGTGCCCTGTGATATCTTCTCAGCTACTTTCTGAATAAATCGAAATAAAAATGTTAAGCAGAAACTAGAAAGAAAATCCAGCAATTAACTCAGGCCGTGACATCACCTACAGATGTGAACACTCTCCCTCTTGCTTCAATTTGATTTCACTTCTTTGTATACAGGAAGTGCAGTACCATGCAAATTAATCCTCCACGAAATTCACCAACCTGGATTATCATTTGGGGAGATTAAGCAAACAAACATACAATGAAGCTATTAAGTGTAGGAGGATGTGAAAGAAGTATAAAGATGTCCTATTAAAGCTGAAATGACATAAAATTGTAGTTGTATTTGACTTGATTGCTTTCCCTTCACAGAAAGAATTCACCCATTTGGGACAGACCAGATTGGAATGTTGGCCAAAGAATTGGACGGAAGGATTTTATTTTTCAATAGTACACCTATCTACTTAGAGATTACCCCTGCTAGTGGAGAAATGTAAGACAGAGAAACTGACAGCAAGAAAGAGAGATCACCAAGACATGGAAAATAAAATTAACTGAAGTATAAAAACAACACCAATTTTTTGGTTCTTATAATGGTGGAACCAAGTCTGTCCCAATGTTACAGCCCCAAATGGCTGACCTAACAGCTGAGTCGTCAGTGTAATAGCCTTGGAAAGCAGGGATTTCGGTAGTGGTGACACTAGGTGGATTCTTCCTTTCTAACCCTTGGTGCAGAGTTAACTTATACTTATATTGGTGGGAGGTAGCACAAAACTTGTGAATTAGTTGCGGTGTGTGCAAGCTTGGGCTAAACACTACAGTAATAAAACAAAAAGAATTCTCTCTACATTATTACAAGCAGCATTTGCCCCAACCCTAATATAAAACAAGGTACCAAAGAAGCATTGAGGGAATTTATCCATTTCTACTAATAAAAGAGCATTATAAGTGGCTAAAGAGTATTACAGTAGACCTTTACCTCCCTAAACCACGGAAAATTTAAATGAGAGAGATTTAGGCCTTAAATAGTTCCACGGAAATTAAGCGTGAGATACTCAGGTCAAAAGTCATGTTATATACAATATTAAAAGTAGTGATTGATAATTCAAATTTTATCTTATGACAACAAAAATCCTCAACCTTACCATTTTGGGACTTAATGTTTGTTCTGATTGGAAGAGGGAAAAGGGTAGTTACAGATAAAGCAAATAGAGCACAGCAGAAAGTGGAAGGCCAAATAAAAGAAAACAGACAAAAAGAATGCTAAGAGCTCATTTTAAATCCACAGAGAAAGCAAAGTAAGCAAAATGATTGGTGATGGTAACCTTGAGGAATAAGCACAAAAGGAAACAATTATCACAAGCATATGGAGAAATCTGGAGGTACAGTGAAACAAATTCTTTCTGTGAATCAAGCTTCAGCGATTGGTTAGAGAATACTTAAGAACTGACCAGAAAACAAAACGATTTGATGCTTGACTGCCTAAAAGCAAGAAATCTCGCTACGGATAAAAGTGCCCAGTGAAATCCAGAGTAGACACTAACAGTAGTTTAAATTACAACTAGGAGGTAAAAGGACAGAAGGTTAATAAATGGCTTGCGCTACTGATGATATAGGCAGTACGAGCTGTTTCTTTCCAGTCACTTTCAGGATTATGCAATTTATATTGCACAAACATCAGCATCTCAAAGCCAAGCAGATTGGAAAATCAACTTAGTTTGCAAGCAAAAACTAAAATAAGATTCCCGGTTATAAAACAGAAGATAATAATATTAAAGAACAATAACAAGCTTGATCTTAATTTAGCTCATTTATTGAGACCCTACTCATAAATTTCACTTATGTGAGGTTCTTATCGTCAATCCTAATTCCTAAGTTTGAAACAGAGGGGGGCTGCAGGTAGGTTGATAGGCAATGTAAAGATAGCAAAAAAATGATAATTGGAGAAATGTGAATGGTGAGGTGGATGTGACTATACAAGATGATAATCGATTACATCCGTTAGAATGTGCAAGTAGCACAAATAAAAGGATAAATTGAGAGGAGGTCGCTTAGAATGATTTGGTCATGTTATAGACTTCCAAACGCACCTATTTATAGGTGCCACTATGCTAACTGAATGTGTCAAAAGGGCGAGGTGGATGTAAAACCACATGGAGATAAGTAATCTAAAAAATTGACAATATTTCATACCTCCTCCATTTCATTTTATATTTCTTAGTTTGATTGTTTGACTAGGTACGAAGTCTACATTTTTTTGAGAATGGTGACATTGAATACGAAGTTTAAGACATAAAAAAAACTTTTGAATCTTGCGGTCATAAAGTAAAGGTGTATATAACATACCAAAAATATCTTTCGAATTTTGTAATCTTAAGCATTTCAAGTCATTCTTAAAAGGGAGTGTCATTGTCATTAAGGTAAAATGAGATGTTAAAAATAAAGCTTAAAATATATAGAAAAGTGGCATTTTTTGAAACAAAATAAAAAGGGAAGTATGACATATAAATTGATACGAAGTTAGTAAGAAGAACACACACACACACAAAAAAAAAAACAAGAATCTATTATGCCAATACCCACTAATAGGCTGTCATTGTACACTTACATTATGTTCAGTGTTGTGCCCTTTTACTTTGGTTAAGGTTTTGAATGTTGGCATACAAATAATTGTGAGATTTGGATAAACACTAGTTGCATTTGTCTCACTAAAAATTTGAGCACTTCAATGAAAATAAGCCCAAACGAAATGGCAAAGATCATTTAGCCAACCTTAACTAGTTTAGAATTGAGGCATAGTTGTTGATGTTGTCTTGAGACCTGCAGCTAAGTTCTTTAGCTGCAATGGTAGAGTAGTACTATATAGCCCCATACTTGTTGCGCGAATATAGTAATTGAACATAAATCTCATACCATGATGAGAAAAGTCTTCCAAGTGTCTACATTGTTAAGTTGCTATGACTATAGATGTGTTTGTTCATTTCGAAGTGGAAATCAAAATCCAATTCTTTCACCAATCCAGTTAAACATCTTTTATAAACTACATTTTTTAGAAGAGTGATTTTATTAAAGTATACTAAAAAGACACTAAGATGCAAAAGATTTAATACACGGTTGAATCTATAGATTAACAACAAAGAACTGAAGATCAAATTGATTCCTCCATCATAAACAAGTATGAACTATCATAATAAAAAGCAGAAAAGGTAAATAGAAACACTCTAAACACACAAAAACAGCCAAATCTTAATAAGACAAATCAAATGATGGCAGTTGAAAAAGTATATAAACATAATCACCCAATTATAACCCAAATCCCTAACATAAAGAAACAAGTATAAAACAGCAAAAACAGAAACTTGGGTGTTTCAAGAATTGGGAAAATGGGCAGTCTTGAAAAAGAATAATAAAACAGTAAAAAGCTAAACTTGGGTGTTTCAAGAATTGGGGAATCTTGAAACTCTTGTACAAATTCCAAGAATTAAGTAGAAAGCAAACCCGATTCCCAACTGATTAAGATGAAATTGAAAATGGATAATCAATATATATATACCTTAACCCGAAAACCCTGCAGCCTTCAACAAGTAGAGCTGAAACAAGATATGCAGGATGCCCCTTTTTTGGTGTAATTACAAATGAGGAAGGAATAATCAAAATACCAGATTTACCATAAACAATTTGACAAGTGATTTAGAAGAGAGTGTTTTTGGAAAGTAAGTAACATGCGTTTACCCTACCAAATTAAATTAAAACAACAAAGAATAGATTAGGCATATTCTATTCCATTTGGTTCGGTTTTCTATTCTGTCTTCCAAAGGATAGTTTTATTTCTACTTGTCCAACCATGGTACAAGAACTAGTACTCTTTCTATAATTTCAATTTACGTGACATATTTTATTTTTTTGGAAAAAAAATTTGATATATTTTTTAATTTTGTTATTTAAAGCTAATATACTCCTTGTTCTGAAAATACTCATATATATCTCATATTGTTATATAAATAAGGCAGAATGGTCTGGTGGACCCTTGTACTTGTATCTATTTGTATTGTGAACCCTTATACTTATCCTTTTGTCATCTGGACCCCTAAACCCATCCAAACTCAACATTTTAAACACTTTTTTTGATGTGGTATGGAGCGTGTTGCACAAACACGTACACGTTGGCCAAAAAGAAAAAAAAATAATCCACGTATGATATTATATTCCACGTGGCAAATGACTCACCTTAAACTAAGAATAGTCCTAACTCCGGCGAAATTTTTCAAACCTTCGCGACTTTTACACTTCTCCTCTTCTCCTCTTCTCTTCTCCTCTCCGCGACGTTCATCTGTGATTTTCCTCCAAACCTTCGCTCAGTTGAAGCTCAGTTCCACTCCGATTTTCGTTGTAAGTTCTTGCCTTTTGCGTTAGTTCTGATCTTTTTCATTTTCTCGCGCGTATCTGTTTGATTTTAGGGTCGATTGTCATTCGATTTTCTGAAATTTTTTGGGGATTTTACTTTGGTTTAGATGTAATATTAGTGTAATATGCTTTCTTAGTTGATGTATGACTTTGAGTGACTTCAATGGCATATTTCGTGAATTCGAGTAGATTCTAGGGTTTATTCGTAAAATCCCAATTTCAACTAAAATTAATATTTTATTTCTGGTCAATTGTCTTGGGTATTGATAGTGTTAGTTGAGCATTATTACATCAATTACAGTCATGGTAAGTTAATGGCTTTAACTGTTACAACAATTCATTATTTCCTTAAAAAAATTAGGGATTTTTGTGTTACAGTCATGGTAAGTTTATGGTTTAACTGTAGTTATTATTTTTGACTTTACAGGCATCGTAAGGTCATGGCTTTAACTATAGTGACACTTCAATTTCACTATGGGGGCTGTTTTGTATCTAATCCTACTTTAAGGTATGTCAATGGAATCAGTAGTGTTGAAAAGATTAATATAGATGTAGATGAGTTGCATATTATGTTATTTCATAAAATAGCAATGGAATTGGGTGTTGAAAATGTTGAGACATTTGGATGTAGAGTCAACAAGAAGGGTGTTTTTTACATGTTAAATACTGATTCTGATGTTTTAAACTTTCTGAATGGTTTGAAGGGTGCTGATTTTGTTGATGTATATGTTGTACATCCCATTAGTATACCTTTAGTTGTAGAGGAGATACTTGTATTGCCTAGCACTAATGCTGATGTGTCCTCATCTCCACAACAAGATAATGCTGATGTGTCCTCCTCCCCACACAAAAATAGGGCTGATCTGTCATCCTCCCCACAAATAGATAGGGCTGATGTGTCTTCATCTCAACCATTTGATGAAAATGAAAATAGGGATTTAAACCAAAATCAGCCCCTTTTAGTTGAAGAGCAGTCCCCTTTAGTTGAAGAACAAGCCCCTGCCCCTAGAGTTGAAGAACATTCTGATTCTGATTCACTCTATGATATTGATGAAAATATTGATGATTTGAGTGATTTGGATGAGGAGTTGCTTCAAGCTAGGCAGTCTAATATTCAAGAACAAGTTAAAGAAAAGACTGCTAGAGTAAATCTAGATGAGATACCATCTGGTCCTGTAGGTATAGATGCTGGTTTTGAAGACATTTATAAGGAGAAGAGGGGGAGATTTGAAGGCAATTTGGGTGGTGATGACCCTTATTTTGATAGCTCAGATCCTGGTAGTGACATTAGTGAAGATGAAGGGGATCCTGTTGAGAATGATGAAGTGGTAGATCTAGCACCTAGGAAGGAAAGTACAAAGATCTACTTTGATCCAACTGCTAAAAAGGTTTTATTTCAACTGTATATGGTATTTTTGAATCACATAGAGTTCAGGGAGGCACTGCAAACTTACTCTATTCAGAAGGGTGTTAATATTAAGTTGAAACCTAATGAGAAGGAAAGGATAAGGGCAAAGTGTAATAAAAAAGGTTGTCCTTGGCATATTCTTGGAAGTATTGATGGTAACACTGGAAATTTCAGTGTTAAAACATATTTTCCTGTCCATAAGTGTTTTAAAAGAACAAGAAACAAACTGTGTACCCCCATTTGGATTAGTAAACATTACAAGGAGAGGATTATGAGTGAGCCTACCATCAAACTACATCAGATTCAGTTTTTGATACAAAAGCAATATGGTTTGTATGTTAGTAAGACAAGTTGTAGAAAGGCAAAACTGAGAGTTATGAATGAACATATGGGAGATTTCAGAGAGGAGTTTGCTAGGTTGTATGATTATGCTGAGCAATTAAAGACCACAAATCCTGGAACTACTGTATCTATTAGGACATCCAAGAACACAATTCCAGGAAAAGAGGTGTTTATGAGCATCTATATTTGTCTTGGTTCCTTAAAAATTGGATGGAAAGAAGGGTGTAGAAGGATTATTGGTTTAGATGGTGCATTTCTTAAAAGTGTATGTAAAGGTGAATTGTTATCTTGCATTTCCAAAGATGGAAATAATCAGATGTACCCTATAGCATGGGCAGTAGTTGATAAAGAAACCAAGGACACATGGTCTTGGTTTCTCAAGTGCATCAAACATGATTTGGAGCTTACAGAAGGTGAAGGACTAACAGTGATGTCTGATATGCAAAAGGTATTACTATATTATTTGTTAAATTTATTTCTTCATTTTTGGAGTAATTAATATTTAACATTGTTGTATGTCAAATGTTCTTTATTTGACAGGGTCTTCATCTTGCACTTATTGATGTATTGCCAAATGCTGAAATTAGATGGTGTGCTAGGCATATATGGGCAAACTGGAAGAAAGACTGGAGGGGTGAAGAAAGGAGAAGAAAATTCTGGCAGGTTGCCAGGGCATCATTTGAGGTACTTTTACAGTCCAAACTTGATGACTTGAGTGAGTTAGGAGTAGGCATTGTAGAAGCTTTGTTAAAGTATAACAAAGAAGCATGGTGTAGGGCATATTTTAAAGAACATAGCAAGTGTGATGTGGTTGAGAACAACATGTGTGAGACTTTCAACAGTTGGATTTTAGGTGCTAGGTTCAAATCAATAATCACTATGCTAGAGGAAATAAGAGTCAAAGTTATGGAAAGAATGAATCACATGAGAGAATTTTCAGAAAAATGGATTACTGATGTAGCACCAATGGCTATGGATATTCTTAGAAAAAATGCTGAAATTGCAGATAATTGTGAGGTAAAGTTTAATGGTGATCTTGGCTTTGAGATTCATGATCCACCATATAAACATGTTGTTGACCTAAGAAAGAAGGTGTGTAGTTGTAGGTCATGGCAATTAAAGGGAATTCCTTGTGGTCATGCACTTACAGCAATTCATTATAAGGATTGGGTTGTTGATACATTTGTTGATCACTGGTATAAGAAGGAAACATACTTGAAAGCATATAATAGGTTTATTCAACCTATGACAAACATGAAGATGTGGCCAAAAAGTGATAGACCAGCCATTGAACCACCTGAAATTACAGCTATGCCAGGAAGACCAGGAAAAAATAGAAGAAAAGATAGTGATGAGCCAGTTAAGAAGAAGTTTGGAAAGGCTACAAGGAAGGGAAGAAAAATGAAATGTTCTGTGTGTAAGACTTTTGGACATAACAAGAAAGGATGTCCAACTCTGGTAAGTTGTGCTTTAATGTCTCTTTGTTACTGAATTTTACTCTTGTTATACTTTTGACTTTAAAATATGTTTGTAGAAAAATGTTGCTGCTGGAACAGGTGCTGCAACTTCAAATGTTGCTGCTGGAACAAGTGTTGCAAGTGCTGCAACTGCTGGAAGCCAGTCAAGTGTAAATGCAGGTCCAAGTGCAGGTTGCACTCCAAGTGCAGGTCCAAGTGCAGGTCCAAGTGCATGTCCAAGTGCAGGTCCAAGTGCAGGTTGCACTCCAAGTGCAGGTCTAATTAGTGCTCAACAATCAACTTCTAGTGCAGGTGGCCAAAAAAGAAAGACTAGCACAGCTTTGAGAGGTGGTGCAACTCTTGCATATAAGAAACCAAGACCAAAAAAAGCAAAGACAACTGGTTATGGTCTCTTATTTGGATCAGGTGGCAGTGTAACTGCGAGGGTATGTATTTTATCATTTAAACACATTAAATTGCTTTAATTGATATTAGCTCATCTTTAAGTTAAGATTTTTGTTGTTCTCTCAGTCTGGAAATACTGATAGGGTATTACATAGTGCTACATTGTCAAGTTCAACTCCTACCAATATTGATCTTGGTTACAAACCCAATGGACTAAGGTGGAAGGGAAGAGCTGCAATTACTCAAAGGCAGCTACGGGAGGAGAGTTACAGAAGCACTCAAGGCACACCAAGCACTCAAGGCACACATTAGATTTCACTTGGTTTAGCTTAATGACTTGATCCCAACTAACTTTATTTTGATTAATGACTTGATCCCAATTGTTTTGGTTATGCTATTAGGAAGACTTTGTTTTTGTATATGAATGGCGCCTACATGAATTTGTGTTATGTTGCTATTAGGAAGACTTTGTTTTTCTGTATGAATTTGTGTTTGAATGAAGTTGCTATTTAGATTTCTAAAGCAAATGCAGTCCATTTCATTATCAAATAACACCTAGTACAAATTAATATATCTTAAAAATAACGGCTACAAACCAAATAACAACAATCACAATAACAGTGATATCAATACTAGTGTTTGATCCTTGTCTTCCTTGCCTTCCTTGTCTTCTATGTCTTCTATGTCTTCCTTGTCTTCCTTGTCTTCCTTGCCCTGAACTCGTTGATGGATTCTTAGTGTTGTATTGTTCTTGGCATGTTGAATCATTTGCATCAGCCCATCGGAAGAATCCACACCCATTACCGGATGAATATTTTTGGCAACCCCAAAACATTCTTCCAGGATTAGTTGGTGTTCTTGATGTCTTTAGTTCAGCATATATTCCACAGTAGCAACATCGAACCGTCATTGTGAAGACCAACAAAATCAAACCAACAAAAATACAATAGAACCACACAAAAAAAAAAGATGAAACAAAAATACAATAGAATCACACACAAAAAAAAGATGAGTAGATCGAAGGAAAAAATAAAGGCACCAAAAATAAAAGAGAAAAAAATTTGAAAAGACAAAATCGAGAAAAAGAGGAGAAAAAAGCTCAAATTTGTCCAACAATGGTGTTTGAGTGAAAATAAAGAAGAAAGATGGCCTTTAAAGGTCAAAATCTGACCGTTACTTTATTTTTAAGGCATCTCACGCTCTTACCTTGTGTGTATCACACGCTCCATGTGGAGTCTTTCCACATAGGATGCCACATCAAAAAAAGTGTTTAAAATGTTGAGTTTGGATGGGTTCAGGGGTCCAGATGACAAAAGGATAAGTATAAGGGTTCACAATACAAATAGATACAAGTACAAGGGTCCACCAGACCATTCTGCCTATAAATAACTCACGTATATTCCTATTGTTACACTAATAATCTACATATATCAACGCTAAATGATAGTTGAATGGTATATCAATATAAACTAGTATTTCTTTTTTCCAAGCATGGGACAAAAAGAACACGTATTTTTGACAAATACTTAATAATGTTATCAAGTTGTTTTTTTTTTATCTATTTAGGTGTATTCTTTTATTTAAAAATTTATGTATTTTAAGAATATTTTTAAAACATTGCAAACTATTCTCATATTTCTTAAATTTCATGTCTAATCAAACTACATCACATAAAATGTGTAGGAGAGAGGGAATACTATATCAAGTTCTCATTTTGTCATAGATCATGAAGTTGAAACTTGAAAATGTAAGTTATTATTAAAATTGTAATTTTTAAATTTTAAAGTTTTGTTTAGACAAAAAAATAATAATAAAAAAAATCAAAGTTTTTGTGAATGGAAGTCAGGAACTTGAGAATTAGATTTTTAAATTTTGATTAAATTTCATGACTAAACTGATATTTAAAGATAAATTTTTAAAATTCCTTCTAAAATTTATGACTAAAACGAAAGCCAACTTTTTTCACATAAAAATTATTAACTAAATATAATTAACTCAAAAATAAAATAGGAATATACATTTTGCACCGGAAAATTGTTGTGGCTTGCCACATCAAATTTTACTTAATACCTCAAATTACTCATTTCGTTAATAAATAACTAGTGAACTTATCCGCATTTTGCGTGATTAAAAAAATATGATAAGATGTCGATAATTTATTAAAATATAATATAAATAGAAGAGATATTTATAATATGTACATGTATGTTATATATATATGCATCTAGATGTATAATTGGTTTTATAAAGATACGTTTGATTAGTAGTCCCATGACGCCAAACAATGTCATAAGTTGTTTATTTGAACCTAAAACAAAATTTATAAACTTACCACAATTAAAAAAATCGTATAATATATAAAATAAAATAAATTATGGATAGAACATACGATAAATAATAAATAATGTACATCATTATTATGATCTTAATTATTTAAAAAATTGAAGAAAAAAATATGAAATCAATGTACAATTTTCCTAACTCTTGTCAACATTCATTCTCACAAGCCGATCATTATTCAATAGCCTTCATTTTACTATTCAAGTCAAACTAAAACATGAATATAAGAATTACGTATAAAAAATATAATAACTTGAGAGACTTATAATGTAATCATTTCTATAATGTTTTACCATGTCTTTATTTATAGAACTACAATATGTATACCAAAATAATACAATGACTATTAATTATTTTAGGGGTTATGATAATAAAAAATTATTGGAGTAATGTAAATAAAGACCATCAAGTTTTAAATTAATAAAGTACTAATGAATGGTTAATTGACATATTTATTATTTTACAATAATAATAGAGAAATAAGAAAAATTGTAAAAATAATAATAAAATATTAATAAGTAAATAAAATTCTAGAGCAAATCCTCAATATTTAGAATGTTTGACAAAAATAATGAAAGAAAGGCTAATAAAATATTTTAATTAATTAAAAATTTAGCTTTTTCAGAAATTGAAAAAATTACTATGACATACCTTTTGAAGTATGACATGTCAAGTATAAGGTGGTCTCCCCTATAATTTAGTTGTCCATTAATGATCGCCTAAACATGTTGAACATTATTAAAAAAAAAAAAACTCATCAAATCATTAATACTATTCAAAGCAATCTAAATATATATTACTACTATTCAAAGCAATCTAAATATATATTATAAAAATACTATTTGCTTTTACATAAAAATAAAACCATGACATACTTTGAAAATAAATAATAAGTAAAAGAAAAAAGTTAAAAAATAAATTTTCTAGTCACTCAACATACCTCATCAGGTGGCCGGAAAGAAAACTTTGTAGTCATTTCATTGGATCTAGGGGGTGCAAAAACCGAACCAAACCAAAAATACTTATAACCGAATCGAACCGACCGATGCACACCCCTAATTGGATCTTTGCAATTCTCATGAATTTATAGGCGTAATTCCCTCATGACTTTTCATTACCTAACACCTCTCTATTATTAGTAACTGCTGTTTGTTGGTTTTCATTTTATAGCTTTAAATTATTTTAATTGCAATCATTATTATTATTACTAACATTTAACTCTTATTTTTAATTCAATTGTTACAATTTCCCTGCAGGAAAGAACAGAACATAAGATGTAAGAAAAAAGTCTAAAAGTTTTGGAAAATGTATAATTTAAAATTTGAGCATTTAGTTTCAATAAATAATCTTTTTATACTTCCATGAATATATTTAATTTTAATCAGAAAAATATTATAAAATGTCAAATAAAAAGGTGGAAAAAATTTGAAGTTGATTAATAATTAATTAAATGATGATCACATAATGAGGTCTAAATAAACAAAGAAAAATAACGATTATGTATCAATGAAGAAGAAACCAATCACTTTTCTATAATTACTATAATTAACTGAAGGAATATTATAAATAGATCATCATTAATTTAATGTATTATTTTAAATCCTAAAATAAAGAGAAAATTCTCAAAAATCAGGAAAAAAAAGAAGATAATTAGAAATCCTGATCAAAGAAGTATGTCACATCAACTTTTTCATATTCTCCTTTATATATATAGTAAAATCTCTATAAATTAATACTCGGTAAATTAATAATCTCTCTAAAGTAATATTTTCTTTCGGTCCCGACTTGGGCCAATGGAAAAAATCACCAATTTCGATAAGATAATAAGATAATATATTTCCAAAAGACCTCTATATAAATATATGGTCCCATTAATATCATAAATTAATAATTCTTTAAAAGTACAAATATATCTAAGACAATTTAGTGAAATGTGAGTCTATTGTGTTCTGTTTTTTTCTTAAAATTTAAATCTAGTTGAAGCTCATCTCTAACTTTTCGTACTGCATTCAAGAGCTCCGATTTTGTCTTTTCGAACTGCACCATAAAATGGAAAAGAGTTTTAGATGCGATAAGTGCTTCTTACGCGTAACTGGTTACAAAGGTATAGTATCATCTTCAACTTCATCATCAACATTGCTTTTTCCGATGGCATCCACAATTCTTCTAAGCTCCGAAACTCTGAACATGTATCACTTTCACTCGGATAATCCAACAGGTTATTGACATCCATTTTATTGTGGTAACCGAAATCATTAATCATGACCTTAAGTTCATGAATGACGTTTTCACAAGTGTGTTTATTCAAATTCTCTGAGATTGCATCCCCAAACGAATTTTACAGTGTCGAAAATAATTTGCTATTGTCTCTTGCTGAACATGTGTTATCCGAGTAGGGATTGCAAATTGATAGCATCCAAAACATTAATCTTTGCTGGATTAATTTGTCCCACTTCACAACCTTCTAATATCCTATGATAAATCTGTTACGATAATACATCTTGAAAGCTCTTATTATTCCAACATCACAAGATTGAATTTTGGATGTCATGTTGGGTGGCAAGAAAAACAATTCAACATTTTGTAGTCCTTTAATATTTCTATTATGGGCTGGACAATTATCTACCATAAGCAAAACTCGTCTACCATGCATTATGTGGTCAAACCAACGAATATATTCATCAAAAAGCACACTTGTCATCCCTGCACTTTTGTTTGCACGATAGTGACAATTCAATAAATATGATACATAAATTAGTAAGATACAATGATTTTGATGTATTCGTTGTACTTTATGTATAATATTTTTTTATATGAAATCAATAAATATGATACATAAATTAGTAAGATATCTCTATAAAATAATAAAATTGCATGATCCCACTATATTAATTTATAGAGGTTTTACTGTATATAGATTTGACTGTTCATGAAAATTTGGGAACTTTATAAGAAAATCACTCTCGTTTATGCTGTAAAAAGTTTATTTGAAAAAACAAAAAATATTTTCATTAAAACTGCATAAAGATCCTTAATAGAAAGATAAATAAATAAAATTATCCAAAGATTGAGAAGTTATTTTTTGTTATCTGAAGTATAGTTTTTTATTTTCTGCAATACTATTTTAATTTAATCATCTAATATTCTTGGCATGTACACAATTTCCATTTAAAGAAACACGCAACCAACTTATGAATTCTCATTATTTTGTTTTTCAACTTTACGTGGAAACAATTGTTAATTACTTTCGCATGGTCAAATGATCGGATCTCTAAAATGATAAATAATGCTATAATTTGATCCGTTTTATGCACACACACGTTATATTCACATTAGAACACTGATGAAGTCAAAATATTTGCTAAAAAGATTTAAAATATGAAAACGTTCAAATTTCAATATCTATCATACATATATAAAAGAAATAACTTTAATAATAAATCTTTGTTAAATTGTTTGCTTAAGAGTTAAGGTATAGTAGTATTACTTTTTATAACTAGACTAGATATAGCTAAAAATACACGAGACCTTCTGCCTAGCTAATGAGAAAGGTAAAATAGAATACTTTCCCGTCCACTTTTAATTGTCATAGTTTTCTTTTTAGAATCAAACTATAAGAATTTTGACTAACATTTTACGATGTGTTTTTTCATCATATTGATATAGAAAAAGTTGCAATTTATAGTACTATTCTTATAGTTTTTGAATATCTATTTTTTTTTTTATTTAAAACATCAAATTAATGTAATCTAATTTAACTTTAAAAAGTTATCAAATTGACTTTCGAAAAACGTAATATGATTAAAAGTGGGCGGAGATATTAGTAAACATAAAAATATAAAATAAAACAAAAAATGGAATGTTGATTGAACTTTTGAACTTTTTATTTTCCTTGTTAGAGTGGTATTTTACTATTTTATGACTGAAAGTATGGTGAGTTTCACAAGTTAAGAATTACGCCAACCACCTCTTTTTCTATAGCAATAAGCTTGACATTTTCGTTTGGTAATAAAATTTGAAATAAAAATTTGTTTATAAATGTGAGTAAAATTTAAATTATGCTTTGACATTTTAAAATGTATAATTTTTGTTTGCAAAATTCATGTTATAATTTCATTTTCAATGGCATCGGCCTATCTTTTATTATTGGATAATTTGTGACTTACAAATTATCCTATGCAAATCACGAAGAAGGTGCTTCGGTCTATTCTTATTTTTTTTAATCATATTAATCTTTTGGATTTTGAATTTAGTTTAGGTGCTATTGTTGTCTTTGCTTTTACTTCTTAGCTTGTTTGATTTATAGTCTTCATTTTGATAATCTCAAAAATCTATTCAATTTTTAGAATAACTTATCTTGAGTTTTTTAATTAAGATTTTCTTCATACTCAGGGCTCGAACCTGAGACCTTTGGTTAAAATTGAAGCAGTCCCATCATTACACCACAATCTATGTTGGTAGTTCTTTAGTTATTCATCACCAGTTAATTCAATTACCAACGTGATATCCAAGTAAATCACAACTCTTTAATATTTTGCAAAAAAAAAAACAAAAAAAACCATATCATTGTATAAAGTTTTATTATAGTCCTTGAAAAATGACTAAATTCTTAGATAATGCATATGATTTTTTTCGAGGAAATTACATATTTATAAAACTTGATTACATATACAATTTTCCTTCTTTGTTTAGAGTATATATAATTGATTTGGTAGTGTTATCTTGAAATATAGTCAATCTAATATGTATTTGAAAGTATATTATTGTCATACCTTTAAATTAATAAATAGATAATAATTAAATCGATGAAAAACTGACTTAATTGATTTGATTTTTCTAGAAAAATATATTCGAACTGAATCATGAACCCGACTCTATGTTTGAAAGATACAAAGAATCAAACCATAGAGCATGCGTGTAATATACTTGTACCGTTTGTACATTGATTCAATAGGTTCAGGGTTTGAGTCACATTGAAAGGTAAGTGAGAACATTATTGATCTTTTTGACTTTTCACACACGCTTTTGAGTTTAGATGGTGTTGAACAGTGAGAAAGAGGCTATAACAAGGGTAAATAAAAGAGAGTAATATGGGAGCTTCAATGAATATCCTCTTGATGAATCCTCACTTTGTGAAGTTCTTGATCCCTCTCCTGCATATATGTCAACTCCTCAAGTTTATAATTTCTCATGACCATTATAAATTAGTGCATAAAAGAAGATGAACAATGTGGAGTACTTATTACAAGATCAAGATTTGTTAGTATTTGTACCTGAAGGAGTGGATGAAGAGAGTGGAGAACCAGCTGGGGAAGTAGCTGAAATGTTTATATTTACATTAAAACATGTTACACAATGATTATTCACCATCATTAGAAATGAAAACGAACATTATAAATGACGATAATATCTCAGATGGTCACTCAACTGTGTACTCTTCTCTCAGAAAGTCGCTCAACTTTGAATTTTAACTCAAAAGTCACTCAATTATGTACTCTTTTCTTAGAAAGTCACTCAACTTTGAATTTTAACTCAAAAGTCACTGAATGTTTTACTTACAAAGTCACCTAAATAGATTGTGTGACTTTGTAAGTAAAACATTCATAGTTGAATGACTTTTGAGTTAAAATTTAAAGTTGAGTGACTTTCTAAGAAAATAGTACATAATTGAGTGAATTTTGAGTTAAAGTTCAAAGTTGAGTGACTTTCTGAGAGAAGAGTGCATATCGATCAGAGGTGTATTTAAGTTTAGTTAGTCAAATAGAGGGGTGTTTTTAATTAAGACTATCAATAATTCGCAAATGAAACTAATAATTTGCATCAAGTTCAGAGATATTTTCAATACCTTCTCTATTAATATGTGGTTGTTATAGTTTACACTCTCATGTTCCACAAAAGACATCTAAAATCACTTGGATTATAGAAAAGACAAGTACATAGGGTACTATAACATCCATATACAAAATGGAAGAAATAATTGATAAACTTAGGTGTACCTTGACATAGTGTAAGAGAGGGAGTGATATGAACATTACAAGCTTTAGGAAGAGCCATAGCCAGTGTTTGATTGACATTAACACCACTAAAAACATGACACACGCATCGCGGTCGCGTCTTCACTATAGTAGCAAGCTGTGTGCAGCAACCTGACGATGGAGTTGTAGTAGCATTTCCTTGTATGTATTGTAAGCAAGGTGCTAAACCAACGATAACTTGTTGGCAATCTTCTGATTGAGAACTCACATGTAGTAATAAGGAAAGAAGAAGTAGTGCTAGTGCTGAAAATATTGTACTTGTTGATATTTGCATTTTTGTTATATGGTTTTGGAATGGATGAGTTACGAGAGAAGCAATATTTATATATATATAGAGGGAAAATTACTTGGGGAATTAAATTAAGGCTTTGTTGTGAATGTGGGTTAACTACTTTTCCTACTTGATAGTAATTACGTAGTAGACAAGTGTATTAGTATTAATTAATTTTATCATCTAATTTGGGAGATTTTTATATGAAGTGAAGATAAGCATTCGAGCGGTTTTTGGTATGTTGTAAGTGTTGGGTTATGAAAGGTGAGTAGGGCGTTATGCGGAAGCTTACAATTGTAAATAATATGGTTGATAAATTAGATGACACATAAAACTATATTAAAAGACATAATATTATTATTTGATATGCATTGGCCTACATAATTAAAAACTAATAAATTGTAGAGAGAAAATCTCGCCATAAACAAAACTCTTTAATGACTATATTGTGGATTCTATTGTGTTATGCTATGAGAATAGAGATCTTCTATTTATAGATCTCCAAATTTTTCCTCTAAGGAAAGAATAAACTAAATATGGAAGAAAATTATACTTTCCTTTCAGAAAAAGTTTAAGCATTTATGGTAATACTTTAACTTTTCTTTAAAAATAAAAAATAAACTTCAAATAAGGAAAGAAAATCCGGGCAAAACCCTAACAATAAGGTGTTGTGATGGTCAAGGACCTCTCTTTTGTTTCCACGTCTCATGGATGACTTCTAAGTTGTTTAATTAATATCTACTCTTTTTTCGGAAGGAGAGCCTTGATGTAACTGATAAAGTTATCTTCATGAGGTCACAAGTTCAAACTCTAAAAATAAGCTTTTGCGGAAATACACAACAAATTACATACAATAAATTTTTGTGGTCCGGCGTTTCTTAGGACACACAGCACATAGCTTACTGCTCAGGGCTTCCAATTGCTCTTTTTGTCCCTTAGAATAATGAAAGGACTAATAAGAACGTCTTGACAAGAGGAGTGCTCGAATAGTCGAATGGTAAATATTCTTCACCTTTAAGGTTTTGAATTCGATCTGAGACATCAAAGTAGCAAAATGGTGAAAGTGACTAGAAAGGGATAAAAAGAAATATGAATGCCTTTCAAGAAATCTTATAGTACTATGCAAAAATGGTGCAAATTAAATAACCCAACGTTTCTCTTGGACCATATATATACCCCTCATTTTAATAAAGCGGATTAGACACAGAATTTGAAAAATAACATAGTAAGACTTTTAAAATTTTATGATCTTAAATATATCATAATATTTGTTTAATTTTGAAATTTGTAATATGAAATACACCATAACATATGTGTGACTATAGGAACTTGTCATTGAGTTTAAAATAAAAGGTTTAACTTAAACTTTAGGTTAAGTTTAGAAAAATGCAACCCTCATAAAAACGGAGCAATACAGAGATTAATATATATTTCTTTGGAAATGAATGAAGTATGTGTATATAGGATGATTAAATTGGGAACAAACAACATGGTTGTGGTGCGATATTTTTTATGTGATCCCTCTACCCTTGATCAAAAGTTTTGAGTTCAAACCTTGAATATGAAAAAATATCATGTTGGAAGCGTTGCCCCAATAAAAGGTTCAGCATTGAGAATGTGGATTAGATCAAAGGGGAAGTGTTAGGCAAATTTGCTCTTTTTCTTTTTCCTATGTCTCTTTTGTTGTTTTCTTAACTAGAAGCCAGGAGGTTTCATTGTGTTAAACTTGAACGTTCAACTTTTTTTGAATAAATACAAGTCTTGGATAGAGAGAACTCTTTATGAATAGATCTAATTCATTTTTATCAACTGCCATCCTTCATATTCTCTCTGCTTTAGACTCTTGTCAATTTTCTTATTGGTATCTTACCAGGCTCAACACAATTCTTGATTTACCCGTTGTTAAGCCCTTATAGTATATTGTCCACGCTCATATGTCTAGTCGAGTCCCACATTGATGTGGGAGGTGGAATTTCACTTCTTTATATTAGTATGGTCTTGAGTAATTATTACTGCATGAGCTATCTTTTGTGGTTAAGTTAAAATGTGCTAGAATTGGCTATCCAAGACTCCAATGAATAACTTAATAGTAAGTGTTGACACAATACAGGACATGCACTCATAGCTGGTACTACAATTTTGGGGACAAAATAAATAATAAAATCATCATTCATGGAAAAGAACAACTTAAAATGTTCAAAACTCCTAAAAAACACTTAAATCTGAAAGAATGTTGATGCAAAAGCAGTGAATGCAACAGTGAAGATCCAAGTAGCTGTGAGTTCCACAATGCTTCCATCAGATGTGCCACCACCACTGGCCTTTGACCCTGTTCCTACTTTTTTCCATAGATTAATTAAAATAGTCAGTGCTTTCAAAATGTGGAAAAGACGTTAATCTAGCGTTTGACCATAGATTTTGAAAGTAATTTTTAAAAATTGTCTTCAAATAACTATTTGACCACGAAATTTGATCAGATTTTGAAATGTGATCTTGAAATATTTTTAGTTCAGACTAGGTTTTGGGACTTGTGCTCACAAGACTTTAATTTTATTTTTAAGTAAGATGCATCTCCTTTATATATATTACAAAAATCACAACTTCAAAAACTCAAAATTTCAAGTTTCAACTTCAAAATCTATGATCAAACGGTAACCATGGTATACCTGAAGGAATGTCTGGTGATCCTTTAGAAGAGTCCGCTGGAGGACTATCAGCAGGCGAAGCTGCTGGTCCATTTGCACCACCTGTCAAGTAGGAAAGTAGCGATGTGAGATTTAGGTGGAGTTAACTTGTACACACCGACAATATAAGTAGTTTTTACATAATTTAATTAGTTGCATACTTATTAGGTGACTAGTTACAGTACTTATTATGGGTCGTTGTAGTTATCTTTTAAACGGTGTGATAGTGTAAAAATATTCTTTTGTAAGCATATATATCCATACCGTTGCAGCGGCTAACAGGAGGAGTTTGCACATTGCATGCACTAGGAAGTGCAATAGCCTGAGTTTGGTTAATAGAAACACCAAAAGAGGAGCCACCACCATTTAGCACAGAGCAAAGGCATCGCGGCTGTGATGCAACAACCCTTGATAGCTGTAAGCAACAAGATGTCGAGGGAGTTGTTGTGTTTCCAGTAACATAATTTAGACATGGGGACAAGCTCACCAATGCAGTAGTGCAGCCTGATTGTGCTCTGACTCCATCCCATTGCATGAACACGAGCACCAAAGTCAGAGTTAGACCGATCTCAATTCTTTTTGAAGCCATCTAATGAATGCTAGCTAGAAAGTTGATCAAGGGTATGGAACTAAAGCATTAGTCTAGTTTGAATTTATAATGGAACTAGGGAAGAAGAGAAAACTTTACATTGTTGATATTTTGGTTGACCAACTTTAACAAATTGAGGTACTATAACTTTGCATAGTCGATATAAATAACTGGTTGAAGAAAGTTTGGTTGTGTTCAAATGATGCTGGGAGTAGTATAAAATATGGAACAGGTAGTCTTGGTTGCAACAAGAAAAGAGATGTGTCAATCAGAAACATAGATATTTAATTTTGTAGTTGGTAGTGCTTAGGTAATAGGTGGTCTAATTGATACAGAAAGATTGCAGATTATTAATATATGATAAAAAATTTACTCGCATTCAATGTTTATATCAAGTCAATAGATGAATGACATGTGTTTACATATAACCTTTTATAGCTTTTTCACTTAAAAGTTCATGAACACCAGTTTCCTTTCTAATTATTTCCTGATTGTGGTTGACTATTAGAATTTGTTTCATCTAATATTCTTATAATCAAGAGCACTCATTCATAAACTGGCTACTGGTACAAATTATATAACATAAAGAAATGTAAACAACGTTTATTGGAAAAAGCAACCCCAAAGATTTGGGACTAAAAGCAGTTAGCGGTGACCATTGGATAAGTTTCTTCAGCTTAAGTTGGGTTAAAAACACCGATTGTGGCGAAGGGGTATAATCGGAAAGAGGGGCTAGATTATCATGATACCTTCTCACCGGTAGTCAAAATGGTTACTGTTAGAAACATCAGCAGAAACTAATTGAAAAGTTGTTGTTGTTGTTGCAGACTTGGATCACTGGTTTGTTGAAGAAGTTAGTCTTTTCTATTCCTACTCCAGGATCACTGTTTATTTTTTACTATAAAGCAGCTATACATATTGCCTCTAATCCCATATTTAATTTCAGAACTAAACATATCGAGATTGATTGTCAGCTTAGTTATACAAGGTCTGTATTTTAGAAACTTTGGTCTTTAATAGAAACTTAAATAACCTTAAATTAGAGGATACATAGAGGACCACCTTGGTAAATTAAAATGGACCAGATCAATCAGGAGTTTATTACTTGAAAATAAAAAAGCACAAAGAAAGCATTGAACCATGTTTGTTCAGGTGAATCTTAATAGTAGTTCAGTTGATTATCTAAATTTTCACGTTGTTAGTGAGAGTTTAATTCCCCTATCCCATTACCCCTTTCCCTACCCCCAATTTTTCTTAAAAAGAACAGTCTTGTTTAGACAACAGTAGTTGCTCGAATAATAAACATGTTTCACCTCCAATTGTGGCTGTTCGAGTTACCTAAGGAACAAAAAGGGTGAAAACACCTAGGGAGGAGTAAAAGAAAAACATAGTCCTCTTACTATTGATCAAAGAGATGATTACTATTTAAAAACAAATTACAATCAATCACACTCGACCCCAAAAGGGGTGGCATAAATTAATTCACAATAACAGTGTTTCAATAGCAAAAAAAATGAGTCTCCTTGAGCTAGAAAGAGACATAAAACTCTAAAGCAATCTAAGCCAAAACACTTGATACAATGAAGAGTATGAATCCCATTAAACTGAAAGAAATTTTGATGTTGCTGCTTCCTGCATTTGATGATCCATTTCTTGAAGTATCAGTCTTGGACCCTGTTGAACCTGCAAATATATTAGCATCATACTTTTAAGATATTACTTATATATAACATCAGATAAATAGATAAAAATGAATTCTTTTTCTGTTTTTGTCCTTTTTTTCGCGGGAATTACCTGATCCTGATGGAGTTGCTGGGATTTCTGGTGTTTCATCAGATGAACCAGTTGGGGCAGGGGAACCTGATGGTGAACTTGCTGGAACTGAAGCACTTGGTCCATTTGCTGCTGCTTTTTGTAAATGCAAAAAAAATATATAGTGGGTTAGTAGATGAGTTTAACTTCTAAAACACTATCAAGTCCAAATAATAGTAACAAGCCTGATTCTTTTCTCAGGAACTTTGTCTGCTCTGATACTAAGTTGAAGTGTGTGACCATCTCATCTAAAAGTTTAATTGTATTCTCAAGACCAACTACATGTTAAGTAACAATCATGTAATTTAGTATAGAAATTGTGGTGCACGTGAACTCATGGTCTTTCCATCAAACTAGATATTTTATATATATGCTTTTTAGAATTGAGCTAATATTATCTGTTGGCTCCCATGCGCCAAAAGAATTGAATGATGCATCCATTCCAACTAAATGCATTTTTCTTTTCATTCTTTAGAGGTTCAATCATATTCTAGAAATCCTATATCCGCATCTGGTGCTGACAAGTAGCATATAAGATTAAAGATTGGGATTTTACCATTGCACTGGCTAAGTGGAGGAGTTTGTACATTACAAGCAGCAGGTAAGGCTAGAGCAAGGGTTTGATTTATAGCAATTCCAAGACCAGAACCACCACCATTAACCAAAGAGCAAAGGCATTGAGGATTGGACTGGACAACACTAGACAGGGCTGTACAGCAAGTTGAAGATGGAGTGGATGAATTTCCAGTAACATAATTCATACATGGTGCTAATCCAACTAATGTAGTCATACAATTTGATTGAGCTTCACCCTCAATCCAAAACAGGGCAATTATAACTATGATTAGAGCTATAATATTCATGCCTTTGGATGCCATTTTCTTCAAGTTTAGAGAAGTTTGAGTTGGTTGAGAATAATTTACAAGTTTGAGTTGGTTGAGAATTTACAAGTTTGAGTGCTGAAGGAGAAAACAGGTGGTGATTTAAATAAATGAAGTTTATGCACTAAACAACAAGAAATGATAGGTAGTTTTGTTGGCCAACTCAAACTAATAAGGAAAAAAAAATGTCTAATTTCATAACTTAACACTTTTTTATTAATAGAAAATAAAGAAAATTAGACTTGGTTTGTAACATTGACAAGTGTAACTTAAGTAGGCTATTGGGTTATATGGTCTGGATTACTACTCTCAACATAATGCCTAAATCTTATGTTTGTTTGTTTTTAATTCTTTTATTGTAGCTAAAAAAATTTAAAAACATGAAAAAGTAACAGCAATACCTTAGAGCCTGTTTGACATTGCTGCTAAAAATTGCTTATTTTCAGAAGCACTTTTTTAAAATATCTTTTCAAATAAGTGCTTTTGAAAAAAACAAATTGTGTTTAACTAATTTATTTGAAAAGTGTTTTTCATAAGCAAATTGTGTTTGACTAATCTTTATTTAAAAAGTGCTTTTAAGAGTCAAATTACGATCAAGAGCAAGTATTAATGTACATTTAATATTAAGATTATTTTATAGAGAGAAACTAGTTTAAACATATCACAAAAAAATAAATTAAATTATTATTTTTATTAAATTAAAATGTTCATATTCAAATTTTTAATAAATATTATACATTTTTTTGAAGGGTTGAAATCTTTAATTGTTATTTTTTTTTCCTAATCTTACGAAAATATAGTTGTTACCTTCTTCTTGTTATAATACATAAAATAATAATACGTAAAAGTAAAATAAAATATAAATTTATTCTATAAAAATAAAAAATAAAATTATTAAATGGAACATAACCAAACACATGAGATATGTTAATTAATTAATAAGAAATATATATATATATATATGGAAGGGACATTCTAGTCTTGAAATAAATAACTTTCTACTTTTGCTTCTGCTATTTTTAAGAAACAATTTTTTTTAGCTTCTTCCTAATAGCAGAAAAATTGTTTCTGCTTCTATTTAAATGCACTTTTACAGGTTTGTCAAACACCTATTTTTTCAAAAAAAAAAAAAAAAATTTCCTCAAAATAAGTGTTTCTGGGCTCCCAACAACAATGCCAAACATTCTCTTAGTCAGCAATCAAAGTGTTGTGCAGTGGATGCTGCTGCTTCTTCCTTAATTAGAGTTCTCAAGTTAGACCTTTGGATATGGAAAAACCCTTAGTATAGAGCGTTTTCCTATGAATGAGGCCCTATGCAACAAAAACTTAGGGAATTTATTAAAACATCTCATTTTAATATTATATAAAAGTATTTTTTTTAAAAAAAAACTAGAGGTGTTCTACGTTTTCTATTGACAGATAAATCTAAAACAAGCAAAATAAGGGAAACCCTTTTTGGTCCTACAAAATCATAAGAGCTATGTGAATCTATGTTGCTTGGATTTTTTTATAAATGTCGATAAATGAGTGTTTGGTCGCAATACACGAATTTTCGAGGGTCCGACGCCTTGTCCCAACCAATTCCCCATTGGACTGATTATAACATGACCCTTATAATCTTGATAGATCTTTTGCGGTAACCCGTTTGGTAGGCAGTATTAGATAGAATAATCCATGGATTAAAATTTAGTCCATCTAATACATTGTTTGGTTACTTCATTTAGTTTAATTCATGGATTGTTTATCCACCATATGTGGTCTTATCTTATTCCTAGAAAATGGAGGGATAACTAATCCAAGGTTTGTTAAACCTTGGATAAGACCCCTAAATGACTAAACTAACCCCTTATTCCTTTTTCTAAATTTCTTTTGTAATTTAATTTCCTTTTTATTTATATTGGAATAGTTATAAATGTTCTTTTTTAATTCTCCAAATCCTTTTAGTGTAATTTAATGAGTTCACTAATATTTTTTTCTCCATTTTTTCTTGAATTTTTTTTTATTCAAGATAGTTTGTCGATTACCCACTTGAACTATTTGTATTTGTTTTAAAAAAAAAAAATAAGCTTTTGGTATTGAACTAGTTAAGTAGTCTTAAATCTACGTTAAGTTTAAGATATACTTGACCAACAAAAAAATTAGAAATACACCGTGCCATCAATGATCTTCTTAGTGATACATCACACCTTAAAATTAATAGCAATTATTTATATATATATATATATATATATATATATATTTGATTTAACTAATTAAATGGAATAGAAATTCCTACAAAAAAAAATTGTCCGATCCGACGGTTATCTACCTTGACCCCAATTACATGAAATAAACACTCATAATAACACAAGGGTATAATAGGAAATAAATTTTTTGTAGAGTTTTAAATCAAACACAAAATTAAGTGAAAAGTAGTGAACCAAACACTTGACAAAAAATAATCCATGCACTACTGATCCTTGCATTACTAATTCCTGCGTTACTAATCCCTGCATTACTAATCCCTGCATTATCAATGTTGGTACCAAACGACCCCTAAATGTATTGCATTTATTAAGAATTCACCACAAAAACAAAATTATTTTGAACTGCGTGCACATTAAAGATGTGAACCAAATAAAAGTCCAATATGAGGTTCTAGATTGGAATATTGAAATTTGAAGATACTATAAGCAGTATAACTGTCCTACCTAACTTGGACTCCAAATCTTTTTATTAACATCAAAAAATGGTAAAGCCAACTTTAGACTATGAGTCAAAGCAGTTTAACTCCATGCCACTAATTTCAAATCTACCTTTTACTCCTCCAACTGAAATTTTCCAAACAATGTAAATATAAACTATAAAATCATTACCAATTATTCATTCACATCCACATTTGAAAAATTAACCTTATTCAAATCATAAAAAGTGATCAAACTGATGGAAAATTTGAAAGTTTCTATATCAGTACATGACATTATTTTGCTAACTCTTGTACTAAGTTTTTCAACTTTCAAAGTTGTAAATTGTCAAATAAACACAGCATGTACAAGTTCAATAATTAGTACTTTAAGACCTTGTTTAAATTACATTACTGGAAGCAGTGGCAATGGCTCTTCACCAACTGAAGATTGCTGCAATTCACTTAAGTCATCAATGAGTGATAACATTGATTGTGTATGTCTTATTGTTACTGGGAATGTTCCTGTCTCGATACCGTTTATTCGTACTCTGGCACTTTCACTTCCTCAAGCCTGTAATAGTGGTGTGCCTGTACAGTGCAGTGGTAAGTACTTATTCATGGATTCGTGCTTTCTGGTATATATATATTATGTTTTAATTATGAACAAATTTTCTCAAAGTCAGTTTTTTCATTTGTTTACTTTTGCAGCTTCAGGAGTTCCTCTTCCATCTCCAGGTATATTAAAGCTTTCAATGCATGCAATTGAACCTATTAGCATCAACTACGTCTCAATCTCAAATTATTATTTCTTCTGTTCCAACTTATGTGACATTCTTTTCTTTTTAGTCCGTCTTAAAATGACTGTCAGGCCTTTCTATAGTTAGAAACTACTTAACTTTAAAATTCTATTTTTACCCTTAATGAAATGATTTATAGCCACAAGACGAATTAACCCAAATGAGGGTAACCAAAATAATGTTGCAAATTCTCTCTTTACTTCATCGAAATAAGTTTTTTTTTTCTCTTTCAATTAACAAGAGTAAGTTGCTATTTAATTTAACATGACAGGTCCAGCTTTGTTCGCACCACCACCTGCTCCTGTTGCTCCTCCTCCTCACCATCACCATCACGTTCCTGCTCATCCTCCTCGCCACCAACGTGCTGCTGCTTTTCCTCCTTCTCTTGCTCCTCATGGTTCACGAGGTAATTCTGACCACTATATTCATATTAGGGAAAAAAGGTCTGATATACTCTCTGTTTTTCCATTTTGGTAATGATGAGGATATATATGAGTCACTTTTGTAACGAAAGATATATCAATTCTAAATGACAAAATTGAGGAGTATATATATCAGACTCTTTTCTCTTCATATTAAAATGATGAAATTCATGCAGACCTAACAAAAAAAAAAGTTCTACACAATTGAACATAAATAGATTAGACGAATATACTAATTACTCCCTCTGTTCATCTTTACTTGTCTACTATACTATTTTGATTTTGTGATGTCTAATAGTACTTGTCCAGTTTATAAAATCAATAAATAATCTACCATTTTGTGTCTATTTTATCCTTGCTATTAAATACTGTTCATTTTTCAATCTTTTATCATTTACTGCTTCTTGATTCTTATGTCAAAGTCAATAGTGAATCATTCTTGTTGGACAGAAGGAATAATTAGAATACAAGTTTAGTCATGCTAATATGTTTTAAGTACTTTTACATTGTTTTCATTTGTTACTGAATTGGCACAACTTAATTGTTTACTTCAGTTGGTAAAGCATCAGCAGAACCAACACCAGAAGTTGATCCACCATCCGTAGAAGATGATGAACCAACTATTGAAAAACCGACGACGACGACGGCGGCATCTCCACCAAAACCTTCATTACTACCAAAGACGACGCTTCAAAAACCCAACAACACTTCAGCATCTTCCTATATTTCTTCGTTCTCGTCCCTTTTTATGCTAATGCTTGTTGCACTTATAACTTTATTTGTTGAGAAATCATGAATATAGTTTTAATTAAACCTTGGAGCCTTTAGGGTCCTTTTGCACTATTGTAATTTTTGTATTACAAAGGTTATGCACTAAAAATATGTAAGCTGCAGCCATCAAAGGAAATTTGTGATGTTTAGTCTTTTGATTTACATTTCTTGTTCTGATTCATCATATTTTTTTATTACACAAGTTCTATGATTAGTGAGATTTTGATTATTGTAAATATTTTCCTAGAGACTATAAGTGTTTATTTTTGGTAATATAAAGGATCAAAACTGTTAAGGACATACTTAAGGAACTATTTTGAATTTACCCTCAAATATAATAAGACCATTTTTGTTAACTTTTGACAAATTTAAATGATCTAAATTGTTAAGTACATACTTAAAATACTATTTGAACCTACCTTCAATATAAAACACCAAAACTTACATCAGGGACAATTTTATTTAAGATAGTTACATTCTAGTGCAACATATAAAATTATTCTATATAATTTAGATAAGGTTTGTAATGCTGATAAGGTTTGTAATGCTTACCTGAATCATCCTAAAGAAGGATCTTTAAGGGCCTTAGAGGGCTGCCATGAGGCCAGAACCCCCTTTCCACCTCCAAAAATCCAAATTCAGAGCGAAATGATAGATCTTGATGAGATGAATTGAACACAACAAGAATCTTTTCAAAATTTCATCCATAACTGCTGAAAATCATAATAACACACGTAATCACTATAGCGAAATCCCAAAAGGGAAGTGTCAACAATTTTCAAAATATTTTCCAATAAAATATTGTTGTGATTCATGATGTCTCGGTTGTTAGGGATGATAGCCTATCACTAGATCTACCTCTCCACAAATATTCAGGAGATTCTATCTTGTCATTTGAGAGAAATCAATTGTCAATGCTTAACGAAATTTCAATTTGCTTAATAGTGTATAGAATTATATATTATTGTATATGAGCATATACCTTTTACAATTTTGTATAATATTGTATATTGAATATATAATATTGTATTTCTTACCAACCCAATTGGACTGACCCACATCCGAAATATAAATACACAAAAAGAAAAGAAAGCTGTAAAATCATTTCACACCATATAATAGTCAAAAGCTTCCAACAGCCAAAGGACTATTATAGCTAATTAAGAAGAATCTACTAATTATTATAATAGGAATAATAGCCAAATATATGTTCAGTTTAAAAGAAAAGTAAGGTTAGAAAATAATCAATCAATGCTTTTTAAGGAAGGAAATATCAAAGCTTTGGCAATGGACAATTTCATGTAATGAAGGCCATAATTGCTAATTAAATGTAGGAATATTTCACGGATATAAACTTTATTTTTGAGATATTAAAGAATATTTTTCCATGTTATAGTGACTAGTAAGGGGTCGGAATAAAATTCATTTGAAAATCACATCAAGACAATAAAGAATTTGAAAACAAGATAATAATTAACAAATTATCTTTTAGAATATTCTAATTAGATATTTTAAATTTTCAAAATTTAATCATTAGGAATTTGATTTTATCTCACTCTATTAGCTATTTTAGAAGCTATAAAATCACATTCTTTGTTAGCTTGATCATTCAAAGTGCATAGAAACACAGACACTACCTAAGACTATACATTCATATTATATTATCTCTAGAAAGAATAATGGCAAAGCTTTTGACTTTTGTCCTTCTCGTCGTTGCTCTATTTTTTGGTAATAAAAAATATTTAGTTTGTTTCTTTACGATTCTAACCTTCAATACGTGCTATTGTTAGCTTCTGGTTTCTAGTTTTATATCAGAAGAGTTGTTGAATCTTAGGGATACATCTGTATCGAGTAAAATATCCTTAAGGAAAGTGTCTTTTGACACGCCTCAAGCTATGATAATTTCCTATATAAGTATTTGTGATTAAGTATTTTTTTGTAAGATTTCCAACAATCAATTCTCAGTCTTGACTCTTGTTGTTAATTTGCAGTTGAAACAATGATCCCATCAGTTGAATCAAAAACTTGCTACCAAATACATCCAGAAATATTGTGTGAGCAAGGCAAAGTTGAGCCAAAATGTTTACCATTTTGCAAGCAAAAATTTGGACCAAAAGGTGGTGGTCAATGCATTGATCAAATTGGGTTTGAAGGTCCATTTTGTGCTTGTGATTATCCTTGCTAGTCACACTTTTCTATTTTCTTTATATCTTAATAAACTTTTAGTATTTCTACATGGAATTTTGGCTATCCATTTTTATTTGATAGGGATATCAAAATAATAATAATGTACTTTATATTTTGGGATTTGGTTAATACTAATTCTTCCATTATAGAGTTTGCCTTCTTTTGCTCATTTTTTCTCAGCTTCAATATGCAACGATAGTGTGTTAATTAGAGAATGCACCCAATAGGCGTAGTAATTTGATAACTCAATAATGAGAATATATATAGATTCATATCAAACATAGAGTCGCAATCAAGTGGAGTTGCGTGGTCATGGATCTAAATCTGCAGAAAAGAGTGTAACAAGTGTAGTATAAATAAGGGAAGCAATGTCTTTTCGGTAAATATCATTAATTGATCACAACAAAATAATAATGAGGAGGATTAGTCTATGAAAACACTTGCATTATTAATTAAACAAATGCCTACTCTCAACATTGCAATTAACCGAACATAAAAAAAAAAAAAAAAAAAAGTTCTCCACATTAATCTAATAATAATTACAAAATCGATAAACACAAGTTATAGTCTCTTTTGGGGAGTTTTCCTCTGAAGCATATGGTTCAGTTGAGGGAGATTTGATTTGTCTATATTTGATCCTTTAATTTCTTTTTCCTGTAAAAACTCATTTAAAGTGTCTATTATAGTTATTAAAGTGTTAATAATGTGATATATTTAGATGGAAGGCCTTGATATGTTCAGTTGTTGCCTTCGTCATTCTTCATTTTGGCTTGATATTTTCTGCTGCAACATCTGCTTTACAGTGTTAGCAGAGTAAACAAGTGTCAGATTTCTGTTGGGAGAATAATTATATTTCATGCTAAAGTTACTAGCAAATGCATTTCAAGTAGTGTCTTTCGTTTCTTTATTTAGAATTAGAAAGAAGTAGTCTTGTTATGTACCTGACTCACTCATTATTCTTTGAGGATGGTAGTTTGAGAAAGTGTGGACAATCTTATGATTTTGCAGTACTCTCGTTAGTACACAATTCATGAAGACTTTCAGCAGGAGCTTTTTTCGTCTTCTGTTCTGATTGATTATCAGGAAACTTCATTGTCCCCTGCAACTTTGACGGATTCTTTCTTTCCATACCTACTGCTGCTCTATCTCCTCAGTGATCATACCTGATGACATTTGTTGAAATGATAGCTGCTGGAATATTGCGTGTTGTTGGTCTATGTTTCCAGTGGAACTGGTATGGGAGCATTGAGAAATTCCTTGGAGAATGGAAATAGAGAGTTACTACTAAACACAGGGATTTGCCTTCTGGGTTGAGCTTGTCCCAGTGTGGGTTACTTCTCCTATGATTTGCAAGCAATTGCATAGGAGCGGGGGTTTTGCCCTGTGCGTATCCAAAGGGTAAGGTCTATAGAGAAAACATCTCTACCTCCTCAGGTAGGGGTAAGGTCCGTGACTCTGCGTACACTCTACCCTTTTCAGACCCCATTGGGGCGGGATTACTTAGGGTATGTTGTTGTTGTTGTATTGTTTCTCAGAGATATCTGGAAACGGCAAGAGAGACATGATCATACTAGTTGAGATTAAATGCTGTACTGAATCCAATGAGATGTGAGTTTCAATTCATGTAGGCAGCAAACATACTAGTTGAGATTAAAGGCTAGCTGCATCAAACTATCTCTGGTTCTGGTGTATGAAAGAAGGTTGTTGAATTATATTGGTATCGCATTTCAGGCTTCATTATATTCGTTGCATTTTTCATACTTTTCGATGTAAAATCTATCATAACTTTCAAGCTTTACAACTCTCAACCACCACTTGCATTCAGGATGTACACATTTGACACAATAAACATCAGGCGAATTGGGAATATCTAGCTCGCTCTTATTCTTGAATGACATACCCAAGTAAAAATTTGTTTCCTCATCTTGAGCATGAGTAGATCGATGTTCTCGATGTAGGAGTAGGAATAACACTAGGAGTTCTCCATCAACGTTTCAAGCACATATTAATTGATTTGTGAATAAAGGTATATAGTAGCAAGATTTGAAGTTGATTTGGATCAATGTGATGGGTGAATTTCTACTCAAGAAGTCATAGTTATCGTCCTAAATCCTGACTATCACCATAACTTATTGTTAAGACAAGTCTTGCCAAATATCAGATAAGCAATCCGTCATGGGGTGATCAATGTAAAACATTGCCATCCCCTAATTACTAGTAAAATATTCTCAGTTAATAATCAATTTTAGAGAACAATGAACAATATATAAATATTCTACGCAAGATTCTAGTAGGAAATTTTCGATTTGCTAGAGAACAATGGGGGAAGTGCCTTATTGACCTGGAATATAGTAACATAGTAGGGTTTCATTGAGTATGAAATTCAATGTAAATACCGAACACGCAGTGAAAAATCATCAAACAATATAAAACACTTTTTAATCTATCAACACAAAAGAAAAGTTAACTATAATGACTTAAAAACAAAACAGAAAAATAATTTTAAACTTCTAATACAGAGTATCATCATTAGAAGAAATTAATGCCTCTGCATATGTTCGATCAATGAAAAGTGAAACTTGAGTCCCAGCAATTCCGAATTCTTTCAACTTTCGTTTTGATTTGATTATTTCATCAGCAAATTCATTCAACTCTCGAGTCTTCGAATCATAAATCACCACAAATCCATTTTTATCGCTCCTGAAAAACAAAAAATCTTTAGTATTACCCTTTTTAAGGAACACAGGACCTGGTTCTTCAATTTTTAACATTTTTTTCCACGAGCTATTCTTGGATTCTTCCTTCTTCTTCATACTACAAACTTCCAGATAGTCCAGCTTATTCCAACAAGGTTTAGCTTTAAAAGGTAACGAAAATTTAGCAAAATAAATCCATTCTCCTAGAGAAAACGATGTCGTATTTGGGACCCGGGAGATTGATGCTGATTCACTGAGGTTCTCCGGGTTCCAGAAAACGATTTTGTCAGGCAATGGTACAACTAGAAGAAAAACTCCATTGATGTTAGAATTGATAAATTTTAGGGCCAATTGATGACTGATTACGGAAGGAGGATCAATAATCGTGTCGTCAATCGAGTGGTCTCGTTCTGTTTTGAAGCCCTTTATGATTTGGTTCAGGTAATAATGGTGCTTGGTGAATTGATGATCTTCAATTAGAGAACGCCATGATTTGCAAACGGATTTGAGCCTTACAAGTGATTTCCTTGGAATATTTAGGAGTATATTAATCGTGATATCAATAGGGAAGTTATTGGAATTAGCCATTGATGAATTTTGGAGACTGGTTGGAAAGGTTTAGGGTTTAATATAAGGGGCAAATTCCAGCATAAAATAATGACATAATACATAAATATGTCATTTAATTTGGTTTCAACTGATATATATGTCCTCCAATTTTGGGTGTGCACAAATAGATCCTTAAACTTATATAAAATTGAACAATTAAACGCACATGTCAGGTAAAACACAAAATTGTCATGTAGGACAAATGTGTCTATTTATTCAATTTTATACAAGTTTAAGTGCTTATTTGAACACATCTAAAATTAAATGTCATGTTTATATATTATGTTTAAAATAATAGAGTGTAAGAATAATTAATGAAAAAGCATTATATTTGTCTTTGTATTTTAACAAATAAGTCATAATCCGTTTAAATTTAAACCAAATAAACAATATTGATACTAAAGTTCGAAAAAATGGTACAGAGCATCAGAAACAAATAAAGATATATTTCCATTATAACGTACAGGCTTTAATGCATTGACATAATTATTTTTGGCATGAAATACATTGTAGTTCTGTTTTCTTCAACCCAAGAAACATAGTATTAATCTACATTTTAACTGCTATGTTAAAAAAAAAAAAACGGCTACATGTAAATGTCCTGAGAATATCCAGCACAATATACTACATGTAAATGTCGGTGCACCTACGTGTGTATTGTTGAGACATAATAAAAATTAAGTAATTAAAAGTACACTCTTTGACAAGTTAAATTTTTTGATGAAATGGTCATACACTTTAATATGATACTAGAGCAGACAAAATTTCTAGATTCATCAAGAACAAAATTGATGTGTCTCCATAAAGAAGAAACGGATTAATTACTAGGCCTTATAGTCCATAAAGGCGAATATAGCTTGGATTGGGAGACTTACCTAGGGTTGACTATAATTATTAATCACTAAAAACACATCATATTTTGGGTAATTTCTATAATATCTAAATAAATTCAATGGTGACATGGATTTTGAATTATAATTGTATTTTATTGGGATAAGGGTCTGAAAAATACCCCAACGTTGGTCGGATTTGATGTTGCGATCTAAACTTTCATAAGGATCTATTACCTCCCTAGACTATTTAATACCGTATTTTTTACCCCCTGACTATTTAATAGTGAATTTTAAAGGTATATATGTGCCCCCGTGGACACATTACTATTTATAATTTTGTATTATTTTTTATGTCCACGTGGGCAAATATATATATGTTTAAAATACGGTATTAAATAGTCTAGGGAGGTAATATGTCCTCATGAAAGTTTAGTATCGCAACAGCAAATCCGACCAAAGTTGAGACATTTTTCAGACCCTTATCCCTATTTTATTTAAAAGATTCTGAATAAATTATTTATACTGTATAGAAACCTGATAACGGATAACTTTGCTATTGACTATAGTAAAATCTAGAATTCATAAACTCAAACCCTAGCCAAAAATTTCAACAGCAACACAACAAGTTCGACAATTCCTTTTCTGTGTATCGAATATCCTGCTAAGAAAAAAAATGAAAATTTTGTTCATTATTATAGGGGAAACTAATCAAATACCTCCATAAAAGCAAAAATAATTACAAACATATACCAATTTATATTCATACCTCACTAAATAATTATACTATATATTCCCAATTAATTTCGCTTAACTGATATTGAAATCAGTATCATCTATTATATTGGTATCATTAAAGCTAATAATTTCTCTTAACTGATACTAAATCAGTATCATTTACCGTATTGATATCATTAAGGCTGATAATTTCGCTTAATTAATACTATATATATATGAGAGTTGAACTTTAGCGCAATGAACTCAAGGAAGACACTAACATTTAAATATAAAAAAATCAATTTGTTTTTATTTAATTCTGAGCATTATACAATGGTAGTGGAAAATGAAATTAATGAATGAATGAATTAAAAATAAATTCCACTATTTTATTCTTCATTGTCCCCTTTCTCCTTTTAGGGTGATTCCCTGCAATCTTGGTCCAGCTCAAGACGTGAGGCTCTCAAATTCACCTGTTAAAAATAGAACACAAAAATTATAAATTTAAAAACACATATAGTTTGAATATTCAAGTCGACAAATTAATAAAAAAATGCTCTTCCATTACCAAATATTACCTACACTAGTTCTGATAAATTAAATTTATTTTGAAATAATGAAATAAAGATACTTAGTCTCATGAAGATGCAGAAAAATCTTAAAAGACTAATAACATGAACAATCAGGGACGTAAAAAAGAAAGGTACCTTTAAGCGCCTGATAACCACAATCAGTTTCACATCTCAATGCACAATAAGTAGAGCCATGGCCATTCGAAGTGCAATCCCTTTGACAATTTTCGTTGCAGCTGTCGAAAGTTGCAGCCTCGGAAACTGATAATACAATCATGCACATTAGAAATACTGATACATGCTTATTTGCCTCCATTTTTTAACGAAGGCTAATTTTTTATTTTTTGTTGATAGATTTTGCTTTGTTTTTATTTTTATTTTTCTAAGTTGATTTTTTTTTGCTTTATTAGCTTGGGACGATTTGTTAAACATAATGAGATTGAATATTTATAGGAGTTTTCAACCCTTTAAATCCAAGGATATACCTTAAAGTAAGGAAATGTTTGTGGATTTCCTTGGATTTTGGAAATTAGCACTTTCGAATTAAAGACCTGTGTTTCATAAATTAGAGAGAAATCAATATTTCGTACGCTATTGTTTAGTCACTATTCGAAACTACCAGGATCTTCAGAAATAGAATGGAAAAAATCGAGTCCATTGAATGCACAGTATCCCCTTAAGGAAATTATTCTCCTCTAGTACCCGACGTTTAAAGGAATACATCTTGATCTCAAGATAGAACGATTCTATTCAGTAGTGTATTGATACAAAAACAATGGTGTTAGTAAGTCATTCAACAAGAACAAAGTACACAAATATTTAATTGTCCAGACGACGAAGAAGAAGTTCAAATTTTTTGTTGTTTTAAAATGAGAGGAAAATCCTCTATTTATAGACAACAAATGGTAGTGTGAACAAATGATTATTGTGTCTTATTAGAAATGTTACAACGCTTTGAAAAAGTTACAATCCTTCAGAAATGCCACAACATTTCAAAAAAGTCACAATTTTTATTTTTTTATTTGTCGATTTTGATAAATTAAAAGATATATTTTTTAAATATTATCTTTATCATTAAGTATCTACATAAATTATTTATAGTTAATTTTTTTTAAAAATAATTTAATAAAATAAAATAAATCCATATACTATTTTTCTTAAGAGAAGGCCAAGTAAGGTCAAGTTAAAAAAATAGAAAAAGAAATAAATCTTCACCGACGTGGACAACACTTTTGCCATTAACTTCTTATTAAAAATAAAATTAATATTCTTTTAAAAAATTTCAGTATTAAATATAAAATTAATATTCTTTTAAAACTTTTCAGTATTAGGAGCTTCTTTAAGACAAAACGTTTATTCCCTTGGTCTCAAATATATGTTTGTATTTCTCTTTAAACTTTCCTTAAGAATACAACAATTAAGCGGGGTTTTTGATTATTTTATTTTCATTTATATTTTAAAATAAAGCCTCTTTTCATTAAATATTTACTTCATTGAGATGTTTGTAGTCTTCAAGAACAATTATTGCTATGAAATTTTGTTATTTCCAACATTGAAATGACAAAAGTAGTTTGAAACAACTATTCTTAAAAATCACGATAGATAATTTGAGACGGAGGAAGTAGTAAGTACTTTTAGACAATGAATTTTATTACTACGAGAAATGACTTTAGTTTCTTTATTTTAACTCTAGATGACTAGTGTATGTGGTCAACATTGGGAATTTTTTCAACATTGTTGTGCAAATGAAATTCAATTTTGAGGAAGGTAATTTTCTATATACATTTATTTGTGAAACAAAATTAAACAATTATATATATTGTTGAGTTTACTAGAAAGACAAAAATGATCAGATTGTTTATGTTCATGTGGTTCAACGAATACAAAAGATGATTGATTCGAATAAAATCGGAGTTCTAATCTAGCATATATACCAAGTTAAGTAATAGTTAAAGTCACCACTAATCGGGATTCTATGTATTTACGCAAACACTTTTTTTGAAACACATTAAAAAGCAAGTAAGACGGATAAATTGAAACGGAGAAAATATTATTTTGGATGGTGAAGCTATTATTATTAATACATAAACTTCAGAGTACATGAACTGATCATTGTACAACATATGACTATATTACATAAGTATAGGCAAATTGATATATACATATTGAAACAAGATGACATAAATATCATTAAATACATAATTTAACAAAAAAAAAGAGATCAAATATCATTCTTGAGAAAGGTAATAAGGAGTGGCGATTAAGTAAAGCTCACTCCTTCTTGCTGCCGTTATTCCACAACTTTCTGTCATGTCCACATCCTTAGGCTTTACACCATTAGGTAATTTCCAATCAAAATGATACAACAATTTAGCTAGTGGAAGATAAACATTGATCAAACCAAATGTAATTCCAGGACACATTCTTCTTCCCGCACCAAAAGGAAGATACTCAAAGTTATTCCCCATGTAATCTATAGAGCTCTGCTCGAATCTCTCAGGTATAAAGCTTTCTGCATCTAACCAATACTTTGGGTCCCTCCCCATCGCATAAACGTTAACCATGACTCTTGTTTTTAATGGGATAGTGTAACCATTGATGTTTGTTTCTTCCATGCATTCTCTAGGTATTAAGAGAGGGAATGGAGGATGAAGTCTCAAGGTTTCTTTAACAACTTGTTGTAGGTATTTCAATTCTTCAATATCATCTTCATTGAAAGTTTCTTTTTCTTTGAATGATTTTCGTACTTCTGCTTGTGCTTTTGTTAATACACTTGGGTTTCTCATCATTTCTGTCATCGCCCATATTGTTATTGTTCCTGAAGTTTCTGTTCCCCCGGCGAACATGTCCTACATTCATTATTAATCAAAGAAGAATTGACAACCAAATACTTCAAGAAGATCTACAATATCATGAATCATGGAGATCAAATAAATTTCAAGGAAGTCCATATCATCCTACTTCGAAAAATACACCACTAATGTTCCCCGAATCACAGAGAAATCTTAAAAGAGAAAAAGCAATGGATCAACAGATTTGTACTCTCATTGTTTTATCAATAACATTATGTTTCTTTATACTTTATTTGCAAACGATAAAAAATTTTGAAAATTACTTTTTCTAGCAAAACAAGTTCCTTAAAAATAAAATAAATAACTTTTTAAATGGAAGTAAGGAAAAGTGGTATCCCACACTAATTGTGTCCTCTCAATCCTTCCTATACACCTCATCTTCACCCCCTATATATCCTATAGCCCTCAGGCCCCATCCCCATCACCACACCCCTACCTCCACTTCTGGCCACCTCCACCCTATCTTCCATAGTATTTGCTTAATATATATATATATATATATATATAAATAAATGCTTTTAGGATAATATTGAACACACGAAAAATTCACTTATTTTTCCTAGAAAATATTTTCCATGAACACACCCTTAGATTTTTTTATTTTTTTAAAAAATTATAAGTAAGAATACTTACAATCATAATTGCTTTGATGTTGTCATTGGTGATTGGGATTTTAAATTCCCCACTCTCCATTAATCTTAGTAGAACATCAACTAAATCTTCACCTCCAAATGCACCGTTTCCCTTTTTACCACTTGCAATATTCTTCTTGTGCTTATTGATTACATCCTCAACAATAGCATCAATATTTTTGTGAAGTTTCAAGATTCTACTCCTCAATCCACTTACCACATGAAGGATCTTGATTGAAGGGAAAATGTCAGCCACACTAAATCCACCTGCCAATTCCACTAATTCCCTTAGTATTTCAATGAATTTCTCTTCATCTTTCAACAATTGATCCCCAAATGCTGCCTTGCATGTCATTGACCTCTCATACCTTAAGATCCGCTCTGTAACATTTATCGGCTCGCCACGTGTTGATGACTGGATGAGTTGCACAAGGCGTGAAGCCTCATCCCGCCTGATGGAACTAAAGGACCGGACGTTTTTGTTTGTGAGGAGTTTCAAGACACATACCTTACGCATTTGTCTCCAGTAATCTCCATAAGGGCTAAACACGATGTCCGTGCTCTTGTAACATATTATGTCTAGGGATACTAATTTAGGCCTTGATGCAAAAGCGAGGTCGTGAGTTTTCAGGACCTCTCGTGTCATGTCCAGAGAAGAAACTACGATTGTAGAAATTTCACCTAGTTGAAGGTGCATGAAAGGCCCATGTTTTTTGCCCAAGTTTGTGAGTGCATGATGGGGAAGTCCACCTTCTAATGCCAAGTGATGGACACTTCCTAAAAGGGGCAATTTCCATGGGCCAGGAGGAAGTTTTTTGTTTAAGTTTCTTGATTTTTTCCATTCCACATGTAGTAGATAGAGGGATAATAGGAAAAGGAATAAGAAAATGAAGTTGAATGGAAATTGGAACTCCATTGGTTAGCAAAGGCTAAGAGAGGGGTATCTCAATTATCAAGTTCAAACATAAAACAGGAGTAATAAATAAGTGCTTCTTATATAATTGTACAAGTGACCAAAAAAAAAATTTAATAAAATGATCATATGTATATGTAATACATGAATATTGTTTAAATAGTTATGTAATGTACAATTATTGTAAAAATATATAATCAATTACTGTTTAATTTCTTTTTCATTTCTAGACAAACCAAAAAAAATAGGACAAAACACAATAAGATGTTTTTGGTCTATTAATTATTAAATATGAGATTAGAAATCGTGTCGTAGAGAAGACTCTAATAAAACGTGTTGTAATGATATTCTGCCAAAAAGCGACGTACTAAGAGATGCCGTCCATCGCTTTTTAATTAAAATAATTATTTTTAAAATTATTTTTCAAAAAGCGGTGGACGGCATCTCTTAGTCCGTCGCTTTTTATTAAAAATAATTATTTATAAATTAAACAATAACCACGCTGTCCGTCGTTTTAATTTATTTTATTTTATTAATTAATTTTTTAAAAAAAGCGACGGATGGCATCTCTTAGTCAGTCGCTTTTTGATCAAAATATCTAGTCAAACATTTTTAAAAAGCGACGGACAGCGTCTTTTAGTCCGTCGCTTTTTAGTTAATTTTTTTTTAAATTTTTGTTAAAAGCGACGGACGGCATCGCTTAGTCCGTCGCTTTTTTCGCGTCTTTTTGCTAATTAATTATTTTATATAGATAGTGATGCAGTCCGTCGGTTTTTATTAAAAATAATTATTTATTATTTTAAAAAAAGTCACGCCGTCCGTCGCTTTTTATTAATTTTAATTGTTTAATTATTTTTTAAATTAGCGACGGACAACATCTTTATGTCCGTCGCTTCTTGGTCAAAATATCTGGTCAAATATTTTAAGAAAGCGACGGACAATGTCTCTTAGTCTGTCGCTTTTTGGTCAAAATGTTGGCCAAACATTTTTTTTTTTAAAAGTGACGGACATAGAGACATTGTCCGTCACTTTTTTAAAAATATATGCACTAGCAGACGCGATTTTCCCCATTTCTCCATATAAAAAAACAAAATTGAGAAATATTTTGATTTAATTTTATTTAAATCGTCTTCCAGATAATGGTTTTGTGTAAACTAAAAAACAAAAAAAATTATAATACCGACTTTCAGATGTCGGTAAAATTAAATAGTATGTAATAAATTAATATTTTCAATTAACTTTAAATAAATCGTTCTCCGAATGACGGTTTTATAGAAGTTAAAAAATAATTTAATACAAAATACCGACCTCCCGATGTCAATATTATTTAATTAACATGATTACTTTTTATTTATCTTAAAATTTAATGTGATACCGACCTCATGAGGTCGGTATTTTTTATTATATCTAATTACTTTTAATAAAAGCAACATCCGGAGGTCGGTATGTTTAAAATATTTCTATTAATCATAATTTTGCTAGTGTGCATAATATTAAAATTTCATTTTACACCTACGATTAATTGTTCAAAAAGTGTAACAATTTTGTATACTTTTACAAATAAAATGTTAGAATTCGTGAAGTAAATAAAAAAATATCTATAATCCATATTTAGAGTATGAAACTACGTTGATATGAATTAGGAGATAATTATACTTATTTTTATAGAGTAATGTACAAATCCTATCAGTCCGTCGTCTAATCATAAACTTAATATCTCATGTCATGATGTAGTAGAGGTGAAGAGCTAACATATAATTCATTCCAGTATGAAATGCGAGATAGTATTATTATATACATTCGATCTTGAATGGATGTCAAGTGTAGTGATCACCTCCTAATTATGATGACATGTAAAGGATACTTCATCAGAGTATGAAATACGTTGATTAATTATATATATATATTCCTCGAGTAGTTTAACAAATCAAGTCTTATATACTAGTGGTTCAGATATGAAATACATTATCAATTAAAGAAATATCGATAATCAATTAAAGGAGATTTATTTATTAACTTTGATATTGATATACTTTTGTTGATCAATAAAATTAAATTTATATAATTAGAAGGTATATAATTTAAATTTATAAAATTAACTTGATCGATATATATATATATTAAGTTAACTACACATCAACAAAAGTTTAATTTAATAAATTTAATTTATCGATCAAGTTAATTTTNAAATTAACTTGATCGATATATATATATATATTAAGTTAACTACACATCAACAAAAGTTTAATTTAATAAATTTAATTTATCGATCAAGTTAATTTTATAAATTTAAATTATATACCTTCTAATTATATATATGGCCAAACACATATACAACCCTCTAACTTGTCCACATTTTTCATTTTGGCACTTGATCTTAGCCTTGTTCCATTTTAACCCTTGAACTCCATTTTTTATGTTCCATTTTAACACGAAATACTATTTTAATGATTTATTTATTTTTATATATATTCTTCAATTGCAACTTCTTATTTTAAATCGATATGTGTCATTTAATTTTAGTTAAAAAATTAAAAATTAACAAAAAATAATTCTTTTTAAAAAATAATAATTTCTTTTTAAGAGTGTTATGTATTTTTGTGTGAAAAATAACTGACGAAATTGTGTTGGTTTTCTTTCTTTAAAATCACTGACAACCTTATAACAAAGTCAGTCGAGTTGTAACATTGTTTAGTAGTGTTATTAGCAATGAACAAGAGTCTTTTTTTAGTAGTGTTATTAACTAAGCCAGTCGAGTCTTTTTGAAGATGGGTTTTTTTATTCGTATTGATTTATATTAAAAATTAAAAGTGAGTATTTGAGTTAAATTTAGATAGCATAGATGATAAGAAAAAATAAATAAGTAGTGTTATTTCATTTGATTGAATGTTTAAGAAAGAAAATCAAAGAACTTTCGTCAATTTATTTTCATGCAAAAATACAGAGAAATATCAAAAAATAATATTATTGTTTGAAATTTTTTATGTTCGTTCGCGAATGTTTAATTTTTTTAATTAACAGGCACACGTCTATATGTGTTTGGCATATATATATATATATATATATATGTATATATATGTATGTATCTATGTATGTATATGTATATGTATATGTAATTTTAATTAATAAAAATCAACCTCAAAAAGTGAGTTTATATTAAAATAAATTAATAAATACCGACCTAAAGAGGTCGGTATATTTAAATAATATCGACTTCACGATGTCGGTATGTTGACACCCAATTTTGACAGACCTATAACCTTTCGGAAGTGCTATTTGGTTAAATACGTGTTTTTTTTAAAATATTCTGAGTTTAAATTTTTAATCGATTTTGTTTTAAAATTATATATTTTAGTTTGCATGCTTTATAAAATTATCGTAAATATTTTTAAAATTATAAGTAAAACTCGGAATAATTATTTTATTCAAATGTTTTAAAATTTAAGTGATTTTTATTTTATAAAATGTTATAATATTTGTAGTATTTTAATTGGATAGCATTTCTTTAATTTTTCTCGAAATCATTTAATTTTTAGCCCATTCTAATCTAATTCCTTTCAATTTTAGCTTTTCCCTTATTCAATTCATTGCAATTCTAGCCACCTCAATCCAATTTCGTTTTTCAATTATAGCCTCCTATATCAATTTTAGTTGCAATTTTAGCCATTCATTCATTGAAATTATAACCCTTTTGTCCAAATTTTGAAACATTAGTTTAAATCTTAACCGTCCATCCTTTAAGTGAATCCTAGATCAAATCCTAGCCGTTCATCTTAACTAATCCAATGGCTCAAATTAAATCTACCTAACCTTCCTATTTTTGACCTAAAAAAAGACCAAACCCTCTAATCCCTCTAATCTCTTCTCACAAGCAGCCCTAGCTCCTCCTCCCGTCGCCCTCCCGGCGCCGCCCTCCTCCCGCCGCCCTCCTCTTCTCATCTCTTCTCTCCTTGCTCCCTCCCGTCTCTTCTCACCGGCGAGACAAATCGCCGCCTATCTCTCGTCTCTCCAATCAACATCAACAACCGACGAAGAGAGCAACATCTCCGGCCAACTGACCCCGGTGTCGATCCACTGCCCTTCTCCTTTAATTGAAGGTTAGGGTTTCATAATATTATTTTTAATTTCTTTCAAAGTGAGTATTGAATTTGTTAATTAGTGTATTGAATTAGTTTTTTTATTGATTGTTAGTTTGAGTGATTGTTAGTTAGTAAGTTAAACTTAGGGGTTTTTGATGGTTAGTTTGAATTAGGGATTATTTGATTGTTAGTTTGTGTTTGTTGATTGTGAAATGAAAATTTTAATGTTGGGGTTTGTTTGAATTAGAGTGTCTTAGGATTTGTTTGGAATTTGGTATTTCTTGAGTTAATTAGTTCGATTTTGGAATTGTAAGATTAGATTGAATTAGGGTATTTAAGGAGTTGTTTGAATTTAGGATTTTAGCACTAGTTAGATATTGGGATTTTAGGACTAGTTTGAATTTGTGATTTCAAGACTAGTTTGAATTATTATTGAAGTTGAACTTAGAATTTGAACATGAACTTAGAATTTGAAGTTAAACTTAGAACTTGAACTTGAACTTGAACTTAGAATTTGAACTTGAAATTAGAACTTGATCTTGAACTAGAACTTGAACTTAGAACTTGAACTTGAACTTGAACTTAAACTTAGAACTTGAACTTGAAATTAGAATTTGAACTTGAAATTAGAATTTGAACTTGAACTTAGAACTTAGAATTTGACTTGAACTTATAACTTGAACTTGAAATTAGAACTTGAACTTGAACTTAGAGTTTTAAGTTAAACTTAGAACTTGATGTTGAAATTTGAACCTGAACTTGAACTTAGAATTAGAACTAGAACTTGAACTTAGAATTAGAACTTGAACTTGAACTTAGAACTTGAAATTTGTATATTGAATTTGTTAATTAGTGTATTGAATTAGAACTTGAACTTGAACTTAGAATTTGAAGTTAAACTTAGAACTTGAACTTGAACTAGAACTTGAACTTAAACTTAGTTATTGAAGTTGAACTTAGAATTTGAACATGAACTTGAAATTAGAACTTGAACTTAGAATTAGAACTTGAACTTGAAATTATAAATTGAACTTGAACTTAGAACTTGAAATTAGAACTTGAACTTAGAACTTGAACTTGAAATTAGAATTTGAACTTGAACTTAGTTATTGAAGTTGAACTTAGAATTTGACTTGAACTTAGAACTTGAACTTGAAATTAGAACTTGAACTTGAACTTATAATTTGAAGTTAAACTTAGAACTTGATGTTGAAATTAGAACTTGAACTTGAACTTAGAATTAGAACTTGAACTTGAACTTAGAATTAGAACTTGAACTTGAACTTAGAAATTGAACTTGAACTTAGAACTTGAAATTTGAGTATTGAATTTGTTAATTAGTGTATTGAATTAGAACTTGAACTTGAACTTAGAATTTGAAACTTAGAACTTGAACTTGAACTTGAACTAGAACTTGAACTTAGAACTTAAACTTAGAATTTGAACATGAACTTGAAATTAGAACTTGAACTTAGAATTTGAACTTGAACTTGAAATTATAAATTGAACTTGAACTTAGAACTTGAACTTGAAATTATAAATTGAACTTGAACTTAGAACTTGAAATTAGAACTTGAACTTAGAACTTGAACTTGAAATTAGAATTTGAACTTGAACTTAGAATTTGACTTGAACTTAGAACTTGAACTTGAAATTAGAACTTGAACTTGAACTTGAACTTAGAATTTGAAGTTAAACTTAGAACTTGATGTTGAAATTTGAACTTGAACTTGAACTAGAACATGAACTTAAACTTAGTTATTGAAGTTGAACTTAGAATTTGAACATGAACTTGAAATTAGAACTTGAACTTAGAATTTGAACTTGAACTTGAAATTATAAATTGAACTTGAACTTAGAACTTGAACTTGAAATTATAAATTGAACTTGAACTTAGAACTTGAAATTAGAACTTGAACTTAGAACTTGAACTTGAAATTAGAATTTGAACTTGAACTTAGAATTTGACTTGAACTTAGAACTTGAACTTGAAATTAGAACTTGAACTTGAACTTGAACTTAGAATTTGAAGTTAAACTTAGAACTTGATGTTGAAATTTGAACTTGAACTTGAACTTAGAATTAGAACTTTAACTTGAACTTAGAATTAGAATTTGAACTTGAACTTAGAAATTGAACTTGAACTTAGAACTTGAAATTTGAGTATTGAATTTGTTAATTAGTGTATTGAATTAGAACTTGAACTTGAACTTAGAAATTGAAACTTAGAACTTGAACTTGAACTTAGAACTTAAACTTAAACTTAGTTATTGAAGTTGAACTTAGAATTTGAACATGAACTTGAAATTAGAACTTGAACTTGAAATTATAAATTGAACTTGAACTGGAAATTAGAATTTGAACTTAAACTTAGAATTTGACTTGAACTTAGAACTTGAACTTGAAATTAGAACTTGAACTTAGAATTAGAACTTGAACTTGAAATTTAACTAATTTTAGAACTTTTCGTGCTAGGCAACTGAGGAAGCTCAACATCTAAAAAAGTTGATACAAGACTATATTGCTTCTTTCATCAAAGTAGGAGATAAGGTTGGTGCTTCTAAATTTCTAAAGTTCAAGTACAATTGTTTTCAATAATGTGTTTGTATCCATCTAGTATTGATATTTAACTTTAATTTTATGATAATATTTTTGTGTCCATCGATTGTTTGTTAAGCATAAGTACCAACACTAGTTGATCCTATTGATGACAAAATTGATTTTCTTGCAAGATCGATTTGTGTCCATCTAGTGTTGACACTTAGCTTTAAATTTAAATAAGTTAAATTTAAAAATGCGGTTTTGTTGATGGATTTAGTTGTTGAAATTAAGTCAAAACTAAACTAGTTAAAGTTAAAAAGTTGTTAAGTTGTTTAGATAAATTAAAATAAATAATGTGGGTTTAGTTGGTGGATTTAGTGTTGTATTAAGTCAAAACTAAACTAGTTAAAGTAGTTAAGTTGTTTAAATAAGTTAAATTAAATAATGTGGTTTTGTTGATGGATTTAGTTGTTGGAATTAAATCAAAAGTAAACTAGTTCAAGTTATAAAGTTGTTAAGTTGTTTAAATAAGTTAAATTAATTAATTTGGTTTAGTTGGTGGATTTAGTGTTGTATTAAGTCAAAACTAAACTAGTTAAAGTTGTTAAGTTGTTTAAATAAGTTAAATTAAATAATGTGGTTTTGTTGATGGATTTAGTTATTGGAATTAAGTCAAAAGTAAACTAGTTCAAGTTATAAAGTTGTTAAGTTGTTTAAATAAGTTAAATTAATTAATGTGGTTTAGTTGGTGGAGGAAAGGGCCGAAAGAACTTTTGTAAGTTATTCAATATGAATAATATATATCAATAGTGAATATATTTATGATATGTATATATATTGATGTCAATATTTATATTTAATATGCAGATGACTTTCATAAGTACGTCGCTGAGAATCTAGATAGTTCGGTTCAATTGACACCTGAACTGTCCACTCAGATTTGGAAAGAAAAAGTGGTAGGGGGGACACACAAGGGTAGATGCTATGGTCTAGGCTCTCGCAACGATGTTAGACGCCTTCAGTCAAGCTTAGAAGGTATTGGATCGTCACGTCAAGCTGAGGCACTTGACGGTGTTCAGATTGCTGCTATGTCGAATCAAATAACTAAACTTATAGCGACACTAGCAGAGTCGGAGCGGAAAAGAGTAGTTGAACAACAAAGCATGAGTGAGACCATTCAGCAAATCAAAGAACAAGTGATGAACCTCGCTCGTCGAACTACTACTTCGGCTCCCGATGACACCGACGACGAGAGTGATGAGGATGATTATGAGATCTCACTCCCTAGTTTAGATCTCTGGACATTTATGAACTTTTTGAAATTTTAAAACGAATTTTAAAAGACTTTATAAGTCTTTAATTTATGATTTAGATACTTTTGAATGTTATTTTAAGTTTTTTATTTTATGTTTTGTTTAGACTGTTTATAAGTGTGTGTGTGTTTGATTGGGCTGAATAGTATAGAATTGAATTGAATTGAATTTGCAGGTGGGCAGCAGAAGCTGCGAGCTGCTACTGTCAAAAATATTGCAGAAAAAGCGATGGACAACGTGGTTTTGTCCGTCGCTTTTTTGGGTTTTTTAAAATAAAATTTCCAGAAAAGCGACGGACAGTGTCGCCCTTTAGAAATTAAAAAAAATGAAAATTAAAATAAAGCGACGGACTCCGTCGCTTTTTTAAAAAATTCAAAAAAAAGTAGTCGAAAAGCAACTCAGTCCGTCGCTAAAAGAGACGCAGTCCGTCTCTAAAAGCGATGCAGTCCGTCGCTTTTTTTAAAACGACGTTGTCCGTCGCTTTTTGAAAAGCGTCGAGCTAAAAAGCGACGGAAGTGATTGCGTTGCTTTTTCGTCGATTTTGACCAAAAAAGCGACGCAGTCCGTCGCTTTTGGCCGTCATTTTTTGACAATTTTTTAGTAGTGAATTCGCTGGAAAATTATACACCTCATAAAGGTGAATCTTGAACAAGTCGAATAAAATTAGTTAATTTTAAGAAACATATTTTCTTGTTAACGTATTTTGATTGAATGTTAAAAGTGCAATACAAAAAGTGTATATCATAAATTCAAACCTTATTACATAACTCAAAAATTCGTTATATATATATTCTTTCAAGCGTCAATTAAACTATGTGAAGTGTTAAATGGCCAGAAAATTAAAAAAATTATAATATTTTTTTAATTTTAAAATAAACTGATCTTTTTTTCATTTTTTAGTTAAAATGTATTAAAGTTAAAAGGGTAAAAATGTAAAATAACATAGATAAAATATCATTCTGGCCAAAAAGATTTTTCCTTAAACTATTGTCACTTCATTTTTTTTTTATCACAAAACATTGACAAACTAGCATGTATACTTCATTAATCATAGTTTGGTAATAGCAGCATTGGAATTTCACTATTTCTCAACTCAAGCAAACTTTTGGCTGCATGAACATACCTAACTTCCATTAGCTTAGATCCCACCATGGGATACGAGTTTTGAAATTTAAAGATATTTATTAGCTTGAACAAACGTAAATTGAAAGTAACAATAAATGCACCGTTCAAATCAATTATGTCACATAAGATCAAACTCTCCAATTGAGGACTCAAATAGTTGATGGTATTTAATCTTTATATAAATGATGAGAAAAAAAATTTAGACACGAAAATGCTGAGCAAACCTTTTGAAGAATGCCATTAGGAATATTTGTAGAATCTATATGAGGACTTGTAGGCCAATAGAAGCGAGCAAATTAAGTTTGAGTGTTGATAATAATGATGAAATACACGAGTAAAACTCAAGCACATAAATATAAACTAGAAATATAGTTTCACTTGTGTAGTTCATTATTATCAACACTAAAAATTGATATGCCTCCTTCTACTATATAGATTTTACAGACATTCCTGACGGCTTTCTTCAAGAGGTTTTCTCAACATTTGCTATGTCTAAAATCTTTATCTCTTCATTTATGTAAAAGATTAAATAAAATCAAAGTTATGAGTCATCAATCAAAGAGTTTGACCTTAAATAACATAATCGATTTGAATAATGCTTTCATTATTAATACTCTTAATTTAGGTTCGTTCAACCAAATAAATATCTTTAAATTCCAATCAAGACTAATGGAAGTTGATGTATACTCACGCAACCAATAGCTACTCATTGTTGATTAGTACACTGAATTGTATAGAATGAACCAAAGAACATGTATAATATATAGTCAAAAAGAAGAAAAAATATATGGGCAAATTGAATAATTGTGAAAACTTCAGTTTTTTTTCTCCTCGGTTTTTTTTCTATAGGATATAGCTTATATGAGTGAAGTATTAGTATTTATATAGTACTATAAAAATATATAATTTAAGGGAACGAAATCTAGCATTTGCATGCTAATATTTAAACACATGCAATTATGTCTCCTTTAATTAGTTTCCAACTATAATATAAAACTTTATGTCAACAAAATCTAGAGTATTAATGTTAATATATGTAAATATATTTATGTTCCCTTAAATTAATTACCAATTATGAAAAGATTAGGATACGATTCATGTATCCCAATACATGCTCAACTATTATGGAAAAATGATAATGGATTAAATGTTATTTAAGATCCTCCTTCCTATATTTTTTTAATTTTTTTATTTAACTTGTCAATCTTTTTATATATAGTTTTATTCTCAATTATTCAAGAAAAATATTTTAAAATTATTTTCTCATTGATTATATGGAATGTATAAAAGAAACTTCTTTTGTTCCATCAAAACTTAAAAGGAAAATTAGCACCTTTAGTCTCTCAAATATCGATAAATGGTGATCCTTGTAATGTTGTCTAAATATATTTAATCTTTAATTAATGAATATATGCATTTTTGTTTCCTTTTAGTATGATTTTCACAAATTTAATGAATTATTAAGCGTTAAATTGCTTATTATGTTAAATTTTAATATTATTCCATATATAGAGATAGTATTTAGTTATAATTATTCTCCATTAAATTTTCAATTATACAGAGATTCTCTTACTCAACTATTATGGCAAAATAATATTTCAGTAAATGTCAAAGATTCTTATTTTCACCTCCTCATTGTGTTTAATAACTTTGATGTATCTTTTGTTATGTTGATTCATTTTATAGAATGTTTAGTCAAAGTCAGAATGACTTTTTTATTATAAAAAAAATAGTTAAATTCTTTTATATTTGAGCAAAATTAAGTAACTTTTGTATTTAAAAAGATAATATAGTAACTGTTGTAGTAAAATAAAAGATAAGTGACAATATGTGATTTTTTTTTAAAATCCCCTAGATTTCCAACTTAATATGTCAATCTCTTTAAAGCTATTCCTTATTAGCTCTAGGAAAAAGACCAAAATATTTTCTCATAATACAGGAAATTAATAAGTTTATCTTTCCTTCCACCATCAATCAAACAAAACTAATATATACTGGGGGAAAAATTATATAGTGATGTGTATATCAACGACTATAAATACACATCTTAGTTAATTAAAAGTCAAATACATTTAAACAAATACTAAAAAATCGAATCCACAACTGGCAATTGTTGAGGAATCAAAGGGACAATTATTACACAGACCACAACCCC
>NC_064288.1:6478377-6743377 GCF_019186545.1 Solanum stenotomum | reverse complement strand
AATTAGGCCCAACCTGTCACGACCCAGGAGCACCCCCAAGTCGTAACAAGGCGTACTCGACCCCGAAGGGGTCTTATACAGGCCACATAGTCATTCATTGCATTCAATAATGAAAATAGTGCGGAATAATAAAAAAAAAACTTATTTACATCCACACATTTAAACTTCTTAAAACAACTTTAAAAACACACAGCGGAAGTCTAAGTCTCACATGGCCATCTTAGACACAGTCGCAAAACATAAGTAGGGACACGGCCCTTTACAATCAAAAGAAGTCTATTACATGAACAAAAGAACTTAAAAGTCTTGTCCTCGAATCCATGAGGACATACCAAGTCTTGGAGGAAAGCAATCCAACACTTCAAACTAGCTAGGAGGGATCACTTGCCGGAACCTACACTTATAGTAAAAATATGAAGAATATGGGTTAGTACACAAAATGTACTAAGTATGATGACCATGCAAAACATGCTTAAAAAGGGACATTTTAGTTAGAAACCATGCATTATGCCACCTTTTTGAAATATCATGAACAATAGCATAAAAGACATACAAGACAAGCATAACATCAAGTAAGTCATAATATCACCTTTAAACAATATCAACATGAAAACCTTTACCTTGGACCTTCACCTCAAGAAACCCTTATGCTATACCTCGTGCAATGTATGGATGACGTCCCATACCACCATCCATACTAAGGCACCACATTTAGGTCACTTAAAGTAACTTATCATTCCTTTCTTTCACCTTTGCACAATATTCATACATAAGAGGTATATCATTAATTAAGACATGACAAGGGAAAATAACTCGTAATATAACCCAAGTATAACATGCATAACATATTAAGCATTTAAGAGCCAACATTCTTTAATAACCTCATTTAGGGTACATTCATGTCACAGTCATTAGGATTTAGAGAAACTCACTATGACCCTCTCCAAGCCTACTCGTGCAATGTATAGGTAGCATCCCATACTACTACCTACACTTTGTAGAACCTGTCAAGAAACCATAATGAAATCTCACATGATGGGAAGTAAGCGTTTAACCGACATAGACCATGAGAGCTTGTCATGGAATCCGGTGTCATGAGTCCCCACACCGAAAAGAGGTGGTCTACTTGCCTAAGGAAGACCGGTATATATAGCTTAATGGATCCACTAGCTTCCTATGCGGGCACATAGTTTATGGGATAAGGTAGACGATCATTGAAACTCATGCCTAACTGTCGGGGGAGTTTCCATCTAACCAAATCCGCTCGGTGCTTAGCCTACATTCCCATAGAATAGTTCATTACTTTGACATCATCACACATGAAAGGGTGCCATAAGCCTACCGATTCAAGGTACATTATTTAACACATGAAAGGGTGCCATAAGCCTACCGATTCAAGGTACATTTAGGAAAGCTCATTAACTCCTCTTGAAAGGGTGCCATGGGCCTACCGATTCAAGTCTCATCATTAACCTTTATGGAAAGGTGCCATAGGCCTACCGAATCCAAGGTTCATTACTTATCATTAATGGAAGGGTGCCATTAGCCTACCGATCCAAGGTTCATTATAAGCATGTGTGGAAGGGTGCCATAAGCCTACCGATCCAAGGATTCAACAATCAACAATATAATCATTTATACAAGAAAATGATGCATAAGCCCTACCAATTCAAGGTATACTTTATATTGAAGAATCCTTCATATTATATCATCAACATTCATGAGTGTCATCAACACATCTCTGGATTTCCATACATCTCATAACTCAAACTTTAAAGCATCGATTCATCAATTCTCCATAGTTGGACATTTTGTCAAACACCTTGAAGGCATGTAATGGAATCAAAGAGCATGGAAAATAGGGTAGTAATTATGCAACCAAACCAGTGAACAACCTACAACAACACCTTTACATTCATAACATGATCACATTATCTTCATTGAATTCTCATTCGTATAATGTCATGATAACACTCCAATTTCTCATACTATGCCTTTAAGGCCATAAGCCTCACATACCAATACACCAACAATACACCATAAAATAAGCATGGGTAATGACATACTTCAACAATCTAAAGACCTTTAAACAAGTTTGATTCATATACATTCATTATCTAGCAACCCACTTCATAAAGGCATAAACTAGGAATAGAGAGAAATCATGGGTTCATGGAGTATTTTCATCTTAAATCGTCAATACAACAACAATATAACCATAAAGTGCCATTAGAAACCTTTTAAAACCATTTGGTGGAAGAACCCATGAGATTGAGTGAAAACCTAGATTTTTCATACTTTGAAATAACTTTGGATTTGGCTCCTTGAATGGAAAATTAGACAAGGATCAAGACCACCATACCTTTGCTATGATCTCCCACGAAATTTGATGAAGAAAGCCTTGAATCCAAAGCCCTAGCTCCCACTTCTTCTTCTTCTTAAATGGAGGATTGTAGAGAGGGAAATGTTTTTAGGGATGGGAATGAACTAATGGTATATAGGAAATAATATAAGTCCTTTGAAAAAAATGGTCCAACACTTAGAAAAAATTTCAGGCGGGTGAACAGTAAATGAACAGTAAAATCAGCTACTGGAATTTGCCTTTTTCTGCCGGACAGATTTTACGAAAATGGGCATAACTTCTTCGTCCGAACTCCGAATGAGGTGAAACGAAGTGAGTTAGGTAGCTAACTCAAAGGGCTTTCCATGGATATATTATTGGCCACCCAAATAATTTGTGTGCTAGGAGATATGACCCTCCAAAGTAGACCCTCGAAAAAGGCTTCACTTGGAAATTTCGGATTTTGATACGGTTGCTCTAAAATTTGGGTTAGACCCATTTCCCACTCAATTTGACCCCCTAAACAAGAATATGAAGTCGGATTTTCGAAAAACGAAACGGATCTTTTAATATACAGCTAAACAAGTTTCCGGTAACTTCCGAAGCACATTTTTAAGAACTTTTGGGTCAAATTCAAATATAATCATTTCATTAAGTTCTCGACTCCAAACTCACATGTGAGGCTCTAGTTTCACTCTATCATTTTCCGAGTCGTTACACAACCCCACTTAATTCAATAATTGGGTTGAACTAACTTAACGAGCCAAACCCATTTTGACAGCTCTAAAGGTGAGGTTACTTCAACAATTTTAATTTGTAAGGCATCACTTTATAATGGTCATTACCATAAAGTTAATTAGCAACTTAAAATATTTAAAAGACATATAAAAAATTTAATTGACTTTTGAAATTTTATTAATGACATATGAATTGAGAAAGAAAAAGTAGCACATATTATTTGAAAATAATGTTAAAAAAAAAAGCTATAAATTATAATACTTAACAACTTGAAATTAATATTTGAAAGGCATATACAAAGTTAGTTGACTCTTAAAGTTCCATTTGTGCCACATAATTTAAGATATAGAGAATAATATAATGATGTAAAAAACACTATAAATCTTAATAATTAATAACCTGAAACATTGAAAAACATTAAAAAAATAATTGGCTCTTGAAATTCTATTTGTGCAACGTAAATTGAGAAATTCTATAGTATTATTTAAAAATTAGGTAAAAGGTACTATAAATCACAAACTTAAAATATTTAAAAATCATATAAAAATCTGAATGACCATAATAACTAATAATTTGAATACTTAGAAAATATTTAAAACCTTTGATTGACTCTCAAAATTCTATCAATACCACATGAATTGGTACAAGAAAAATAACATATTTTATTTAGAAATTACGTAAAAAAAATATTATAAATTATAATAATTAATAATATAAAATATATAAAAAAAATTATATTAAAAAATTATTGACAGATTTCCTATCTATATCACATAAATTAAAACAAAATAAGTAACGTACATTAGATACAAACTACATAGGGAGTACTATATCTAGTTCAAGAGAAGCTAGAGTTTCTCACTCTACTCATACGTGGTCATGGCTGTTTTATATAAAAAATTAAAAAGGCTGATTTTAAAAGTCGTCACTTAATTTTTAAAGTAAAATTAAGAAAACTATTTTTTCCAAAAGACTAAAACAAAAATCTAATGAAAATATTAAAAGGGGATTCGAGGTTCATATTAATATTTCGGAAAGGGTTTGAAAGCACTCGAAATGTCCGCTAATACGCGGTTATCCGGTAATTAACTGTTGGCTAATTATTTTAATAAAATAAGCGTACTTGAGAAAAATTGAAGAAATGAACAACATAAGACTTAAAAACTATTTTCTTTAGGGGGGAAAAGGGAAATATGATGATTTTACTAAGTAAAATTTCGAAGTAATTTAAGTAAAAAGGTAAACACTTAACCAATTTTTTGGGAAAATATAAATATTTAATCCAGAATGACTATCTTTAGGGAATTGGATTAGGCAAACTTTAAAATTAACTAACAATTAAATAATTAGGGAGGAAAGGCTCGGGCCCAAGTCCAGTTCTGTCCGCCTGGATCAGTACTTGGGTCTAATCCTATTTTTTGGCCCTTTGACCCAATTCTTGATACTTGTCCTAAACTATCATAAGAAAACTGATTTTTTCTTTGTAAGGCCCAATTACACCTGTCCTAAACTCTAACAATATGATAACAATTAAAATGACAAGGGCTTAAGCCCAAAATAACAAAATACAACTTAAAATAAAGAGATGGGCTTTTGAGCCCCATTTTGCCTCAATACACAACATATACACTTAGTGTATATTAATGTATATTCTTGGTATATCAACTCCAAATCTTGTACGTCAATCTTTCGGGGATCTGCTCTTTGATTTTAATAGCTGATTGACTCGATAATGGTGAAACTTGAGCCCTAATGGCTCTCTCGAAATGCAAGGGAAAGGTGATAAGAGTTCATAGTGAACTCGGACAGATGCCACATGCAAACAAAAATGAGAAAATAAGGATTAATAAACAATAACAAAACTATAATACATTTAAAACAAATCATAGCAGCCCCTAAACCAAAATATAGCAAATAACTCTATCGAATTGAATTGACAATAGATCTAGATAAAAAGCAACCAACTCCGAAGACAATGAAGACCCTCATACTAAAGATAAAGTAATGATTACTTAAATTACTATTTTAACATCTAAAATCCACATCCAACAAATACTAACCAACTTATTTAATGAGCAGATATGCCAATAAAGGATGATAATCATTGAAGTCGGATACTCAAATTTAGCTACTAAACATGACTATATAACGCAATGAGGCTACATATGGATTAATATATAGGAATTATGGTTAGCCACTTAAAGGATTTGCATTTACAACCTCACTTGGAAAAGAGAAAATTAAACAAGAAAGAGGTGACCTTAGCACAACTTTAATAACCTATCAGTTCATACTAGAGAAAATGTATACATAGATGCCCAGACATCTCTTCACTATAAGGAAAATCTGGACTAAACATAAACTAAGCAAAATAAATAAATTAAGATCAACAAAAGAGGGGCACATCTACATACGAAAAGCTAGTTAAGCCAATAAGACAACAAATCAAACATTCAAGCAATTGCCCGCTCACTTTACTCAAACAGCAATGATGTGAGAACTAGATATTTGACACACTCAATCTTTCCAGATTTTAAACATGAAGAAATATGCGAGGAAATAGTGTTCCAAACGAATGACAAGAAGATATAACAAGACTTCATTAATGATCATTGAATGAGCTTAAAACAAGAAGAAACATGGGTCAAAACGAGCACACAACAGCTCAATCGAATTTTAATTTACTACTGCCTCCAACAAACTATGAACAACTCCAACATACAACCTCCATATCAACCAATTTTTCAGATTCTGCCTTATTTTTAAAAAAAAAAAAAAACAACACTGACAGTAATAAAAGCAAATAGAATTTTCGAAATTTAAGTAACAAGGAAAACAAGAGAATAGAGATTCAACAGTATTCAAACAAACATACAAGCATGAAAATAACGAAGCAAACTCAAATCAAGAATCAAGGAAACCACAACTCTAGATACGAAATAATAAAAACCTTAATCGAGTCATTCAAGAACAAGATATATAGCATATTAAAACCACATATCTGCAGCTACAAATAGCAGTGACGCAACAATACAGTAGTGAGGCACATCAGAAATAGAAGAAGACAGAAAGAAAATTATGGCAGAAAATGTTACCTTTTTTCGGGCAGCGAACTGAGACGAACCGAGTTGAGGTGAGCTGTATTACCACCACACGAGAGTTTCCAGAGTTCCAACAAATTCCGGCAAACAATGAACGGGAAGAAAAGAGAGCCTATTCGTTTAGCTTCTATATCCCCATGTATTTTTGTATGTAAATTATGTATCTTCTATGTAATATGTAAATTTTCTATTCCTCAAAAAAAAAATCCCCTCAAAAAACTGGAAAGGGAGGGTTTTATAGGAGAAATTAAGGCTGAAAAAAGGGGGGAAATCGGGAGGGATTTTATTGTGATTTGAAATTCAAAATTCCCATTCTCCCTTTTAAGCTGTCAATAGTACCAATTCTCAACGGAATTCAAAGGAGGAACGTTGATTTTGTGACAAGGATGATCGAAGCAAGGAGGAGGAGACATTTGGATGATCACGCGCGAGGTCGCTAGGCTTCAGGTTCGCTGGAATTCGCTAGGCTGTTGGAATGGGTTTCGATTTTCTGGATTTTTCTGGGTTCGTTGGTCGAGCTTTCGCGTGGTATTGCTGGAATTTGGGCTACTAATCGGTTGGGTATTGGTGTTTTGTGTGTGTTATTGTATTGTTGGATATTAAAGAATTGGGCTTGGGTCTTGTATGTATTGGGTTTTCTTAGTTTGAGAAGTGGGCTGCTGGAAAGGAATTGGCCCAAATTTGGCCTAAAGAGGGTCCAAGAAGTGGGAAAGAGATGGTTGGATTTGAATTAGGCAAATGACCAATTAGATTGTAAACTTAATCAATTTAAGTTTAAAACTTAGCCAATTTGAATTTAATTGGTCAAATCGGCTAAAATTAAATGAGATGAATTAATATAATTAACTAACGAGCTTCTTAATTTTAACAATATGAAATAATTAATTTTATTATAAAATAGTTAATTGAAAATTATAACCATAATTTAAGCTAAACTAAATTAATAAAATATTCCACTAAAACGTAAAATATTTTGAGTGATTTTCAAATAATCATAAAATATACTAATTATATACATAATTATGTAAAACATATATATTACTTAAAAATCATAGAAATTAAAAAAAATTAATTAAAAGTAACTTGAAAAAATATTTTGAACTTTATAAAAACTAATTATTTTAAATCGTTTGAAATTTAAGAAGCTTGATTATTAATCTATATTGTGAAGGTCCAAAATTTGGTGTCAACAATGGCTTTGTCTACACATGAAAAGTCTGAAAAACATGTCTCCTTGTACGAACAAGTTTCAAGAATATTTACTTTTAATTTTTTGAATTTCATATTTGAATCACTACTCAATAGTTTAGTGCAATATGTTGTATATTTTATAATAAAAATTGAATAGACACATTTGTTCGTGAAAGAACATAACTGTTAATAAAACACATTTGTTCATGAAACACGACTCTTATGAAAAGTCATATGTTCATGAAAAAACATGAGTCTTATGAAGAGTCATCTCTTAAGTCCTATAAATATATAGACTCTCTAGAAGTAGCCGAAGAAAAATCTGCATGTATAAACAAAAGACTTTATTGTATCTTTGAAGAGAATTATTTTTATTTACCCCAATATGTATATTGGCCAATATCTCTTTAAAGAAAGTGATTACACGCCTCAAAGTTATCTTTTTCTTTTATATTTCCTACTATTATTTTTCTAACTATTTTAAAGAAATATTGGGTTTGAAGAAGATAAACGAGACGAAATCTTTGAATTCTTGAGGATGTGAGGCAATAAGAAAAAAATATTTGAGTGATCTAAAGTAGGATTCTAAGGCACCAAGTCATATGCAAAAGTGAATCAACAATGGATCGCGAAGGAAATGATATATATTGGGTTCTGCTTTCTTAACTTCTCTTATTATTTATCCTTTGAAATTTTGAGAAATGATTTTTCATAATGTTAGAATAAATAATTCACTTGTAATGATCTTGAAATGTATTTTAAATAAGTTTTGAAATAACACATTTGATATACTTATTATAAATTTGTTATTTGAGCCAAAGAAAATCATTACGATATAATTGTGTTGCATAAAGATCATGTGAATTTTAATTTCATGTTATGGGATGATATATATGAATTCCTTTATTTTGATGGATAATATTTATACTTGAAAGTTATTAGAATAATTTGATATGAAGAGAAATGATCATTTTTGTTAGATCATTTTGCGTTCTGTAAAGGTTGAAAAGTTTGTATGCTTATTGAATGCTAATGTATTATAGTATTGAAACGCAATAAACTTGACAAAAAATAATTTATTGATGTTAATTAGATATTCAAACGAGTTACAAAAGGATGTTTGAAGCATTTAAAGTGTGGGGTGATTGGATTATGATTAATAATTAATAATATTTGAAAAAGTTTAATATATAAATTATTTCTTCATTACCTACAAGATATATCTTGGATGTATTTGATAAGGTGGCTATATTTATAACTTGACAATTTTAGCAATAGCTAGTTGATTACACTACTAATGTGACAATCAGGCTATAAGCCTTGATACAAATACTGTGTAATTTCGTGAAGTAGTACCATTTGAAATGCTACGACTTTTCATGAAAAAAAAAAGTATTTGTTGTAAGATAACTTTTTGTATAGACATGATCATTGATACATATAGGAATTGGTGTGTTGGTCTATAAATAGTAAATCTTCTAATGATAATGATAAAATTCATAAAAGTTAGATTTGTTACAAGCATGAAGGTACCATAAATTTTGCACCAAAATAGGCTTGAATTACATAGTGGAATAAGAATATACTTAGCGTATAAATGCTTGAAAAGAAATGAAATGAAATGGTTGCAAAATATGATTTTGAAATGTTGTGGTCACAACTGATGTAACCATTCTAAGCTATTCAAATAATGATGATAATTGATATCTATGATATGCCTAAGTAAAAGATTTGTTTATAATTTATATTATTCTTGTAAAATTTATTTTTAAAAGATGTAGTATAATAAATGTGTGAATGATTAAGGCTAAAATCCTTAAACTAAGCACAAGTGATGGGAACTCAACTTTGAGTTAGTATACACTCTAATAATACAGGTTCAACGGGTAATAAGAAGCTACTTTGTGTTGCTAAAACACGAGTCTTCTTTTTAGAGCCTTGATTCAAGTGTATTGCATGTTGTTACGTGAGAAGTTAAGGAGTTGTTATATGCTTGAAATAACAGGAGCATAGTAACAAACTCCATAGTGTAGACTGTTACATGAAAGTTAAATTAATTCTTAATGAAATAGTAAATGTCTACAATAACAGGGACATAGAAGCAAATTAATTTCACCTATATGTATATTGAAGTGGTGTCGCTTCAAGAAAAATCTAAAGAGCTGGTCTTGTAAATATCATGAAATCAAGATGAGCACATGGCAATATATAAACGTGCTAAAGTAAATACTGAGGTTTCTAAGCTATAAATAATATTATGTATGTGATATTTTCAATTATGACACAAAGAGTTGTAGTTCATATCTTTTAAGATACTCTCTCATATGCATGATATTTTGAGAAATATTACATGTTAAAATAAAATAAAAATTCCACCCATATAAACTTGAAGAGACTATATATTATTGATAGATGTGGTTACTTTTTTCTTAACTAAAAATTTTAAATTTAGGTATAAAAATTTTTAGATAGAAAGTATTTTTTCCTTAAATAAAACTATATACGATAGAAATTTAAAATAGTCATATATATGACGAGAGGGAGTTGCTCGGATGGTAAGCACCTCTCACTTTCAATCCAAAGGTTGCGAGTTTGAGTCACCAAGAAAGCAAAAGGGATGGAAGCTCCTAGGAAGGGTAAAAAAAAAAAATTTTAAAAAAAATCATATATCAGTATATTGGACATCAAATGAAAAAAAAATAGGCAATATTTGTTCTCCTCCTTTCTCACTTGTTGCGTTACGCGGCAATAAATCACTTCTTCTATTACCACGTAAGTTGTACCCAATTTGACACCCGTCTTCATGCATGTCTTTCTATCAAAATTTTCATCTCTATCTTCTTCAAACATTACACTATATATAATAATAATCCCTAGTCATGTTTCCATTCATATTAGATAGGAAAAAAAATTACAAAAAAATGATGGTAAGAGCAAAAGTATTACCTTTCTTATTTTGCTTAGTGGTTGTAGCTTTTGGTACCAAAGAATCGGACCTAAAACAATGTAAGCATCAATGCAAGGTGTTACAACAAATAGAAGAATATCAAAGGGAAAAATGTTATGAAATATGTGAGAAATTGTATCATGGTGAGAAACAGGAAAAAGAAGAAGAAGAAATTAATTCCTATGAAGGAAAAGAAGAGGGGAAAAATAATCCTTATGTATTTAACGAAGAGCATTTTATTACGGGAATTAAGACTGAACACGGTCGAATTCGTGTTCTTCCTAAGTTTAGTGAGAGGTCTAAGTTGCTTAAAGGAATTGAGAATTATCGTTTTGCAATTCTTGAAGCAAATCCAAAGACCTTTGTTGTTCCTAACCATTGGGATGCTGATGCTGTCTTGTTTGTTGCTCAAGGTATAATATAATTCTTTAATTTGTGTGTATTTTTAGACTATACAATTGTTTAAAATTATGTTGTAAATAATCATAAGCTATAACTACTTAAAATATTATGTTGATTGGTAAATTTTTAAAACCAAGTAATTTGGGTTAATTATCATTTCGATTTAGTGGGACATTTCTTATGTTGGGTACCATCTAGAGGTAGAGGCTCTGTGTTTGTTCATTTAAATGTTAGGGTAAATATACTAATTAGATTCTTAATAAATTATTTGAGTTTGATCAAATAAACTTGTTCCCTTCCTTTCATTGATGATCTTACTAAACAATAATTATTAGTTGTTTCATATTAATTGTCTACCTTACCAAGGATATGTTTGGATTGGCTTAAAAGTCATTTTAAGCTTTTGAAAGTATTTGATAAGGTTAAAAATAGTTTAAAATGACTTTAGAAAAGCTAAAAATTAAAAATAGGTCTATTTTTTTATTTTTTGACTTAAAAGTCATTTAAGTTGATTTTTTATTTTTTACCTTTTAAGGTACTTTTTTAAGTCAATCTAAATGGTTCTAAATCAAGAAATTATTAATTGAATTTATAATATGATAGATATGATCATTTTACTAAAAATTAATTGTTCCATATTAATTAGCTGTCTATCTTATTAAAGCATTAATTAAACTTTTCTTATATTATTCTTGCAATTAAAAAGTGTTCATATTTGTTTTTAAAAAGTTTTAAAAGGGGAATTAGTAAAATTAGTTTTTTGCTTATGATTTTTTAACATGTGTATAAAAAGAAAAATAATCAAGTAATATGAAACGGAGGGATCTAACAAGGGATAGATAGTACATCTATTAAGTGGAGTTGGAGTTTTGACCAAACAAACTTAGTTATAATTGGTACATTAATAATTTAATTTTAAATATTTTATTTTATTTTATTAGAAAAAATTCGAACAATGATATCAGAATAGACTTGTCGCTCGTTGAATTAACTTATTATTTGGGTGTTTATATGACTTTCAGTTTTGGACCTTTTTGGGAAGGTTATAAAATGTAGTATCCACTTTTAAAAGTTTTAAAATAAGTCATAAGTCAGAAGTAAGAAGTCAGAAAGAATATGATTACATCTATTTATGACTTTAATTTTTAACTTATAAGTTACTTTTATAAGCTCAATCAAACAAGTCGAATATACTTCATGTCTTGACTCCAAAGTCAATCCTCTGACTACTGAGGAAGCAAAGTTTTGACTTAAATTTTTAACTTATAAGTTACTTTTTATAAGTTCATTCAAACAAATCGAATATACGATATGTCTTGACTCCAAAGTCAATCCTCTGACCACTGAGGAAGCAAAGTTTTAAAATAAGTCAAAAGTCAAAAATAGGATTACATCTACTTATGATTTTTACTTTTGACTTATAGCTTATTTTTTATAAGCTTATTTAAACCGATCGAATATACTATTTGTCTATGACTCTTAACCCTCTGACCACAGAGGAAGCAACTCTGCTCCGTAGGGATGAAGTAAGAATTTGAAATTTAATGGGTTAAAAATTTTGAACTCTTTTTAAGTTGCTGGATTTCAAATTAATAAGCTATACACATTCAGTGAATTTTTCCTGCAAATTTGGAGTTCAAGTTGGACCTCTAGAGTTTGAACAGAACTCGGAGTTCAAACTCTGGCTTCGCCCTACCTATAGTGGGGTAACTTTTTTCCTTCACAATAATAAGAATTAATTGGAACAAAATTAATTTTTTTGTTTTATTACATGATCGAACAGGGCTAGAATAGGAAGGATATGCGCTATGCTATGATTTTGAATTAGAAATAATATGAATTCCAAATATGATTTGTTTTAAACCACAATTACAAAGTCTTTCATCCATTATTAGACTATATACTAAATTAGTAACATTGTGCAGGGAGAGGAACGTTGAGCTTGGTTCGTAAGGGGAAGAGGAATAGCTTCAATATTGGACGTGGGGATGTTATCAAGGTTTGTGCTGGAACAACTGCTTACTTGATCAACAGGGACGATAATGAAAAACTTCTCATAGCCAAGCTTCTCCGCCCTGTCTCCACTCCCGGACAATTTGAGGTACCCAACTCTCCGAATTATTGAGTGCTTAAGATGAAGTATTCAATTCTTCCACTAGACACCGTGAATAATGTCTATTCGTTTGATGCATGCAGCACTTCTTTGGGCCAGGAGGACGAGAAAATCCAGAATCTTTTTATAGCGCCTTTAGCTCGGAAATACTTGAAGCCGCACTCAATGTGAGCTAATATTTCATTCAGATATATACATACTCCCTTCATTCCGATTATTGTACTATCATTTTTCACACTTCCTGGAGTCGATTTGAAGCTTGGAGATTGGATTAAATTAATTTAATATTATTAAGACATACATTTGAAAATGTGTGAAACTTGTACCATTTGAATCTCGAAAAATAGAAAGTAAAGTAGACATCAATTACAACATAGTGAGTAGTTTAATTTAGGGATTGACATACAATCGGTATTATTTTGGTATGTTTTGACTATTAATTAAATATTTTGTTGAAACAGACTAGGAAGGATAGATTGCAGAGGCTGTTCGGGCAGCCGAGGGAAGGCGTGATAATAAGAGCTTCAGAAGAGCAAATCAGGGTAATGAGCCAGCACGAAGAAGGCGGAATTTGGCCTTTTCGAGGAGAATCAAAGGGCTCCGTCAATATTTATAAGCAACGGCCATTGCAATCCAACCAGTATGGACAATTCTATCAAGTAGATGATAGCAACTACAAGCAACTAGAGGACCTTGATATTTCCCTCAATTTCGCCAACATCACCGAGGTGAGCAAATTATACCAAATATAACATGTGTTTTACTAATTTTGTTCAATTTTATACTAGTTTAAGTGTCTATTTATGCACTTGAGAATATAGTATCGATTATGATTAAATATATATTACCACTTTTACACTATCAAAGTTACTTTTTGTATTTTTAGGTTTTACTTATTTTGATTCTCTTTTTGATAGTTACTTCACGGAGATTAATTTTTTCCATATATATAGTTGATTACTACTCGGCATGCAAGCTGACAATTCTCCTCTGCTTGTTCAATTTGTATACATAGGGTGGCATGTTAGGTCCAATTTACAGCTCAAGGGCAACAAAGATAGCAGTAGTTGTGGAGGGTGAAGGTTACTTTGAGATGGCATGCCCACACTTGGCGTCCGAGTCCGAGTCCGAGTCGGGTAGACGCCAAGGAAGCAAAGAAACGGAAACGAGAATTGGACCTTACCAAAAGGTACATTCAAAGTTGAGGCGTGGGATGGTGCTGGTCATCCCTGCTGGCCATCCATTCGTCGCTGTAGCTTCCACCAATCAGAATTTGCAAATCGTTGGCTTCAACGTCAATGCCCGCAACAACGAAATTGTCCCTCTTGCAGGTGATTTTATGCATAAGAATTTAACTCGGTGGGTTACGGTTACAAACATATTATATATATTTGATTAACTTGCGCGGTAACAAATAATTTTAGATTTATATTCACTGTAATTGATCTTACCATCAGGTTGATTTTCACACACAAGGTAAGGTAACACATTGAGTAAAGTATCATTATAAATATGTTAAACGATAATTGACCAAATATGTAATGATACTCCCTAATTCATATCAATACATATTTGTTTCTGATTTTAATTTGACACAAAGTTAAAAAGAGTCGATTTCTTATGAGTGGAGTCAAAATTATTCATCTCATTTGTATTTGTTAGGGAGGAACAATGTGATGAGTCAACTGGAGAGGGAAGCACTGGAGTTGGGTTTCGGGCTACCAGCAAGAGAAGTGGAGCAAATATTCCAGAGCCAACAGGAGGAGTTCTTCTTCCAGGGACCTGGTGGTCGACAGAGTGGCCGAGCCGCTGCATGAATGGCGGGCTGTGGCTGATTCGACTCCAATGCGGGTTTATGTTGGCTACAAGAGATGGTGACAACAATGTTGTAGTTTTTGCACTAGTAATGTTGCTACTACTTCCTATCATGTAAATGGTTAATAAGTGAGTGATTATAAATAAGTAGTAGTGGCTTAGTTGGGTGCTGCTAATAAGACTTACCAACTTTAGTTGGGTTATGGCATATGAGGAAATGTAACATTATGGAGACAAAACTGCCAACAAGAATGAATAAAAGCGGTTTAGGTGATTAGTTATCTGAACTTTAATTTTATTTTGTTGACTATAAGGGTTCGATTTTCATTATTGTAATCCAAAAAAAAAAAAAAAAAATTGCAGAAATTCTGTCTTTTAGTTTACTTATTACCATTATCCCCTATAAGTTCAAATTTCCAAAATCTCTAATTTTCACACATCAGATTAGTGTATCTCGCGCGTCACATAGTGTATCATCAGATTAGTGTATCTCGCGCGTCACATAGTGTATCATGTATAAAATGTACATCAGATTAGTGTATCTCGCACATCAGATTAGTGTATCTCGTGCATCAGATAGTGTATCATATATAAAATGTATATCAGATTAGTGTATCATCTATAAAATGTAATGTATCTTACTTAATGACTACTGTATCTCGCACATCAGATTAATGAATCAGCGCTTATATTATTGTATCCGTTTTGAGAGATTTCTGTAATTAAAAAAAGTAATTAAAAAAAAGGACAAATTACTTAACTACACTCCTTTACTTACCTTAATATTCATTTATCCCTACTTATTTCAAAAATTTCGAAAATCCCTTATTTTATTTATGTATCCCGTGCACAACGCTATGTATCTCGCTATGTGGAATGTATCAAACGCTATGTATCCCGTGCACAACACTATGTATTCCGTGCACAACGCTATGTATCCCGCTATATGGAATGCATCAAACCTAATGTATCCCGTGCACAACGCTATGTATCCCGCTATGTGGAATGTGTCAAATCTAATGTATTCCGTGCACAATGCTATGTATCCTGCAAACATCATTTTTAAGGGATTTTTGATAAATAGAAAACTAGAAGGGATAGAATGTTATTTAGTACTTATAATATGTGGTTCCTATAATTTATACTAAAAAAAATAGAGGTGCATGCAAGCGATCCACTTAACATTTAGTCATGTGGGCTTTGATCTATGGCATGTGTCACTTGAAGGAGTCCAATTTTGTGACGTCCAAGTCTAGATTCCCAATTGAATTGTGTTTAAAAGCCCACAATAATCCATGTCGAAAGCCCAAAAAGAGAGAGTTGCTGAAAAGGTGTTTGAACCAATTGGCCAACTATGGTAACTTGTTTTCAGGCAACAAACTCTTCACTAATTTAATGAGTGGTGGTAAATAATAATATGTGGCAGGCCAAAACTTAGAAGTTGAGTAAGGGGGTGGAGCTTGAAGAGTGAAACGATATGAACTTTCCGACCATGTGGAATGAATTTATATTTATGTAATTTTACATAAATTTCATAGTGTTAAGAGCTAATTACACTGTATCTCTATTTTAAATTTTTTTTATAAAAATCGCTTAAAATTTAAGGATTTTTGATTTATTACTCAACGTTCCGATACAACGCATCTTGACTTCAGATACATCACTCAACGTTTTGATACATTGTGTTTCGATTTTGGATACATTATTCAACGTTCCGATACATCGCGTTTCGATTTTGGATACATCACTCAATGTCTGATATATCACTTTCCAATACATTACCTTTAATTTGTTGATGCAAGACACACATGTCTCGATACATCGCTCAATGTACCGATACATCGCATTTTGATATTTTACTTTTGTTGATACAAGACACACTTGTCCCAATATATCGCGTTCTGATATATCGTGTAAGAGTGATATATCCGAGAATAGGACAGAGTAGAAATTTTTATAATTTTTTTCAAATGATAGGGAATTTTAGAGAATATGGTAAAATAAATTATGTATTTAGGTAATTTTTCTCTATATTTAAACACAAAATTATTGGCTTTTAGATCATAAATTTCAAAAATCTTTCTTTCTTTCTTAAATTTTGTGTCAAATTAAACTAACTCACGTAAAATAAAATGAGACAGATGAGATAGTATTTAAAAAATATATATACACGTTTATATAGGCGCCCGTGAGGTAATGGCTCCGCCATGTGATTGATGTAGCATTGGTAGACTGGTAAGCTAAGGCAGTGGGAAAGAGTGGATCTTTCACCAAAATAAACCTATCGTAAGAAACGACATAATATGCATTTACTAATACTTACTCTTTATTTAATGATCTTCACTATATATCTCACCTCTGACACCACAGTTTACTACCACTTCTTTGTACTTATTACTACAAAATCATTATCTACTTTGAAACGCTATCACGCCCTAGGATATTAGTTGTGAGTTTTTTTAAAAAATATAGTATTGGCGTTAAGTAACTTTGTTCATTAAGATTGAGACACAATAGTGGATTCTAAAATATTTGGGTTTTCATGCTTATTAACTAACGTGCAATAATTGTTGGTGATGCATCTGTTATCTTCAAATTCTGGGTTTCGCCAAGACACGAAAAAAAATCACATAATATTTTTGTTTAAGTTGGAATTAGAACCCAAGACCTCATGGTTTTCTATCCACTTTATTGATTACTAGGTCACATCCATGGATTTTAGTTTGGAGGAGTTAAACTGGATAACAATCACCAGACTCCCAAAAGAATACAATTTTTCTAATCACGATTTTTCTTAAAATATTTTGTCTTAATTAAATATATCATTACATTTTTATTGTTATAAAAATATGTCATTAAGTTTAAATATAAAGTCTAAATTTAAAAAATTCAAATATAATATGTCATCCCATTTCTATATATTTGTAATTAAGAAGAAAAAAATGTCATAGGAGTAGTATTCTTACCAATGTGGATGCTTTAAGTAACTTTTAAATATGTAAACAATTTCATGGTTCAAATTTTCATCTTTTTCTTTGATAGCAACGGGTCAATTTAAGTGCACTCCACTATTCAATTAGACGTACATATCTTTTTCACGTATACAAGTACATTGTATATATAGAAACATAAAATTCACTTATTAGATTATTTCTATATTTCCTTATGAATTTAGGGATCATTTAGCTGGAAACAAGTTATTTCAGTATTAATTATCATAGAATTAGGTATTCTGAAATAAGTTATCACACTATGTATATATGATAATTTATCTCATTACTATGATATAAATGGTGAGATAAATTATCTCAAACTTGACAATCAAACAAAACACCAAAATTTTATCTCTCATATCAAACGATAGTATTATTTGTTTTTTTTATTATGTACAGATGATGCTAGAGAATGACATGAGAAATAGGTAGACCAAAGTGGAAATATAAATTAATTTTGTTGTGTAGTAGTTGACAAGAGGAATCATAGAGTCAAGCGTCTGTCTGCGTCAATGATGCTCGTGTGCTAAACGTTATTTGTGAGTCAGTACATATCTGATCACTCTGACGTTTTTACTTGCTTAACAAGACATCCAACCCTTTTTTTTAAATTCACCGGTATCTCAATTTACGTGACATTATTTGAATTTCAAGAGTTAAACTTTTATGAATTTAGATAAGTATTTTAAGTCGTAATAATTAACAATTTAAAATATATAAATAACATATTCTTATCAAAGAAAAACGTGTTTGACTCTCAAAGGATATCACATACATTAAGATGGGTAGAGTACCTTTTTGCGTTATTTCTTTTGTGATACACTTTTCTTTCTTAATTGGTTAAAAAGAGACATATTTTAAAATTTTGAAAAAGTAATTAAATATGTTTCACATTTTACCTTTAATTAAAAAGTTTTTATAATTATACACATGTTAATAATGTCATATTTCAAGTTACAATTTTTTATTAAAAAAATAGTTTTTTTTAATTGAACCCTATGTAAATAGAGTACTTCTTAAAAAAGAAATTGAGGGTACGAAAAGGGAAAATAAGAAGAAGGAATTACAAGATGAGAATAATCTTACCGTAAAAAAAATGAAAGTTCATGTAAATAATCAACTGATCGTATATTTATTTATATTTATATTAGATGAAAGAATCCCATGTGGTATGGTTGGTCTCCTCTTAATTACTGCACTTGAATTGTACTACTCATGTACTGTCAATTCCTGGGGTCTCTCTTATCTACGCTGATGTAATTGTAATATAAATGATTCCTTCTAATAATTCAACCACAAAAAAAAAAAAAAGATAAAAATCCAATTATTGATTTACGCAAAATTAATTTTTCAAGCAAATATTATTATTTTTTGGTGTATGTTTGATTTAAAACGAAAACATTTATTTTATGTCTCACACACCACTAACAATTCGTGTGGTATCTTTTTCTCTCACAAGCAAGTGGACCCAAAAAATATATATAAGATTTGAGTCTATTTAAAAACACTGAATTAGCTATGGAATTTGTTGGTAGTTCCTAGTTATCCGTAGCTATATAGATCCTAGCTAAATGAATTGTCTTATAATCCGTAGCTAAATCGGATTAGCATGGGATTATTGTTATATAGCTAGGGAAGTTTGTCCGTCGCTAATTCCTTATTTTCTAATAGCCGTAACTCTTACGTACATAACCTACACATCCAGAATAATGTATTGTTTTTACACGATAAATGATTGACTAATACAGATGAACATTTAGAAACATGGACAACATTATGTTACACTAGTATATCTTTCAAATAATTAACAAAGAAAATTAGTACTTAGTAATTCAACTAGAGTATAAAGGCAAAATTCATTTATATTGAATATGAATTGTGTATGTGGTGATAGTATCATGTAGGAAGTTATGTTTTGGCAAATATCAAGTGGACATGTTATGCTGAGATTGAGCATGTGTGATAACAGAGAAATCAGAGCAAGTGAAATTAATCATTGTGTAATGAATATTAATGTAATAGCAAATAGGAAGACAACATTATTTATCTTCCAAAAATATGGTACTCTTCCAAATGGACTATCAGATTCAACTATCTATTATGTATATATATAGTAACGGCAGAATCAAAATTTTCATTAAGAGGTATTAGTGATTGTTATAAAAAAAAATTATTATGAGACTAGCAAAGCTAAAACAATACGTGGCCTCAAGAAATTTTGTGACCCCTTAACCAGTGAACTAAATCTTCAATGGTAACCAAATATTTCCAAGGGTCATCCTCTTCTTTGGCTCCTCTCTGTACAATCAAGTAGTATTAAAGAAGGAGTTACTTGAAGTTCAGGAATTTTGATGTGAAAACAAATAATCTAGGCTACAAGATTTATTTAATTATTAATATGCATTATTGTCCTTAACAAGCTTATTTAACTACATATTTATATTTACTTGATTAATAACAAAATTACAAGTTGAGTTGATTCGTCTATTCTTGATCTCATATCAAATTCAATTGTACCGATTTTCAAATAAATAGATCATTAAGAAATCCTTTTCCAAAAAAGACACGCCCAAAACATTAAACCGAAAACTATTAAATTTATTTAACAAGAAATAATAATAATTATAATAATAAAAAAGTACTTTCTTTAGTTTATATCAAGTGAAATATTGGAGCGTTTTTCATATTTACTCTTAATTTAACTAGGTTCTTAATTACTTTATATTTTTTAAGAGAATAATCAAAAGAGTGTAATAGTGAAAAATAATTTTTAAAAGAATATATTATATGAAATATAAGGACAAAAGGTGTTGTATTATTAAATTAAATTAAATAATGCTCAAAAGAGTAGGCAAATCAATTTGATGCTGCAGAAAAAGGAACAGCTTGGACATCCCTCCACTTTCTTAATTTCTTCGGATTCTGTCTCTCTCTTTTTGTTTTTTTAATTTGAAAAACTTTTATTTGCATTTCAGAATGCACATGTCTATAATCAGATTTTTAAAAAAAATAAAAATAAAAAAATAAGATAAATAAATTAAAATGAAAGAAATATTGTATAGCCTCTTGAATCATAATTATCGAATATGCAATTGAGCCATGATGACTCAGATGTAAAAAGGCGACGAAAAATATATTTTACGTAATCTTTTGATAACTATTTATTTATTTAGTTATTGATATATAATAAATAAATAAATTATTATAAATGATTTGCAAATATTATGAGAACAATTTTTTTTTTACATAATTTACAGAATGAAATCAGGAGTAGGATCAATGGGGTAGAGGTGGTGGGGTTGGCGGAGTGTTTGGGTGAGAAAATTACTTGAAAAAATCCATCTTATTGCAGAAGAGTTTATTTTGTTGATTTTCAAGGAATATATTTGGAAAATATTTTTGAAAAATCAAACAAGAATTATTGTTTCCATACCAAATACATCATAAGTACTAACCTGGAATATATATATATATATGCCATACGATTTTAAATAACTATGTATCTATCACGAAATATAAATTAAAGGGATTCAAATTTAATATCAATGGTATTTTTTAAGAAAAACAAATGAAGGCCAGGGAAAGGGAAATGGGGAGGGGGTATTGCAAGGTGGAAAATTAAATCTCATTAACAATAAGATGAAAGTTTAGATAATCAAAAACAATTAATTTGAGGTCGCCCTAGAAAATCTCATTTTGAAAACTCCAATACTTCCTACTATCACAACTAGAAACAAAAGCTTTTTCCACCTCAAATTAACGGAAAATGTATGTTACAAAACATGATTTTTACCATCTCATTCTCGTCGAATCAATTCACTTAAGAAAATGCATGGTAAAAAATTGATTCTCGTTGAAATATTGGGAATAGCTAATGAACTTTTTTTTCTTTTTCACCGATCTAATCAAAATATCTATGGGAATAGCTGAATATTTTTTTTTGGAGAAACTACCTTATTATCCATACTATATATATTAATTCTACTTATACTTTCAATTAGTTACATATTTTACTTTTAATTAAGAATTTTCTACCATATATTGAAAAAATTCACCTAGATACATGTATTTTTTATGTCAGATACACTAAAATAGAGAAGGAGGCAAGCGAGATAGTCATGTATCCCAGATACATGCAAATTATACTAGATATTATGTATCTGGTGTGATTCGCATGTCTGAGATACCAAATACATAGGAAAATGGCGAGTGAGATTTGTTATGTATCCTATATACATGTGAATTCACTTGAAGACAATGTATCTAGAACAAAGTACACTTAAATTTGACTCATGTATCCTGAGATACATATATCTAGATGTATCTGAGCTCACCAAAATCTTATAAAATTCGTAATATTGCAAACTAGAATCTATCTCAATAATTAGCTCTTATACTAGTGAAATTTCTATAAGTTTCTCGTATTTTTTTCTGGAGTTCAAATCAAAAGATCACTACAAATAGTCATATAACATTTTTCATTAGAAAATTTCAATGAAAAAAATAGTGTTTGTTAGTAGTACAACAACTAATGTATTTTTTTCAAGGCTCAAACTCAAGAATTTTAATTGAAAATGAAGGAATACACTTATCACTCCACCATATCTTTGGGCATGTTTGAAAAAATAGGAATGTTGTAGAGACAGCGAAAAATGGCGAAAATGTCTCTTAGATTCTACGAACAACAATAAAAATAAAAAAAGGATGAATATATCTCCAAACTATCGTAAATGGTATGCAGATACCCTCTGTCATACTTTTGGAATATTAGTGCCTCTGCCATCTAAAAACTAGAGAATATATGTCCTTCACTCTAACGGAAGACTAAATAGGGACGCGTGACACTATCTTATTCATCGATCTGATATTTAATAAATGTCAAATCAATGAATAAAATTATGACACGTGTATGTCCGTATAAAGGTACAACAATAAAATAGAAAAACTTTGACTCGCCAAGAGAAAAAAAACAAGAAAAGAAAAGATGAGAATTCACAATTTCCCATGCAAAGTGAAAATTGACTAAAATGTGACGTGCGGTCTCTGCATGAAATGGACCTTGGCGTTTTGTAAGGATTCCCATACACTACTCTCAACACATTCAAACAAAGAATGATCCAAATATATATTAAAGTAAGAAAACTTACGTAAAGTTAAAGATAACATTAAACAAACTACTCCTACTATTTAGGTTTCCATTCTCCCTTCAATAAACCTATTTTCTAGATTTAGCTCTATTTTCCAAAATTCACACTTGCAATTCCATTAGTTAATATTTAAGAACAAAACTGAGTTTACATATGACAATAAAGAAGCAGTAGATAGACACAGAATTATCAAATAATGAATTTCCATGTTCTTAGTCTATGAAAAGAAATCAAGCTCGTATGTGAGTTTTGACAGAAAATTACACTATATATACAAGATTAGAATAATTATATGTATATAAAGTAGATGTTGAATCCACTTAGCTTTTTCGTGTGTTTACTTTCTCATATTTGAACCATCATATAGAATATTCTGGCTCCACCACTGACCTAAATGGCTTGCCAAAGACATAATTAAGTACATAGAAGAATGTTGTTTCTAATAGTTCAAGTTTTTAGATGAGATGATCACGCAGTTCAACATTACACGCACTTCAAATAGGAAGTGGAAACTAAAGATATATACAGAGCATGGACATGTCAATTTAGAGTGCTCCAATTCCGTATGTAATTACTGCTGCATTCCTTTATATGATGGCATTCCAATAAAGAAGCTGACAATTAATGCATATATGTGAGAGAAAGCACAAGTACTTCTGCTTTGTGCTTTCCACAGAAATTCAATAGTACTTGGTTTTTAAGTTGTAATCAACACTTGCTACCCTTTTGCCTTACTGAGCACAATCCACAAACATACAAACTCATGAATATTGAACAAAGAAAAAAAAGAGAACAGTAAAAAAAAGATATGTAGAGCAACAACAATAAGCATCCAAGCAAACTGTGATTCCTTTTTCTTTTCAGGAATTTTTTTTACTTTTCAGTAATGTCATTGATGTTTGATGCCCACNCCCCCCCCCCCCCCCCCCCAACAACTCAACATATCTTATTTGTCTGTGACAATGAGCACAAACCAAAGTTTCTTTTTCTCCAAATAGAACATAAAGGTCCACAAAAAATAAAGAGTGGAAGGACTCAATGCATCAACTTTCATCATTTTTTTGTATCAGGGTGTTCCTTTTAGTCCTCAAAAGAGATGAAGAACCTTGAGAAAGTTGATTTGCATCGGAGCGAATTCTTTGCTTAGCCATACCACCTTCTCAAGAGTTTCTCTCTGTGTGTCACCTGTATGAAAATGAATCAAGAGAAGAGTGAATAACGATAAAGTCTTTCGATTGTGAATCAAAATATTGAGAACTAGTGAATCATATTGATCGTGTATTACGTTCATTTTGTTACAGAATCATCACCTGATATATATAACCACATCCTTGTATTAAGAGTTATAACAACTGATCGATGCTGCATTTTGGAATAAGAAACCGGTCTCAACATTTCTAACAGCTCTGAATCTTTGCGTAATTACTTCTTGCTTGTCTGTAACCACATTATATCTGGCAGAACTGCTCTGCTCCACTCCTGAAATTATTTTCTAAGCAAATTAGCCTAGGATTCTTCAAATTTGAACATAAGTTCTTTCCATTACTCATACTACTGACACGACTGCATTGATCAGTTAAATTTTACACTCATGCGGCAGCACAAATGTAACATTATCTCAGCAAGATTCGGTATGAGGTTTTACCTGACTCGAGGCAGAAGAACTGCAGATATATCATATAGCAAAATTATCCCTTCTGAAGTCCTCTCATTTTGCAGTGTCCTGTTCAGCAGAGTTGAGCTTCAATTTTAAGTACTAAAACGAAAATTATCTCCATGTAAACTCAATTAAACAAACTCACTTGCTAAGAATTTTCCTCTAAATTTTGCAGCATAAAGTCCAAAACTCCAAGTCTTGACTTCCTGACCTAAAGGCATCTGCTGCTTCAGAAAGAGTAGATATGTTAGCTAATGGAAAATATTTAGTATGAAATCTAACAATCAGAATCCCGAATACAGAAGCATACCTGAATATGGAGTTCTGTGGATAGGATTCTTCATTGAAGATCTACATTCTTAGTAATAATATCCATCATATCCATATGAAGGGGGCAATAACTCTTCAACTTCAACCCTAGAGCTAGCACAACTCAAATTTTTCTTTATACGATGGCGGTTGATGGACTCGACCTCAGCCAAGAGTATACTATAAACTGGTCTATGATCCGAGAATCTGGACTCTCCACGAACATAAGATATTTGATATAGGCCTTGACCATACCATAATATGCGATCACACCTTCATTCACAAGTCATAAGTTTTAGATGTCCAACTATGTAACATGAACAAGATATGTATAACCATGCGAAAGGAGGGAACTTGTGCATAATGAACATAAAAACACAATGTGTTATTGTTAGAAAGATTACCAAGCAGGGGTTCTTCGTTTCTCTTTTGGGTGTGTATCCTCTCCTGCATATCTGTCTGAATTACTTGAGTACTTGTATGTCGGAGGGAAGTATATTCTTCCTTCACTCCATCCATTAAAAACACGTCCCATCATCTGCTCTATCCGTAGCTGTGACAAAAAAGACAAAGGTTACAATTGATGATTTGGTGTGACTTCAAAATTTGGTAAATAAGAAAATGAAGGAAAGAAGAAAAGGGCTTGTGGAATATGAATAACATACCTGATCATTTTCTAACAGCACCCTCCAATTGCGCATCTCCACCAGTGCCTTGGCAGTTCGGTAAGACAAGGCAATCCGATAGTTCAAATCCCCAAGCCATATAATCCGACTTCACAAGCGCAAAATCAAAGTTAGGACATAAAATAAGACAAGAACCAACTTCAGAGCAATGAACATCATCTTAAATATAAATAACAGGTCAGGTAGACTATGGTCAATATTAAAAATCAATGTAGATTTTATAAGCAAGGGTTTTACTCATGCTCAAGGATTGTTTGAGGAGAGTTGTCATCCCCAATGCCATGAACCCTTGGAAACCTTGTTTTCTTTAGAATCTCCAAGACATCAGAGTTTCTCCGTAGCTCATCTCCCTCTTTCTGTCCAGATGTTAAATGACTACAAATGAAGCAGAAGCTTGTTTGGTGCAGTGACATGCTAACTGAGATTGAGCCCTGCAAATACAGTGGGGATTAGGACTTCTGCACATATGCAAGCAATTAAAGCTTTTACAAGATACCGTAGAAGGAAAATACCTTGTTCCCAAGATAACCCATCAATCCTCTGCCAACACAAGATACTTTCAGGTTGCGAACATCGTCCCTTAGATCACTTCTAATCCAAATAGTAAGAAATATTCCCACCATTTGCTTACTCGCGACGAGACAATATCTTGATTTCGATGGCTGTCTGTCTTTGTCCTCTAAAGTGATGGAACCACTGTACGAAATTGGGGAATAGTGGGTTGTAACCGGTGAATAATCATCTGGACAATTTTCATCATCAGAGGAACCACCCCATTGCGCATATGGGTCATAATCACTTGGCCTTCCCCCAAAGACACCTCTATCACAAACACTAAATCGCCGATCAAGTTGAGCCCGTGGCATTGACATTTCACTCTCCATTGCTCTCATGCTACGGCTTAGCGTCTGAAATGAGCGGCGGTGGAAGAAAGATGGAGCTTCTTCTCTTACCGATCCCTCAAAGTCAGCATCTAGCTCAACAACAGGATTAGGAACTGGAGAGGGCGTACGATAACCCCCACTTGCTCCAGGAAGACTGTTCAGAGTTTTTCGAATGAGTGCTAGCCATTTTCTAGCTGGACCATTATCTTCTGTCCCCAAAACATTACCAGCATTCAAAGGAACAATTTCTTGAAACCTAACAACTCACCAAATAAGACTCATAAGTATAATCATTCTCAACGTAAAAGTATTTGTCTAAACATGACGATTAATCGGTTGTTACTCACCCCAGAACATAGATGTCAGCAGGAGGTGAGGTATGAAGCCAATCATCAAGACTTAAATTACTAGGTGGAGATTTTCCGGCCACATTCCATGTTGCTACAAAGACCCTGTGCAGGAAACAAATAAACATACATCCAGAGTTATGCAGACTTCATAAAAAGACAGCTCTCAATAAAACTGAACAGATTAAAAAAAAAAAACTTACCGGTAGTTATTCACATCTGTAACTTCTGAAGTGTCAAGGTCAATCTTACTTCGATGAAAACGATCAGCATTCCTTCTACTTGACTTATCTATAAGTTTTTTTCAATTAACCAAAACAAAAACACAAAATATACGATTCAGAAGACGGACAGCCAACCAGCAAAAAGAGGAAAATAAAATCATTGATTCCTTGCTTATGTTGTACAAAAACAAGTGGTTCGAAGAGTGTTGTGGTCCAAAGGGTAATTCTACTGAACCTGTTTTGCTTTTCTTAATAGTGGATGCCTGCCTCTCTGATAAGTTGTTCCTCCATTCATCATCAACACCTGAAAAAGCATGGACATAAAGTGGTTAAAGCTGTGCCATTTTGCTGTTACAGCATATAACTCACATATTTTGAAAAATGAAGCAAGAAAACACAACCTAAAACCTAGGAAAACAACAGGGAACCAAATTTCAGAAAACAACAAAACAAAGAGTAGATCTCAAAGAAGAACATGAAAATGGCAGACTTATTAGATTCCAAAGACTACTATACAAAAACATGCAGTGATTATTGCAGAATCAACCAACCAATCAACCAGGACAATTACAGTCAGTGAAAGTTTAACTTTAATTAAACCTCCATTACTTTACTTGTTAATTAATTACAAAGTAAAAACTCCAAGAACCTCAAACTCAAAATGCAATTTTTAGATTTAACCCTTCAAAAGTAAAGACTGATTCAATTACCTCCATAGACAATATCATCAGCTTGAAAATCCTCAGCTTTGCTCCTGATATTAAACCATTTCTTCACCAGACTCTTAGGCCACGAGAGCTTCATCAAAAACACACACACTAATTAAGGTAAATTTTGGGAACAAAAAAAATGCAGAAAACATCTTCACATTCTTGAAAAAACAAACCTTGGTTTTCTTAGAGCTTTCATCTCTCATTGTTTCAGAACTTCATACGAGAAGAATGCCCAGTAATTGTGGGTAATAAAGATCAAATCTTTCTGCTTTTTTTTTGTCCAAAAATGGATTTCAATGAGATCAAGAATCAAAACAAATTTCTCCAAGAATCACTCAACTTTGGGATTTTCTTTTCAATTCAATGAAATGGGGTTGTTGGGTATGAGTTTAAAGATCAAGAATCAACAAAAAGAAGCAATCTTGAAGCATAAAAACAAAGAACATTTAGGAGATTATAGTAAAATAGGCCCCAGAAGTAAAGAAAAGAAAATAATTCTGGATAAGGAAGATGTGACAGTTGGTGTGCATTGTATGCAAAGTATAAAAGGAAGCAAGAATCTCAAAGGGGCAAAACACAGAATTAATGACTGTTGGATTCAAGAACCATAGAAGAAGAAAATGTTAGAGAAAGAGAGAGAAGAAGAGGGTCTTTGTGGGGACTAAGTAAAATGTTGTATTTTCTATACCTCGTTCTTGTTAACAAGGCAAATTTGAAGGGGAATAAAGTGCAGGGGAGCAACAACAAAAAAAAAAATACTATTCTTACCAGTCTCTCACTTTAATATAAATCCAATAAAAGTGCCCGGGAAAAAACAGTAAGAAAAAATAGCTCACATTAAAAAGAATTTTTTTAGTTGGAGTGATATAGGAGGTAGTCCTATATATATGAGCTAAAATAGTATTTTTCAACGCATACAAATTAGGGGCGGAGTCACGTAGGATCGATACGGTCGAGGAGTTTCGACTGAATTATCTTTGGTGGAAAATTAAGTTTATATATATGAGCTAAATTAGTATTTTTCAACGGCATACAGACTAGAGGCGGAGTTACGTAGGATCGATAGGGTCGAGGAGTTTCAACTGAATATATTGTTAAAATTATTTTTTATGTGTTTATATAGTAGATGTTAAACCTCCTTCGATTTCTTTGTATGTTTGCTTACCTCTTCATATTTTGATTCTCTAGTGAAAATTCTGATTTTGCTACTAATAAGAAAGGGGCTCCTTATTGGGTCTCGGAGGAACTAAGATAGGCTTTTTTTTTGTCATTTGATTACCTTTGGCAGAAAATTACGTTGTTTATATATTATTAAAATGATTTATTATGTGTATATATAGTAGATGTTAAATCCCCTTCGATTTCTTTGTATGTTTACTTCTCTCATATTTTGACTCTCTTAGATGAAAATTCTAACTCCATTACTGATACTAAAAGGGCTCCTTGTTGGGTCTCGGAGGAGCTAAGATAAGCTTTTTTTTTGTCGTTTGATTACCTTTGGCAAAACATTACGTTGTTTATATATTGTTAAAAAGATTTCTTATGTATATATAGTAGATGTTAAACTCCTTTCAATTTCTTTGTATGTTTACTTCTTCATATTTTGACTCTTTTAGTGAAAATTCTGACTTTGTTTCTTCTACGAAAAGGGCTCTTTATTGGGTTTTGGAGGAGCTAAGATAGGCTTCTTTCCCTATTGTTGGATACTAATATGGGAATTGTTTTGAGTCTCCCATGTTGTTTTTTGGGTTTTAGGAAAATTGAAGAATGTATTTTTTTTTTCTCTCTCTCTCTCAACTTGGTTTATATTAAACTCAACACAAAAGAACAATGTGTTGGTTTGTTGCTTTGTTAAACAAAACCAGAGGGGTATGTATTGGCTCAAACTAAACTTTGTGTCTTGAGAAGCAAAGGCATTTGTCCCTATATTAGGGTCTTTGTTCTTTAAAACATTTCATAGATATAATTGCAAGTTTTTTCTGTTTTTTTTTCTTGTCATTAGATGCATGGACTCGGTAATTTAGATGATTTTTTGTCTAAGTGGTCCATCAATTTTAAGTGATTTATTTTTGTCCAATTTAAGCCATTTGACAATCTTAAATTACACTTATATATGTTGAGTGACAGCAAAAGTAACTTATGTGTTAACTTTTCTACTAAAAGTTAAATTGTGTGTTATATAAAGTTGATAGAATACGATAAATTATTAAATTTGAGTTTACTGATTATATAATCGATATTGACCATAATTCAAATTAGTTTGTAGTCAAAATTACAAATTTACTACCTAAATTTCAATCATAGATTGTTGTACAAAATTTATACGATTATATACATATTTTATATAATTTTTATCCGAGTTTTACTCTTCGAAGTCACTTCCAATTACAAGTAATAATAGTAGTTTTTTCGTATACAAATTAATGGTATTTTTCTTATGCTTTTTTTCCTTTTTATCAGATTTATATTAATTGTGTTCGTTGTCATGACTTTTGATGGAATATGTTCATTATAATAAAATGATGATACAAGTATTGTTAATAATTTTTAGAACTTATGAGCATAACTGTATAAATCATATTTTTTATAAATAAAAAAAAGTCAAAAATTTCTCTCAAAATTTATGGCTAAACTCATGGTGAAATGACTTGCCAAATATATATGAGAATTTGTAGCCAAACACTAGCTACGTAATCTCTTCTCACAAGTTCTACTAAATTACTTCTTATTTGTTGTTGGTGGGAGTTGACAAATATTCCGTGAAATTAATCAAAATATGTGTAAGTTAATCCATACATGAACACTATTAAAAAAAAAAGATACATGAAATCTTTTTAAGTCAATTACTTAAGTCTTTTTTACTTTTTAGTCCTCTTATAATAAAAAATGATGAATCTTGGGAAGTCAGAAGTGATTAGAAGTAGTTGGATATGATTAATTGTTGCAAATCTTGAAGAAAATTAAACAGTTGGTGAGTCTCCATCGTATTAAAATCATGGGAAATTTGCAAGTGATAGTGAAATTAAACTATGAAAAGGTCCCAAGCCAAAGATAAAGTCATAGTTGAACAAGTTTGTACAAAAAAGAAGTTAAGCACGTTGAGGATCTTCCTTGTAGCATGGACAGGTCTACTCTTCCACCATAACTACTTTATCCCATTATTCATCAATTTATTATAACTATATTCTATAGTAGGACTATTTTTATCATATATATATAGGTACATGAAATTTCTTCAATTGATAGTTATATTAAATATTTTACACTCGCTCATTATAGTGTAGATACTCCCATAAAATATTTGTCTCATTTGTTTGTACATAAGGTTTTAATTTTTGTCTTAATTTTTATTTAATTATTCCTTCTTGCTACGAGTTTTCATTTTTTTTCTCTCGTGATAATTCGATCTCACAATTATAGAATTGAAAATGAGGATGTTTATCATTTGAGCAACTCGTTCTCATAATAAATGTCTTGAGTTTAATCTCATTTAAGTCTATTTATTTTTAAACTTGAATCTTAGTAAATACCTTTGTGTTAAATTAAATTTTGCAACCAGTTAATGGGCCTAAATAGATTTGAATGATGAAGATATATATCAATGTCTTAGAATTATGGAGAAACTATCTAATTACACGAATATTCCTACCATATTTATTAATTTTCTCTATAGTTCGAAATAAATACATTATATCTCACTATTTAATAATTTCATACCAGATTTTGAGTCAGATACATGTGAATCACACTAGATACACACTATATATATGTATCTAGGATACCAAATAGCCGAGCGAGTTATGAAAGTGGCGATCGATATGGGAAGGAGGCGAGAGAGGCAAGCAAGATTTGTCTATGTATCCCTGATACATGCGAATCTACTTGGATACAGTATATCTAGAACAAATTACACATAATTTTGACCCTCGTATATTCTAAGATATATGTATTTAGAGTCTAGACACACCAAAATTTTGTAAGATTCGTAATATTGCAAAATAGTGTGTATTTAAGTAATTATCTCCTAAACTAGTGAAATTTCTATAAGTTACCCTAAAATCATTAAAATAATTATTCAAGAATTTCTACAAAGATGACTGTTTATCGTTACTATATCCATTCAATTTGTATCAATCATCATCTCCCACCATAATCAATTATCGCCACCCACCATCTACAACTACCACCACAATTGATACAAATATATTTTGGAGGGTTTTCAGTAACAGTACAAATATAAGAATTGAATATAAGGGACATAGGATAGCAAGATCAAAGACCTTCTCAAGCAAGGAAACTAAGAAGATTTGGGAATGGGAAGTCAATTAGTAACATTTATACAATCAATTGCATATTAGTCTCATACAATTTCAACTAATCAAGGGTCAAATTAAACATGCCTTGGAATCTCAATTATCCATATATATCCTTTGATCGTAGGCAAATATTTCTCAACTAGCTCTTTCGAACCTAGTTAAGTGTCAACAAAAATAATTCAATTATGGCATTGCAAGAATTTTACTATTACAAACTCAAATCTAATAGATGAGGGATTAATCCTCAAATTAGCACAAATCAACCTTTTCCAACCTCAATTAACTATTTTAAGCTAAATCAAAATAGGTGGGCAATTTCTAGGAGTGATCAAATCTTTTGGAAAGCAGTTAAAGCATAAGATTAATTAGATAATTAAAGACTCATTTCATATATAAGAAAATATTCAATCAACTACAAAAGCATAAGACAGAAATTAACAACCCAAATATTATTTATTACCAACATAAAATCCAAATCAACAATTAACAACTACACGTAGTAATATCCATTACAAATCATAGAGTTAAAGAAAGGATGAAAAATAATCACAATTGAGTTATTTTAAGACCTAATGCTCAAACATCAATTAATAGGGGTAATGTGGTAAAATAATCATGTCAATCCTTGTTTTCTTAATAAGTGTTCCAAATCCAAATATGATAAGTAAAAGTGAACGAAAGGAGTATTTACCACTTTTAACATATCAAAAAAATAACTTTTTCATACTTTACCCTTAACGTAACATTAATTACTTATTCCACATATCATATTTCAAGACATATCAATTAATAGGAATAGTATAGTAAAATAGTAATGTTGATTATTATTTCTTAATAAATGTGTTAAATTCAAATATGAAAATGAACAAAATCTACTTCCTATCATAAAAAGTAAAGTGAAATGATAAATACTCCCTTCCCTATTTATATGTCACCATTTTAGATTTCACTTTCCTCAAAAAATTATGTAAGTTTATTATTGTACTCTTATTTAGTGATTTTTTGAAATCAAGTTTTCAATAAATGAACATAAATTAATTTATTTGATTAATTAAACTGGTCAAGGAACATGAATTAATCATTTAGTTTCCTATGTTGGTTAAATTCATACTTTCAGGGCTAATAACGTTCAATGATAAAATAAAAAAAATATTATTTATATTGATTTTATAAAATGACATATATTAATAAATATTTACTTTTAGTGAGGACGACATATAAATATAAACAAAGAAAGCAGTGTTTAGAGGTTGTGTTGAATTGGAACCCATGAGCGTAGCCCACGCGACCTCCTTGATTTTTGAGCCAACTCCATGTTAGTGTCAAGTGAAAATTGGAATCACTTATAAGCTCAAATTTTTATCATTTTGTTCTAAGTATTTGTAGGCCTAGATAAATACCAAATAAAGGGTTGGATTAAGCTCTCAAGGCATTGAAATTAGATTTGACTATTCTTAATACACATGCTACATGTGGGAGACTGTGTCTGTTACCCTACAAACCTCAGTCTTTTGTTTTCAAATTTCTATGTACTTTTTCTATACAATTAATAATACAGACCAGTTCCACTATTTCTTTTCCTTTATTTATCACTTCAACAATTAAACTATTACTCTTTCACAGCAAAACATGCTTATAATAAAATCTAATACTATATATATGCAGAATCCCAAACTCTTTAAACAGTGAAGCTTCCACTACTGCTACCAAATTTAGCCACCTTTTCTATGATTCCTTCTCCCATTCTTCATATCATTAAATTACATGTTCGTATATTGGCAAGCAAAATATATAAATTGAAGTTTTGAAAAATTACTAAATGTATAGATATAGAATTTGTATAAACTTACCCTAGTTATATATTCGCAAGCGAAATATACAAACTGTAACCTCCATAGCAAACAAAACTATAGTTATGAAGCGCAATTATCAAAACTATAGCTATAGAGCCTTCTTATGTCTATTATGTTTGTTATTTCTAAAACTTTCTCTTAAATTAAAGTGTTAATTAATACTAGTATAACTAATTAGAGTTGTGGTGGAGTGATATTTCTACATCCTTAATCAGAGGTATCAGATTTGAATCTCTTGTTTACAAAGTCACCTTTGTTATGGAACGTGTTACCCCCAATAGTACTTTCCGGCACAAATTCGATTTAGTCGGACTCTAATATAGATACCGAACTGAATGGGAAACCAAAATAAATAAATAATAGTACTAGCATTATTTTATTTTATTTTTAACAAAAAGAAGACCAAGATATGATAGGAGGGTGCAAAGTTATCTACTTGACATATCATAGTTTAATTTATTACTCTCATTTCATATAATAAAGTCAATTCTAAAATCAAGAAATGTTTTACGTTACTACTTTATGAAATAAAGTTTAGGTGTTTTACACTATTGGTCTAAAATACCAAGGTTTCGCTACATTATAGGATATGACTGAGTACTTCCAAAAAATTTAACGTTTATCTATATGTTATTAACTGAACTTATAATGGTAATATTAAACTCTCGAATATGTTCAAAGAATCAATATAGAAAAAAAAAAAAAAAAAAGATAGATAATCAAAAAAGCTATTCAACACCAGTAAACTAATCCAATTGAGGCATTTTTAATTTATTAAGACAAAAGGATTCCCTTTTAACCAACCAATGGTACTAAAAATAATATTAGACAAATCTAATAAACGCTGGAAGGCTAATTAGTTGAAGATTAATTATGAGGCTTGTCTAAATCCAAGCTAGTTGGCCAGCTAAAATTTCCATCTTAACACAAGTATTTATTGTACTAAAAACGTACGAAAATGCATATCCCACTAATTAATGAATATGTATTGTGGCCTCCCATTTTGTTAAACAAGAAAGTTGCCAGCAACGACGATTATGGTGGAGTGGTAAGTAATTCTTCATCCTTAATCAGGTTAAGGGGTTTTGGGTTTGAGTCGGGTATGAAGTCGCCTTTGTTAAGAAACGTATTACCCCTAATGTGGTACTTCCTTATGTGAATCTGGATTTCATCAGATTCTAATGTGGATACCGAACACGAATAGAAAAAAAAAGGCTGTCAATTTGTCTAATCAATCATTTGGATAAAATCCAATATAATATTTAATTAGTTGGTACATGTACTTACTCATCAAATAAGGAACCTGCTTTACTTATTGGTATGTTACCCATTTAATAAATGTCGCTTACTTAAAATTTAATGAACTATGAAAAGCAAATTCAAATAATTATTTGTAAAAATTGATGGCGAAATCATGATTTTTATGAAAACAATATAAGATATAATAAATTTATTGATTTAAAGCACTAAATTTTTGATGGGGGTATCATTTGACTTTCCTTTGACAAAGATGAATCCGCGACTAAGAGCATACCAATCAATACATCGCATGTATAAAAAATTATTTTAGACAATCGTATTTTCTTTGTATATAATATAATTATGATAAATTAACCTTTTACAATAAACATCAATCAATAAGATGAGCATCATAAGTTGAACTTCAAAAAATTTACACTATTGCATTTGTATATGTAATTTCAAGAGAATTTTACATTATAAGCGAGACAGTCAACGGATGTAATGGAACGAACCGTGACAATCAGGATTTGTGTGAAAGGAAGACAAAATCCCTAGTTTTATGGGATTATTTGGAGGTGTATATATTTCATAAAGAAACTATTGCTATGTTTTAAAATAAAATAACACCATTAATTATAGTAATTAGGATCCTATTTTATAATATTTAGGAAATTATTCCCAAAAGAAGCTGCAATATATTGAGAAAGGATAGGGTCCATTTACGAACCTTGGTCAAGTCTTTTCCCCCAAACAATAAGTGCAAGAATGTGGACAATACAACAATTGTTACTATTATTAAAGCTTCCTAAATATACATTAAATTACATTCAATAAGAACAAATGTTCTTCTCATAATTTCGAGACAAGCACTAAGCTAATCAAACAACAAAGTTTCTTATTTTAATTACCATTAATCGTGTCTTATATACCGACCATAATTAATAACCTAAGGCAAAATATCTGTATTCCGTTAATTATTTTTTTTATCTTTTCTGGATGATCATTTAAGATCGTAGGTATAAATAAGGTCATGAAAAAAATAATACTGGACGAATTAAACTTTTGTATATATATCCAAATTATTCAACCCTGCCAAATTTATCAGAAAAATTTCTAGCTTCATGCCAAGCACGTTCTACAACAATGGCCCATCTACCAGTTTTATAATTTGAAAAAACTATATTGTACAAGTCGCTATAATTAACCTTGAAACTTGAGTAAAATACATTTAGCCTTAGTATTCAATATGCTTCAACAAATTTTGTTATAGGATGATAAAAATCAGTAGTTTGTTAAACAATTTACTCGTTTTATATTTACACCAAATTATAATACATATTTTCGATACAAAATAATATATGTATTTAACTATCGAAAGTAATTATTTTGATCGACTGATTAGTATGTTTTGATATCTCTATGAGATCTGCACATCGGACTGGTTAAATAATAACTAATAAAACAAGAAATGGCAATATAATATGGTACGAATAGAATATAGTTTAGTTATCATAAAAGGATAAGGTCACCACGAATATGCTAACAAGTCAGCAAAATGGAAATTCTTTGTAAATTGTTACGACACTATAAGTTTCGCGTCTTATTTTTTTATTGTTGCGTGTCTAGTATTTATTTAGGTGCAGAGGCAGAGCAAAGTACATTTGGCCTTAGTATTCAATATGCTTCAATAAATTTTGTTAGTATATGATACTAAACATGAGTAATTTATTAAACAATGCACTCGCTCGGTATTTACGTTAAATTATATAAATTTATCATAGCTAAGGAAAACTAGTATGAGAAAATTACTTGAATTGACTTTGGTTGAGTGATAAAAATATATGTTAAAGACAAATATCATGCATTCATTTGTTGTTTGATGTGATTATCAATTTTTTAATATAAAAAAAAATTCCTTTTTTCCGTTTCTTTTCCGGCTTGCCAAATTTATAAATAAGCAAGTTGTTAACTATAACTAGATTCAATTCATAATCAAAGGCACTATATTGGAGATGGAATCGTAATGACCATACGTTTATGGTCTATCACACATTGTACGTCTCATAGTAGGTTTTATTCTTCTATCCTTTTCCGAAAGTATATGATTACTCATAGTTATTATCTTGCTATCAAAGAAGAGTAGACGGACTTTCAAATTTTCAAAAATGAGATGATCATGAGCTTAATATTATTTAAATCATGTTAATAAGAGGAACCAAATAAATGAAAAGATAATATGCAATAACAATTATATATCTTTTATTTGTTTTTCATTCAAGTTATTCTCATAGAGGAGGACAAATGAGAATATCATTGTCTTCCTTTATTTTCCAATTTAATTCTTAGATATAGCCTTTATTTCTTAATCAATCACGATGCCTGTCCATTTCGTTGCATTTATGATTTTTACTCTCTTTCAATTAATAACTACTCACAACCTTCCAACTTGAGATGTTGATCATTCATCTAACTTCTCAATCTCCCTTTGCCCCACTAAATGACGGAGCTATGAGCACAAGGGGTTCATATGATCCCCTCGTAGGAAATTTACACTATATATGTTGTCAAAATATTTCTTTAGTATATATAATTGAACGTTGAATCTCCTGCATTTACTTCTTTATATTTTGAATCCCTCTTATTGAAAATCATGACTCTGCGACTACTTATTGGAAGGAACATAAATATACATAATATCCTCATATGTCCATATATATATAAATTTGTAAGCAAGTCGTGATGGAGATGGACATTCTTGTCTTACAAAAGAAATCGACAATTAGTCACTTATCTAATTGATGTTTTTATGCAATAACATTTGATCCCTCATTTATGTTATGCTCAAAATGACTTTTGTCTTAACATTACATTGGTAACCACTAGTGTTCGTGTTTGATACTAAGGTAATTAAATTACAGCATGTTGGCCAAGTATCTAAAAAGTCAAAAGGTGATTAATTAATTTATTTTTACCTTTTTAGTGTTTATTTTAGAGAGTTGAAGCGTTTGGTCAAGTTTTTAGGGGTACAAACTCTCACTCTCCAAAAAAGAAAAAACTTTATCGAACTTGTCATTGTAAGTTGGTGGAGTTATTTTTCTGCATAATAATGTTAACGAACGAGACCTCAACCTACTAGCTAGCTAACTTAATAGGAATCAAATGAATAAACTAGTCAATAAGTTAAATCAATCACACATAATGTACTACGCCACATTGTTCCAATATGTACTCCAGATTTTCCGTCAGACACAATAAGATGAGAAATACTGGTCAATGATCAGAGGCATATATAAAGCAGGTTCTGTGAGTTTAACTGAACCATTACTTTCGACTCAAACAATGTACACACATGACCAAAAAAAGCTCAAAATATATATACATATAATGAGATCACACTTATATCGAACCTACAAACACGATAAATTTGTCAATGTAAATGATCTTAGCAAACAAGGTAAAGTGCACAAACTTGGCAGTAGTACTGGCTCTGTCAATCAGAAATCAAAAGACTCTCATTCCCACCTAAAGCAACACGTTACTCTAAAGAAACTGCAGATTATATTGAAGTTTTCATCTGACTGGTGTTTGCTGTAAAAGGCAAAAAGTCAGAAGAGTACTTACTGAGTGTTTGGCTAATTTTGTGTAAGCTCTTGCATCAGAATTCATCCCAACGTGTGACTTAAATTCACCACCAGTGTCACTAGCAACTTTAACTACATCTCAAAAAAAAAAAAAAAAAAATTAAGAATCAGAATCTTGTACTCACAATATTTGGGTAAATATGTGGACCTGGTATTGCGATTCCAGAATTGGCGTCATGCTCAAAGTTTGATCACCACTTGGCACATTGCACTAGTGAATGCACATCCAAGAGTGATGTGATGACTTCCCTATCAATGAAAACAAAGAATTCAGAGAGACAAAACAAAGAGAAATATTACAAATGGTGCCAAGAATATTACATCAACTTGTAAACTCACAATCGAGTCAGGATGTACTATTCTTTTTTACTTGATCAGGTAGTGCTAGTACCATAAGGTAAAACCCGTATGTAGTTTTTTAAATTTTATAGCCTAGTCAAAATAGCTCACAAGGAAAGAATAATATCAAAGATTAAAAGCGACATGGAGAAGTGAAATCTCTCAATCAAAGTTATTATATGGTTTTTACTTAAGTTTTAATGAGTAAATAATCAAACAGATACAGCTTAACTCCTAACTCAAAACACAACGAAATGAGATCAAACAATATAGGACAACAAGAAAATCCAACCTCTTTTGGCTTTCTTCCTCTCTTTTTTTTTTTATAATTTCCAGTATATTCCAACATCAAATCCAAAGAAACCCGACAATGTTCAGAGCAGCACATTTGAGAGAGTTGCAAAAGAGCTCAAGCGTTTATTAGGGGAAATTAGAAATAACAATAGGAAAGTATATCAAATACTATAGGACACTTATTTTGAGTTGAGGATCTACTAAAAACAACTTCTCTACCCCACAAAGGTCTTTAAGGTCCGCATACATCATACTCTCCCCAAACCCCACTTGTGGAATTACACTACATATGTCATTGTTGTTGAATCACATACTATAGCAGTGCATTTAATTGCACTCTAAGGACCACAGTTGTAGTTCAATTGTACTGCTTCACATGCAGTCACATGGCATGAAAAATGTTGTGTTTATAATGTACAGCCTTCTGGGCTCATAAAATGTAAATATGCTGCCAACCAAAAGACATTTTAGAACACCGATCACCACGTATGAACAGAAAATTTGTAATTCTGGGCAACTCTAAATGAGTTAGAACCACAATAAAACCTCAACTTTGCAACCGAAACATATTTGTCAGTGCTCCAAGCATTCTGTTTCTCCTGCCCCTAACGTTGATATTTAATGTAAAGCAATTGGAAAACTATTCATAAAAAACTAAGGGTACTCTTAATAAGCAAATGTATTGTAAAAATGCATAAACAGGATAATTGTGTGAAGAACAGTTCAAACAGGGAAAGTTGACAGGCATAGACAAAAACATTGTCCGCTCTAATTGTGACCAAACATTCTGCTGAGTCGCGGTCTCCACAACAGAGGAAAAATAAATTCCCGCAGCATAGAAATGTAACTTCAATCTCTGCACATAACTGTGGTCTGTTGTTTCTGAAAAGGATAGCTCAGATCTTCTATGCCTTAGAGAACATGACCCTGTATTAAGAACATCTGAAGAATATTTTTAAGTACACTATTGAATAATACTTTGAACGGGAATAAAGAGGTGCAAAGAGAAGAGGTGAATATTAAAGAATGCAGTTGTCCTAGGATCCACGAGACAAGCAAAGGACAGGCCAGATAACCATGATAGTACCATCCCTCTCTAAATTAATGGAAAGAACTGATGTATACCTCAGAAGAGAAAAATAGTTAAGAGGACGGCTTTGATGATTTAGTCATATAAGATTATACAGGCATCTGCAATTGAAAAGATGGAGTGATAGGCGGACACTTACCCTTTAGAGGAGACAAAGGCATATGAACTTAATTTTTTTGAAAAATAAAACAAAAAAGGTAATGGATGCACAGCAAGAACAAAGTTCAACTCTAACTGGGAAGCTAACAAATCATATTACGGTTTCTATCTCTCAGCCTCGCTGATATATCACAAAACCCAAAGCAGAAACACGGTAAGTTATAGTATTTGATATTTGACACCATTCATTTTTTCTGTGGAAAACGAGGTAGTTAACAGAAAGGGGCATATAGGAACAGAGGTTGCTCCTTGGGCTAGCTTGTTGAACAACAACAGCCGTTACTTTCAGTATTTCTTGTATGCAGCAATTATCTGGCCCATATGCTCACAGTTACAGGTCGAGACTAAAAGTAAAATCGCTATCTATGTTGGTTGCAAAAAATGAAGAGATCAGAGAATTGTATAGCTCAGTGACAATACACCAATGTGAAATGCCGTCCCAAGCAGCACTTGTATTCTCAAGAGCGAGCAAAATAGAAGTTAAAGATTCGCATTAAGTGCAACTTAATCCTTAGGGAGGCTTAGTCTATTATTAGAAAAAATTCTCATCAGAAGCATATGCCAGAAAAGAGCACTATCAGAGCAGTAGAAAACCATTAATACCACTAGAAATACTGCTTAGATGGAAGAACTGCATGTTTCTTACATAATATGACTTGAATGACATTAATACTTGGAACAAAGGAAAAAAATATTTGAAAAGCGTTACCAAAAGTTTGACACTCTCTTTCCCTGAAACAGATTATGATCTACTGTAGAGATTACATATCAGTAAAAAAAGTATAGATCAGAGAAGAACAAAACGCTTGAGGAGATGTTCATTCTAGAACATGTCAATAACATATAACATAGGTGATACAGCTGAGCTCATTAGATTTCAACAAGAAGAGTGAATAAAGAGCACTTCCAGTACATATAAATCCACTGCTTTATCATCTGGAAGTGTTAAGTAATGCTTAGTCAAAAGTCAATCAGTACCCGCAGAAAAAAAAAACTTGGATAGTACCTAATTTTACAAAAGGTGAATGCAGAACATCAGCCTATTCAAAGAGAAGAAAAATGCAAAACAGGAAACAAAGTTGAAAAAAAGACAATTATGAGAATTGAGACACTTATTAAGGATACAGAAACAGAATAATGCTCACTAGCTGATTGGCAGCAAACCTCATCAACATGTTGGATGCCACCAAATCCCATGGACAATGCCACCATTATGTAGTTTTCCAATAGCATCGCCAATCAGTTCATCTGCGATCATTTCTTCAATAATCTCAAGTAAACCAAACCAAGGAATATATTTTCATGAGGGACCTTCAACATACTCAAAAGTGAGATGCATAGCAGCGTCAATAGCATATTGCTTTGAGTATGCACCTGGTCTCCTACTCCGTTATTCAAAATTGTTAGCAGCACAACTTTGAGGTATGAAGAGACTAAAGAATACAACTGCTATCATTTACACCAACCCACTTAAGTCTTCACGAGTAAGCTTTGATTCCACAGTTAGATGCCTGTATTTCTTTGTAAACAATGGACGTCCTACCACAAAGTTGACATGAAAACTCTCAACATTAGATAAATCCCAATGTGAAATAACATCAGCGGAGAGACTAGCATATTATGGTTTGTGATCTTTACAGAGTAAATACATGAAGGAAAATAAACTTGCCGCACAGAGATAGGAGAGAGATAATATAAACACATTTGCAGGAAAGTTCTTTATCAAATGAAAAAACATTTGCAGGGAAGTTAAATGGCACATGAACCTTGGATAACTTACAGCCTCAGCTCCGTGCTTGACTACAACAAAGGATCCATCATTTCTGTCTGCCTTGATTTCCATCATATGAGATCTCCAGATAACTACTGCAACAAATATATACCTGGCAAGGTATCACTCGTGGGTAACCAAATTAGTTTTGATAAAGTAATGTTTCTTCCATAAAGAAGCAGCACACCAAAAAAAATAAAAAACTTACATAAAAACATGATTCTTTGTAAGAGAAACCCCATCTTCTATACAAGCAAGGACCTTATGGGTGCACGAAAAAGTAACTACAGACAAGAGGCTACTCCTCAAATGTACAAAATCATTGTCAACTCTTTCAAATTGTTCTCTTCTTTCTCTATTTTATATACTCACATGAAGGCTAAAAGGGGAAACATCCCATTCCTGGCGTCGTTTCCTTCTTCTAAAGTTCCAACTGTATATAATCTCTTCCTCTTCCCCTAGCAGCTAATATCATCGACCACAGTAATTCAAACCAACAGTACCGAAGGAGGTGACTTGTATATTCTCTCAAACATTTGCACATAAAGCACCAACCTACATGAGTGAATAAGTGATCCTCCTCTCCCTCAGTTCTCAACTCTCACTATCACTTCCTTACTGCCAACCAAACAAATAAGCACACATTCGAAGGAACACCTGCGGACCCAAACCTATAAGTTCAAGAAACCCGACTCTTCCCTTACTACTAGTTTCTAGCAGTATGATTTAACTGAGAAAAAACTAACTCTTCTCGTACTCCATCTTCACGAGTTCGGTAGTATGCGATAAGTTTTTGTAAAGTAGTTCCACCAAGTTTGGAAATCATACATCTCCTGTACATGTAGACTCCTCTTAAACCTCAAGTCACAATGACCTCACCATCTTGTATAATCAGGATCTATCGTACTGNTCTCTCAAACATTTGCACATAAAGCACCAACCTACATAAGTGAATAAGTGATCCTCCTCTCCCTCAGCTCTCAACTCTCACTATCACTTCCTTACTGCCAACCAAACAAATAAGCACACATTCAAAGGAACACCTGCGGACCCAGACCTATAAGTTCAAGAAACACGACTCTTCCCTTACTACTAGTTTCTAGCAGTATGATTTAACTGAGAACAAACTAACTCTTCTCGTACTCCATCTTCACGAGTTCGGTAGTATGCGATAAGTTTTTGTAAAGTAGTTCCACCAAGTTTGGAAATCATACATCTCCTGTACATGTAGACTCCTCTTAAACCTCAAGTCACAATGACCTCACCATCTTGTATAATCAGGATCTATCGTACTGTCATCTCTACTAGCTCAAAACACTACATATGCTATAGCATGCAAGTCACTGTGCATTCTCCTAGTACCACTTGTGAACCTAAAATCAAACATTCGTCCTACTCTGAATAAATGTAGTCATTGAAATCTTCTCATGCCTTCATGATCATCCTCCATAATTCGTACTCCGATGAAAGTGTGATATTTCCAATAATTCATCTTTCATTCACACTTTCACAGTGCCACACTTTTCCACTATCAGCTTTCTCCAAAAAGTCTGTTCCTTCTCCAAATCTCCATAATAGTTTCCCAAGCATGACTATGTCGAACAGTCTAAAGTCTTCCACCAAAATCCTTCAGTAAAACTTCATTCTTCTCTGCTTCCTAGAGTTTAAATCCGAGTTGTAATAAAAAACACACAATGTAGTTACCTCCTCTATATCTATCTTCCTCACATCACATAATAATAGGATGTCTTGCATTCCAAATTGTAGGAATCGAATCATACTTAATCCACCTTTTCCCCCACACACTTCTTACGATTGTGTTAGTTATAAAACTCAATTAGTTTTCTAAAAACACTATATCCACCTTTTATTTGGTCAATTCACTATCTCACATCCTAAGAAAAGATCTTAACATCTATAAACGATATATGATATATCTATCCCTTATCTCTCACCTTCTTCAACACTTCTCTTTCCCTCATGCCGAGCCTTCTACCATACACCACAATATTACCTCTTGCTCCAATCTCTTTTTTTTTTTTTTTTTGGAAACGGGTAACTTGTATTCCACAGCATTAAGGGCTATGCTGGCCACCTCCAAAAAGTATTAACAGAGAAGAGAGGAAAAAAGATGAAAAACCTAAGGATGTAATTACCTAATTGGATTTCCTCTTCTATATTTTGTCTTTTACACCAAAAACCTAAGGATGTAATTACTTTCCATTTAATCTTTTGTATTGAGCATTCTTTTCCTTAAAAAATCCTCTGATTCCTTTCCTTCCAAATATTCCACCAGATACAAGCAGGTACTGTCGTCCACCCACTTCTTTTGACTCTTGCTGCCCTCCCCCCTTCTGATCCAACAACTCAATAAATCTGCCGTGTGTTCTACCATACACCAATTTAGGCTAGCTAAATTGAAGAATAAAGCCCATACTTGTATTGTTACATTACCATGCAAAAATAAGTGCTTGTTGGTTCCAGTGCCTCTTTGCATAGTAAGCACCTAGAGGCTATGTTGATGCCCCAGCTCCAGTCTCTTTTCTCACCCCACCCATCTCGTTCTTTCATCACAACTAACCCTTTTAAACTTGTTCTATGTCAGCTAACAATTCGATGACTTATCTTCCTTTCCATCTCTCCCAAACTTGAAAGTATTTTTTATTTTTTTTTCAATCTCCTCCATCCTTTGGTGATTGCCACACACACAAAACATTTTTTGGTGCCAAGGTTTAAACAATCTTTTACCTAGTTTTTTTGTTTCTTATTCATATATATAGTTTCTTGCTTTTGTTATCTATCTGTTGTTTATCATGTTTAGGTGATTGCACTATTTGGTTGATGTTACTGTTCCTTGTATGTATGTTCTACACTACTTTTCTATTAGTTGTCATGTTTTCTTCACCATCGTTTTTCCTTTTCATTACTTCTTTGTTTTGCTGCAGTTGAGCCGAGAGTCTTTTGGAAAGAGCCTCTCTACCTCTACGAGATAGGGGTAAGGTTCACGTACACTCTATCCATCCCGGATCCCATTTTGTTCCCACACTAGGTATGTTGTTGTTTAGTTTGGTGCACCACCTTGGTCCCCTTCGTGAACATTTCATCTAGTTCCTAAGCCTTTTGGGACGATACCAGAAGTACCGGAGGGATGCAAATCCTTTATTGATATTGGAAAGATGACTAGTGTAATTGGCTCTTCCTTTCTAGCCTTATCTAAGAATTTTGACCACCCACCCACCCTATCTCCTTTAGATGGGAAATTGCCAAAGTTGTTTTTCCTGCCATCTGCTTCATTGGATATATGATGGAAGAAAGCAAGAGCCCTTTACCGTCCCACTCCAATTATGAGTCTAGACTTAAGTTCAAGCCTATTGGTGTTTTAAATCATCGCCTTCTAACTCATTTTCGGTTTTGAAAATGGAGTTTCCGACATCTTGATCACCTACTCAATGACATTGGTTCGATCCGATAGTTATTTACTGGAACATATAATTCAGTAAACTGAATCCAATTTGTTCTCCTACCAAGTTCATTTAAGAGCATCCACCACCTTATTTGTTTGCTTCTTTCCATCATGTTGAATTGCCGGTTGAGCAACCCCTCCTCCTTAGTTATTTCAGACTGCATCACTATTTTTCTGCCCGATCTTTTTTGTTAAGTATCGCACATATGTTGAAGGACAAGTGGTGTACTTATGAGGTCTTAGATAATTCTTGCCTCATGACCAAGCTTCAGGGATTGAATTAGGCCCAAACATAGGACCCATTATGTTATATTGTCAACACTTCTGATGTTCTTCATATCAGTGTGTATAGGTGTGTTAAGTATCTCACATGAGTAATGTTTTCTCTTTATAAGGTATTCAAAATCTTCACCTTCTAAGCTATTTTTGGAGCTGAATTAGGTGCAAGAACCATTTTCTGAAACATTTCCCACTTCATAATAGGCTTTTCCTGTCCCTCTTTTGCCCTTTCTCTTCCCTCCTCCTCATTTCTCCAATCATGTCCTCGTTTCCCAAGTTTCAGGGATAACTTTTGGTGTTAATCTCACCCTGAAACTCATGTCACCCCTCTCTGGTGCTATAGACACTGGCACCCTATTTCTCTTCTTTCACAGACAACCTAACTCTAAACCTGGAAAGTTAAAATCCAATTTAACAAAAAAGTTTCAAGGATAAATTTCAGAGTGTTCCCCGAAACTCATGTCGCCCCTCTCCACTGTTATAGACACTGGCACCCCTTTTCCTCTTCTTTTAGGGACAGCCTAACTCTAGCAAAACTCGGTTAGTTACAATCCACATCAATGAAAATTTACACACTTCCCCTCCTTTTTGAGCAATTCATTACATCATAGATGAGTCAGTACACTGGTGATGTTACCACCACTGCCCCCTCGCTACTTCATTTTTTTTTAGAACATGTTCTCTCAGACCACCTTCCAACCGTCACCTGGTACATGCAATGCTTTCACATCCCTTCACATTAAAGGGGCTACTGACTGGATGATCCCACACTCGTACAAACCTCCCAATCAAATATGTCTTAACTCTTAAGGAACTCCTTCCTCCTCAATATGTGGTCCCCAGATAACCTGAATCCGGGAATAGCACAGTCTCCACTTTCCACATTTCCTAATCATGATCCAAGCTGGCCCGGCCAAAACTTCCTTGAAGGGGTGATTGTTAATGTTCTTTGGTTCTAGAAAGGAGTCTCCCTCTAAAAGCCATTCTCATACAATAAGTAGGTCACTTAAGGAGCTGTTCTATCTTCACTAAACCAAAGTGGTTATTAAGAAAACTATTGAGAAAAGGAAACGAACCAGTCTTGTCAAAGACGGAAATCACTCCAGGTCTATAGGGGCTTTAAGCGCAAAGCGCAATTGAGGTGTGGATTTTAGTTAAAGGCGCAACGAAGAAAAAATAAAGAAGTATATGTAATGCAAGAAAAAAGTAACAACTTTATTCATAATCATATCCTTAATCAGTTTTTTCTTATCAACATCATTATAGTTTAGTCCCACTTTTACAAGATAGAACTTGTGGGCAATGAGTCACACACCTTCGTGCCTTGCATACACTGAAACGCAGCCAAAGTGAAGCGAAGCACCTAGCCTGAGCTTCAAAACTTAAGTGTGTCATAAATGAGCCTTTGACAACACTGAAATGAACACGATTAAAAATGTTTCATTTGACAATCACCTCCTGCAACATCAATACATAAGAGAGCAGTGAGAGTTCAATAAAATATTAAGCATTGTACCCACATTTCAACAAAGAAAATCTACTAATCACTGAAAATACTGAACTTTGTTTAAATGTGTTTTCGGCATAGCTTAATAACTGCAGAAGAAAATCCACGAACAAGTATTCTTAAGCCCATTCGTTCTCTTAGAAGAATGCAATTTTTCTATTCTCATTCTCTTTTTGTTTTCTCAATGATCGAGGAATCCCCGAGGGACCATGGCGCTGAGTTTCGAACTCATGGATAATGGATTCGCCCTGCTACCCTTATCCACTTAAATACCAAACTTCTGTCTACAGTAGGGTCCAAACTCATGACGCACACCTAACTCACACTTCTTATTCTAATTTATTCATTTTAGAGAACCTCTTGTTTCAATTAAAAGACAAGTTATAGTTTAAAATGAGATGGGCTTGATTAATGTGAATCTAATTCATATAACAAGGACTCCAACTAGTTATAATTGAGGATAGTCACTGTTTATCACTAGAACCTCCTAACCAAGAGGACTGAAATATCACCATCCTTCAACAATAAATAAGTACTGTTTATTGTATAAAGGCCAACTTTTTGAGGTTGGGCTGAGTCAATCAAAATCACCAATTTTCACTGTATTGATAGATGCATGATTTTGGGTCAGAAATCATGAAAGAGGGGAACTCCAACCAACTAAAATGTAAAGCAAGATTGATTACAAATGTCAAATCCCTATAAAGATCAAGATTGAAAAGAACAAAAAATAAACAGAAACCTAGAAACGTTAATGCAATTTGTGAGTTGTAAGGGAATCAAAAATACCTTACGGGCACCACAACAAATCGTTACAGCAGCAATTAGTGAAGAAAAAGAGCCACAAACTCAACTTTTATTTGTTTCAGAACAAGAAGAAAAAAATATATGGAGCCAAGAAACTCGCATCAACTACATCTGAACAATTAAAATGAATCTGCATTTGTCATCAAATGCTCAAGAAAATTTCAGGAACAACAAAGATAATAACCATATTAGTACTTGATAGTTAAATTTTTGGTAATGGTGTTATATAGCTATAGTTTTATTTGCTTCCAAGGGCATCTGATTTGTATAGTTCCCGAAATACTTAAATTTGTATACAATTTTTAAAAAAAATAAATTAACTAAAAAGAAGCTAATTTCTGCTACTAAAAAAAGGTAAATAATCTCATAACTCACACATATTATATTTTAATAGGATTTGTTTCATACAATGACTTCTTTAACAACAAGAACATCATTTTAATTTGGTTTATCAAATCGAATAAGCTTGAGCAATACAAACATTAGAGACCAATTTGATTTTCGAGTAAATAACAACAGCTAAATGTATTTAATGCTGGAAATTATTTTGATTTGACTTTTTTCTGAACGAAATTGATGTTTTTATCTGGTGTTTTCAAACTCATATTTGGTTTTGAGCATCCAGAAATTGATTTAATTGTATATTACGATAATATTCTGTAATTATAATTCGAATTGTATATTTTTGGAGTTTTTTATTACATATTTAGTTTTTTGACATTCATAAAGTGTTTGGATTGTAAATTATGATAGTAATCAATGATTTCGTTTTGATTTGTATATTTTTTCTTTTCAATTTGTATATATGAACCAGCAAGGAAATTGTATTATGATTGTTAAATCATTTATACATTACGTGAAATTATATGAATTAATCAGTTCTGTATAAATTTATTTGAACACTTGAACAATTCCTACATGAAATGTTTTAGTTTTTTTTCTATATATATATATATATAAAAAAAAACAATTATTGAATGGAGGCAACAATCAATAAAATGCAAGATAAATTCATTTTTCAAGTATACTCTATAGGCTTTTAAATCAAACATTAAAGGATTCAAAAATTACAAATCGATCATCTCAACAATTCTCATATCTAAAATAAAACTATTACTTAAAAAAAAAAACTCATGCAAACAATAATAATTTGTAGATACTACTTAATTAAATTTAAACCAGCCAAATCAAGCCTAGATTGATTCCACTAGGAATCATCTGTCAAACAAAAATTTAAGAGATATTCGATGTGGAATCCTCTTTGCTAGCCCTTGCTTTCAATATTTCTTTCATTTGTTTGAAATTTTCTCTCACCACGTACAACAAATCGTTGACATCTTTAGGGTCCATGTTAACAGAAAAATCTTCCCTTTTCATTTCATACACCTTAATTGTCAACTCCTTGAACTTGTTCTCTTCTCTTAGCTTTTGAAGTTCCTTCATCTTCTTAATTATTAATTGCTTGGTGACTTCTTCTTGTGTCACCATGTTTTTGGGTTGCTCCTGCACAAATAACTTTCTAAATTTTTCAAAGGTTTTGATAGCAGCAACATGATTTGGATATATCAGAGGTTTTTTGTGGTAATCACTATAGAAGACGCCAGCAATCTCAACACCATGAGAGGCGTTGAGTTCTCAAGCCATTTTGAAAAACTCGTTTCGTGCTTTTTGGTATGCAATTTTTCTTTCAGTGCTCATTTCCTTTGTCATGGAAAAAAAGAAGTAGGAGAATATATTTTAGTAAATATCAAGGCTGATCAAATGGCTTTGTTGAAGTTGTTATTGTGTGTTTCTTTGCCTAGGATTGACTTCTATTTATAGGGGAAATTTAGATTTTAATTATTTTTTTAATAAGTTGAAATAGAAAATGTGTAATTGTCATACATAAATTATTTTGGGATAAAATTAAATTATGATAGATTTGATGCCAAGTTAAGTCTAAAGAGACGTGGAAACAAGGGAGATATTTTACACAACACGGGTGAAGTGTAAATCTTGAAGTACGGGTCGGTTCATATGTCCCATAAACTTATGGGACTTAAATTTCATGTATCTTTAAATTTATAATTTTATTTTTGAGAAAATAAGCAAGAGTTGTAACAACAAAAAATGATAATAGACAAGATGATTGTTAAAATGATTTCATTATTGATTTTAGCATTAGCTAGTCCTTCTCGGCTCAACAAATATTTGCAATTTTTTTTTACATATTTTAAAGGCAAAAAATAAAAACCGTAAGAGCAATAAAACTAAAAAGGTGTCATAAATAGTGACGAATTTAGAATTTTAAATAAAAAGGTTCATTATTTTAAAAAAATGAATTGTAAAAAAAATTGTATTCTTAAAAAAAAATTGTAATTTGAAATGAGCGCATAATACAATTCACTTCTTTAAAATAATATAAACTATAAAATTAAAATTAACAATATATTAAATAAAAGAGAATACATTTACGTTATTTTTAATTTTTTTCTCTCAAAAAATAATAATTAATATGCTAGTGCAAATGGCTTTTAAAGGAAGAAAAGGTATAAAAAGAATAAGAAAATTTGAGAAATAGCAAACATAATAAATATAATAAGGCTCTAAAGTTATAATTTCGATAATTGTGCTCTATAACTATAATTTTGCTTGCTATGGAGGCTACTGTTTGTATATTTCACTTGTAAATATACAAACAGGGTAAATATATTACAAATGGAGATTGTTGTTTGTATATTTCGCTTGTGAATATATACAAATAGGGTAAGTATATACAAATTTTGTAGGAAAAATTACTTGAATAAATACTTTTTTATATATAATTACTGATTTTAGCGATACTTTTTATTTATTACCATTCATAACAATATATAGCAATACTATGATAAATTTGCAATATGTATTAAAAGTGAATTATGTATGCATTATATATGTATTATAAATGTTTCAAAATATATTATGCTTGTTTGGTAAAAAAAAATTGACACATTGTATTATAAGTGTATTAAAATGTGTGATAAATGTATTATTCATCAATAAAACTTATATTATATGTGTTTTATAAATTATTCTCCGTAATTTGTATTAAAACTGTATTATACATGTATTAAAAGTGATCAAGTGAAAAAAAATATTATTTCTAGAAATGATAAATATTTTCTTAATATAGTATATTGATGTAAGTTTTCCAATTTTGTATTTATACATTTGAGAATTTTACAGAACTCCGTTTGTATATTTCGATTGTCAATATACAAACATAGTAATTTATTATGAATTTTTCATAAATCGTATACAAATAGCTAGGGTAAGCATATACAGATTCTGGATTTATACAATCAGAAATCGAATTATACAAATTCTTGATTTATATAATCATGCGAATTATACAAATTATAGATTTATACAATTAGAAAACTAAATAACAAGAATTAAGAAAATTATAGCCGCGAATTACAATTTCCTTAAACTCAAGCTAAAGTACATAATATAGGCTAAAGATTTGCTATTGTACAAAATTTTCCCTCAGAAGACCCACATATTATAGGTTCTTAAACTTTAAACATAAAACAACACACACAAAAAAAAGTTATGTTTTGATGCAATTTTAGGATAAAATGATCAAAATGATCCTTAATGTATAGGAGTTGCTTTATTTTGATCCTTAATATATTATAGGTAATTGAAATAGTCCTTTATATATAACAAAAATGTTCAATTTAGTCATTTATCCTATACTTAATATATTTGTCCCCGAAATCTATTAAATATAACGATTAACCCTATATAACTTACAAAATCTGTCATTTTTACCTTTTTTTATTAGCTCAAAGAAAGAGTTCCCCTTCTATTTTTTTTTTAATTACAAACCCCCACCCCACGCCCTCTCAACCCCCAACCCCCCTTTGAATAATCAACATTGCATATTTACCTGTATATATTGTGAAGACACAAAAGCCCTAACCAATTCAATTATTCAATTCGATTCGATTCCTTTGTGCTTCACTCTCTCGAGTTCGTCCCTGTGAGTGCTACAAGGTAATTCTTTTCCTTAATTAATACCCAAGCTTCGATTAACGTTAAGGCTATTTTGTTAATCAAGATTCTTTTTTGTGGGTTTTGCAGTTTGTTGAGAGGATGAAAAGGGCAATGCCATGGAGTGATGATGAAGAAGACGATTCATCCTCCGATGATGAATCTTCAGCACTTGATACTGATAATGAAGACAATTCGGGGTCTACCAACATCAAACCTAAACTTAATAATGCTTCTTTCTCCAAACATAAAGGTAACTCTTTTCTTTCATTTTGTCTCTCCAAAAATCCATTTTCTTGAAAATATCAACCGCAGTTGTCCAGGCCAACTTGTGAGACCCTCTACTAGATGAAGATGTTTTTGCTATCAAAGAAAAGGTTTAATTTTTTTCACTGCTTACATGGTTAGAAATGTAAAACAGAGAAAGTAATCTGCTATAATTGTTTACCCGATATGGGTAGTTGTGTTTACTGTTAGTTATATAGCTTAAATTGGAAAAGAAGTATGATCATTTGTGTTCATTGGTTTCGATAGAAATAGAATACTGATACTACCACTTGCTTATTACTAGAATTTTTGGTTCCAGTTAGAAGTGTTCCCTGTTCCTTCATTGGGAAGTCTAAGGAATTATGTTTTTTTTTAAAATTCTAGCATAGTTTATTATGGTGATGGAGATCAACATAGATGCATGGAATAAATCCCCAAGGAGTAGGCTTCCCTATGCTGAACTCTATTCCTTAGGTTCGGAGGTTCATAGGTTCGTAGGTGGAGCCTTATGTCGTAGGGCATAGTTTACTATTTTGATGCTTATGCTACTACTGAATTGAATATGATAATATAGTCAAACAAAGGGGCCTTCAAGACCTCCTTCTTCTTACTACTCGCTCCAAGTATTCGACTAGTTGGGTCGGGTACATCAAGAGTTCTTATGCATTTCCACACCCCTTTGAGACTCCGAGAAATGGACAAATTCCTTTTCTTAGGAACACATACAACTTTCATCACTACAAAAAGGATAATTCACCACAATCCATGAATTTAAATTTATAGAGTCTCAAATTCGACCCGGGGATCTTAATTCAAGCCATTTTTTGTATTCTAGCATCAATATAGTTCTGGTTCTATAGCTTATTAAGTCGGTGTATATGGGATGCTACTGTACTTACTGGTTATTTGTGACAATGGGTGCTAAGTAGAGTATAATGTATGATCATTTGGGGATCCTTTGCTTTTGATAGAATACTGTAACTCTAATATGATACTACAGCTTGTTCATGTTCTTAAGTTCTTAGGTACAGTTAGAGTTGCTCCCATATCCGTATTTAGGAATGGTAAGCAATTATCTTGTTGTAGTTCTAATTTATTCTAGCGTCTATCAAAAACAGTTTTTCTCCTATGAGGTAGTAGGGGTAAGGTCTGCGTCCACACTCTATACTCCCCAAACCCCACTTTTTGGGACTACACTATGTTGTTGTAATTTATTCTAGTGATGGAGAACCACAGATTCATGGAATAAATCACAAGACACTCGATGATATCTGTGAATTTGCATAGGCTTAAGTACTAGGATTCAAACAATTAATTTCAAGTGTAGCCTTAATATAGTTCTGGTTTTATAGCTTATTAGGCAGTTTAAGTCGGTGTGTATGAGATACCGCTGTACTTACGAATCATTTGTGACAAATGACAAAGGGTGCAGAGTAAGTATGAACATGCTATATTTTCAAAAGTAATATCAATGTGTATATAAGGTTCAAGCAGAAGGCCACATACTGCTGAAGGCTATATGTAGCACTGTATAAATAACTTAGGATAGTACCTTTGTTGTTGGACTGCTTCCCCCAGTTTTCAAAGTAGTTTGTCGTCCTGTATACCAGCAAAAAATATCAATTACTTGATGCTTAACTGTTAATTTTGCCTAAGCTCAGCTGAATCTGCAAAGCGGAAGAGCAAAGGTGTGGACTTTGACGCTCTAAGCCGCCATGGGTACAGAGGTGGATTATCTGTCTTGAAAGTTCCACCACCCAAGGAACCGGATCAGGAACAGAATTGGTCTTGGTCAAGTGGGAAGGAAACCCGGGAAAAAGAGAAGGAAGAAAGTTATGAGGAGCGTCAGAAGACGAGGGCTGCACTTGCGGAAGCAGAGGAACTTGTTCACGCACGAACTCAAAAAGAGAGGAAGAACTTTTCTTTCTCACAGAAGGAGAAGAGGAAGAGAGATCTTGGTCAGGCTAGTAGAGGGAAGAGTTACGTTGAAGAGGAAAAGAGGCTGCTTAGGGATAATGGTGTTTACTCTGGATTTGATTCTTGATTCACAAGCTGTTCTTTTTAGTAGTGTTATCTAGTAAAAGGTTGTAAAAGTTAGTTATGACTATTGGGCAGACGCTATATCCATTAATATTGTTGTCAGCATCAAAACGAATGTATGATACCTCCATTGTCATTGCACGAGTATCAACAGATAAATCTAATCAAACTTGATGGTCCAATATCCATCTCATGTTCAAGATGTTGTACTTTTTCCAGTGGCTTTGCCTTTGCTTGTTAAGTTCTCAAGTCCTAAGTTTTGAAAAATATGTTAATGCTAACTTCCTATAGTTTACCTATTATACGCAAAAATGTGTTCATGCCAAAGTATTCTTCAAAAATAGCTACTCCCTTGGCTCAATTTGTATAATACTGCTCTTTTCATTTCGAAACAACTGTTTCCCCTAAAGCAGTATTTTCTGACTAGCATTTTTGGGCATCTTATATTATTAGACAATTAACATCATTTTAATGTTCACAAATGAAGTTACATTCTTTAAATCTGATACGGTATCTTTCTGCTAAACTGACTTTCTAACAATTATTTTAATATTTTTCACCACTACTGCTACAATATAATCAAGTTAAAAGGTTTTAACAATCCCAGCTCCGTCACTGCGTACAATGGAGCATTTTGTTTCACAAGTACAGAAGGTAACAGTTGCCATGGTGGCCATAACTCATAGTTGGTAAGATTAAGGTTCAAATCTCAGAACTTCCAATTTGGAAAATTGAAGTTCTAAACACAACAGCAAATACTTAAATAGCTATGGTTCCGTGGTTGGTGGTAAAATAGAGAACCCACAAACTACAATGTGGCGTAATACTAAAAAGTTCTCAAAAACCAAAAATTTCATAGATTTTTCGTACATCTCCACGTACCAAAAATATGATACACCACCAATAAACAGCCTAGGTTGATCAGTAGATCCTCTCTTGCCCTGAACTCCAGTCAAGCAGAAACCTCTTCTGAAACGTAGGCCATCCAGGTTTACAAGAGACGGAAACAATCCTTTCGACCCAGGCACAAAATCTTGTCTCGTTTTTAAGTTAGATGCCCCTATTTTGTTCTCCAGATTAGACAGTACGTTTTCCGGAGAGTGATTTGTGAATTGCTCTGATGGTATTTGGAGTAGTTCTGCAGCAACCTCCTACCAGGGATGCTCCTGCCTCACACCATTTATTAACATAAGGAACAAAATCTTCATCTGTCACCCCGGTATTACTCTGCAACATAGAAAAAAAGACTATTAGGAGGATAGATTTGAAGTAATTAGTCCTTAATCTTCATCTGTTATCCCAGTATTACTCTGCAACATAGAGAAAACCAATATTAGGAGGATAAATTTGAAGTAATTACAGCATGGATATTAGTAAGAACATCTTAAAACCACAGGACTACACAGCTGATGATTAATATTTCTAGATTTAATTAACTATACACAGGGCACAAAGTACTTTAAAATTCCTGGTTGTATTAAGCCCAAGGGCCTAAGCTGTTTTGTTTTGCTTTCCTCTTTTCTAAGGGAAAAAACACTGAAACTGAAGTGGCTCTTCTCCAGTTATTTCATGAGCAGAACATTAACTTCTAATTTCGGTTTACTTCATATTCAGTATTTAAATATCTTTTGCTGTCTTGAAATGACTTTCTTTTGTGCTTCAGGCAACATCTTTAGCTACCACATAAAGTAGAAATGGAATTTTTTCACATAAATGCTTGAATGTTGAGAATTACAAAGGTTGTAGACCATCATATTGATTAGCAAATGTGGAGCCTAAAGCAAAAGATGAAAGTGACTTTTTTCGAGTTCGTGTGTGAACAACTATCGCAGGGGTTAGCACAATTGCCAAAGGTTGTGGGTTTTGGGTCTTAGGTCACAAATTTGATCCCTGTGCCAAGCGAACTAAGTCCGGTATTTAAGTGGTGAAGGGTAGATGGTTGGGCCCCATCATCCCCGAGTGCTGAAGGTTGCGGCTGGCCCAAAGGGCAGGCTCACATGAATTTCTTGTTCATTAAAAATAAAAAAACTCATCAAGGTTTCTATTCATCATCCCAAGTTGTCTGCAAGAAAGGAAATGACATAGTTTCTTTCCTACAAGCCACTGACTAGGAATAAGCACATAAGTGTTGTGTTGTTAATCAAGAATCAACAAGCCTTTTCAGTGACACTCAATAGGTACAACTAAAAACCTGAAAGTCGATGAGGAGAAATACTCACCACCCACTCCTTCCGAATGCCATCGTAACTCTCACCACTGTTGGGATATATAAGGATTGGTTTTGTTGTTACCTGAGAAATGCAAGTGAAAAAGTAACAAGACTATATTAGAACAATAGATTTATACAGAGCTATTGTTAAGTATATAAGAAAAATAACCTAGGATAACAAGCAAACTAAGCTTCGCTTGAGAAATTTCCATTTGCTTGTCTAGACCCACTAGGTTTCTCCCTTATGGGGGGGAGAGAGTTAAGAGAAGAATTTGAACACTTATCACAATTTCCCTTGTTATTTTCCACCTATAATCCAAACAAGAGAAAAATAAAACAACACTTTCTCATCTTCTGCTGGTTTCTTTAGTGCCCAGAGGGAACTGAGGCAGGGAGACCCTTTTTCTCCTTTCCTTTTCCTACTTGCTATGGAAGGGCTGAACAATATGATCAAATCAGCTAAAGTGAGGGGATGGCTCAGAGGTATTGAGGTCAGTGGACCTGAAGTAGACAGTGTGGAACTTACCCATCTACAATATGTTGATGATACCTTGATACTGTGTGATGCTGAAGAAGGCCAACTAAAGATACTGAGGGTGATCCTAGTGTTGTTTGAAGGGTTTTCTGGTCTACACAATAATTGGAGGAAAAGCTACCTCTATCCAATTAATGAAGTACACAACATGAAGCCTTAAATGTTATTCTGGGAGGGGAAATTGGAGCACTGCCTACATCGTATCTTGGGATGCCTTTGGGGGATAAATCTGAGTCATATGAAATCTGGAACAATGTGGTTGAGAAAATGTGAAATGAAGCTGGCAAGATGGAAATCACAATATCTCTTCAGGGGTGGCAAGTTGACCTTGATTAATTCCGTTCTTGATTCACTACCAACCTATATAATGTCAGTATTCCCAATTCCCAAGAGGGTAATCAATAGGTTGGATAAAATTAGAAGAAAATCCCTCTGGCAAGGAAACAATGACAGAAAAAGCTACAACTTGGTTAAAAGTAATGATGTGATGGTGGGAAAGAAGCTTCAAACAACAATAACTATACTAATCCCAAGGCTTTTAAACTTGCCAGTTTTAAAAAAAAAAACATCGAGATCTGGGAATAAAGAACTTTATGAAACAGAGCAAAACCCTTAGGATGAAATGGTTGTGGAAGTTCAATAATGAAGAACATACCTACTGGAAGGAAATCACTAAGGTAAAATATGTAGAGGAAGACAACTGGATGACCAAAGAGGTGACTACACCATATGGGGTCAGTGTATAGAGATCCATTAGATCTTTGTGGCTTGAGTTTAAGGCTAACACAAAGATCAAAGTGGGGAATGCAGAGACAACAGAATTTTTGGAAGGATGTTTGGCATGAGACAGGTAGACTAGAGGCCTTGTATCTTGATATATATTCTCTAGTATCCCACCAACAGAAGACCATAGTAAATCACTAGACTCCTCAAGGGTGGAACTTCATCTTTAGAAGACAATTAAATGTCTGGGAGATTCAGAGGGTAGCAAATTCTTTCAACACCTCAGGATGAAATGATTATGGAAGTATTCCACAGAACAAAACCAGTTGTGGGGAAGAGTTATCAAATTTAAACATGAGCAGATGGACAACTGGATGACCAAGGAGGTCACTAGTCTTTATGTTGTAAGGCTATGGAAATTTATCAGAGTATTGTGGAGTGAAATGCAAGAACACTCCGAGATAAAAGTGTCTAATGGGAATAAGACTAGCTTCTGGAATGATAAATGGCATGAAGTTGGCATTTTGAAAGTGGTGTTTCCAGATATCTACAACCTAACTAATCATCATCTCAAAATAGTGGCAGAGATGTGGTCAGCCCAAGGATGGAATGTCAGCTTTAGAAGACAGATGAATGACTGGGAAATCAACAGAGTTGCTGATTTTTTCAACACTTTGAACCAGTTCTCAGGTCTCCAAACAAGAGAGGATACTCTTATGGTGGCAAAGTAATAATAAAGGGGTATACAAGGTTAATGTTGCTTATCATCAATTGAATCAGTCCAACTACCAGAATCTCAACTGAACATGGAAACTGATATGGGAAGTCAAAATTCAATATAAAGTCTCCTGTTTGTATGGCTATTAGCAAGAGGAGTTGAGTTGACACTTGATAATCTACTGAAGAGGGGAATCCCCATGTGCTCTAGATGTTTTTTGTGTAAAGAGACTGTTGAGACAGTCAACCACTTATTTCTACAATGCAAGTTCACAGGCAGGTTATAGAGTATTATTTTGAACCTTAAATACCTAACATGGGTCATGCCAGGCAAGGTTTCTGAAGTTCTGAGAAGCTGGGATGAAGTAGGAGTAATAGCTAAAAATAGGTGTAGGTGGAAACTCATCCCCACATGCATCTGATGGACAGTGTGGAAGGAGAGAAAATCCAGATGCTAAGAAGGTGTAGAAAATGAAGTGCAGGAGATCAAACTTAACTTTATCTTACTGCCCTGTTTTTAGTGTAACCAGACTTATACTATAATGAGTCTTCGTCTATTGTTGATGTACTTGATTCAATATAGATAGAGATATAAGCATTCTAGAGTCCCTTTTGTAATTATGGTTCAGTACTACCTAAGTATTGTTCTGGATAAAATACAATGTTACTGTTTATCAAAAAAGATTCTTTCGACACCATTGGGCAATTTAATGGACTGGAAGGGGGTCAAGACATTTTGTGGTGGAAAGGCAATCAGAAAGGCAGTTTTAGGTGGGTTGTGCATACAACTGGCTGAGCCACCCCAATCAGCCTCAAAGTCACTAGCCATAAAGAGGAATCTGGAAGTCAAAATCTCACTCAAAGTGGCTTGTTTTGTCTAGTTGCCAGCCAAAGAAGTTGTACTGACTCAAGACAACTTGAAGAGGAGGGGGATACCTTTATGTTCTAGATGTTTCTTTTATGGGAAAACTGTTAAGACAGTTAACCATCTCTTTATACATTGCAAGATCACTGGCCAAATATGGAGGTTATTCCTTAATCTTAAGGGTATGTCATGGACAATGCCTGCCAAGATCATGGAAGCAATCCAAAGTTGGGAGGAAGCAGGAAAGCAGTCCAAGAACAGAGACAAATGAAGAATTATCCCCGCTAGCATATGGAGGGCAATATGGAAGAAAAGGAACTCTAGAGCTTTTGATAGTATAGAGAATAGTATGCAAAAAGTCAAACTAAATTGTCTTATGCTACTATGTTTTTGGTGTAACTAGTTACACTCAAATGATACTATCTCCAAAATTGATGTACTAGACTCAATTTAGGAAATGATAGTAGGATTTGAACTACATGTTATACATATTGACCAGTACATTTTTAGTACAGTCTTTTGAGGAATATATAAAGTTACCAGTTTTAAAAAAAAAACACTTTCTCTCATTCTAATTTTCCTCCATTTCCTTTTTTGTCCCCTTTTCCAGATTAAAGTTAGAATCATTTGTTTTTTTCTTATCAAGAAAATTTCTTTAACATTTGTTCAATGTAGCTAGTTTTCACCTTTGAACTGCTAGCATTGCAAAAACTAACATGGGGCATCTGCAATTACCCCAAGCACCAAGAGGAGTTCTCTAACCACATGTATACATAGATAAAAAATGAGAATCATCCTAGTGTAGACCTTCAACAAGGACACACATATGGCTCCATGACCCCTGAATATGAAGGCATTATAGCCCAAGACAAGTAGGTTTTATAGGCCCAAAATTGCTGAATATGTTATCACCACAAGTGCAATATGACAGAAACTTGTGTTTCCACGTGTAAGTAAACCAGTTCTCTTTCCCAGTTCCTTCTTCCTTTCTGCTTATGGCTCTTGGTGGTCTGTGAATTAAGGGGTCGTTTGGTAGTGTGCAATAGAAAAAATAATGCATGCATTAGTATTACTAGTAACTTATTTGGTGCACTTTTACAACTAATGCAAGCATTAGTGATTTTTTTAAAAACTACTAGTGCAAGCATTAGTTATACATACTATTTGTTACTAAGGTATGTATGACTAATATATGGAAATCCATGGTATTAGTAATGCAAAGGGTTCTAATGCATGCATTATTATCATGGTTAAGGACACAATTACCCCTCAAAACCTCTTCAACATCCTTTCCACCATATTTGTGGAGGATATTTTTGTAAGCAAATATATTTTTAGAAACTATACAATGCATGTTATTTTTACTACACCAAACCAAACACTGCATAAGAAATAATCTCCCCATACCTAATGCGAGCATTACTATTGCCAACATCACTAACACACCACATGCAGCATTGACCTTATATGCCCTACCAAACGATCCCTAAGTGTAAGTCAACTAATGAACATGCAGACAGATGGGGATACAATAAGGAATGAACTAAAGACATGATTTTTTTTGAATTCTGACAAATATAAGGTTTCCTAAGATCGGGTTTAACTTGTTTTGATCATTTTACTTCTCTGGAAGGTCATCTTTTAACAAAGATTGAAAGATGTTCTTGATTGACCAGATTGTCCGGTTTGAGTTTTAAAAAAGCGATCAGAACAAGAAATAATCCAACTCATTTTTTCGTACAATATCCATCTTCTTTAGTAAGCATAAGCAGACACTAAAAGTCTCACTTTAAACCCACAAAGATAAACAGAATGAAGATCAGGAAAATGTAATGAAAAAGTACCTGCTTGATGGATAGAATAAGATCCAGAATAAATCTAGGAGGGGTACAGTTGATTCCAACAGCTAAAACTTTTTCACATGATTCGCCAATTGCAGCACATTCTGACAAGGAATCACCACTGACCACATTTACACCGTCTTTGGAGTTGAAGGATAACCAGGCAGGAGTCTTTATGTCTTCTTCCTTAAGAAGCTCAACAAAAGCCTGGACAGGTGCTAATAGCTGTCAATCTCAAGCTCTTAACAAAAGAATACAAACTACTACTCCAGAATAGACTGCTTCACAGAATTATACTGTGGTATTAACTTTTTCTATTGTCACAAACTGCTGTGTTTCAGATAATTATTGTCCATATAAAGAATGATAACAGAAGCATACCACTAATTTCTACAAGTAGTAAAGGCAATAAGTAGTATCAAAAGATCTCCTCAAAACTTACAACCAATAACGACCTTACCTGAGCTTCCAGTTTATTTGGCACGGTCTCAAAAGCTATTAGATCAGCACCAGAGTCTGCAAGAAGCTGAACCCTTCTACGATGAAAATCCTTTAGAAAGTTGAGATCAACCGCATCCCCATATTCCCCACTGCAAATTGATAAGCAAGTCAGTTTCAAATGCATGGAAGGCTAATAGTGGTTTGTGCTTAAGAGGCAAAGAAAATGTTAATGAGACCAGGAAAGAATTGTCAGAAGAATGTCATGGGTGTTAGTGAGACAATTTTTATGCTCTAACCTTAGGGACAGACCCACGTATTGAGTTATGGGTGCTTGAGCACCCATTGACCCCGAAGAAAATTTTATATATCTATATAGAAAATGCTAAAAAAGTTATATAATATATCCTTCAGCACCCTATAACCAAAATGTCCTGTAGGTGCGTTGGTCGTGAAGTTGAATGCAAGGATTGTTAAAGCATCACTTCGGAGGTCCGAACCCTGGTGTAACCCCATAATTTTTGTTGACAAAAATGAAACTTCTTTCATAGATTTTGTCTTCTTTTATATCTTTTCAGACTTTTTCTTATATTTCTTTCTACTTTTTTCATTTTCCTATTTTTTGTTCATTAACTAACTAAAAAATATTAGTAAGCCTCTATAAAAAAAAAAATCTTGACTAGCAACTTTAAGTTAAAGGAATTGAGCACCCACGACCATCAAATCCTGGATCCACCACTGTCTAACCTTGAGTTGACTACAAACTAAAGAGTAGTTTTGCAAATATTTGGAGCAATATTCCCAGAATACACTTTAATGCACAAAAATATCAATAGTTACAGGGATGACAGGGAGCTAAACAAGAAACAAGGTAAACAAAAACGCCTCTAACGAACAAGCAGATAAGCATCGTTACAGCCCATAAAAAATCCAATATTCCTTTATTTAATCAAGTAATAAAACTTTCATTAATTGGAACTGCAGCATACAAGTAGTACACAAAAAACCCTTACGTTCCTACCATAGAAATCACATCAGACCAGAGAAAGGAAGAAGAATAAAGTCCTAATTTTCTTAAAATTACCTGTATTCGGAACCATCAGCTAAATAGGCCCCATAACTCCCAACAGATGCTGCAACTAAGATAGGACGTTGTTTGAGAACCTTTCCATCAGTGCTATGATCAGCTGAAGACTCACGGCATCTATTATGGTAGACATCACGTGCTTCACATGCAATCTCGACACTTCTTTTGAGCAAGGATTCACTTTCTTCTATAGAATATCCTTTGGCCTTAAACCCCTGGATGGTTGCCTGTCCAAAAAATGAGAAACCATGAAACTAGTCGCAAGGACATAGATAGAACTTGAGATGCATTCATGCGCAATAGATCATGCATATGAGATACAGAGAGGAAGAATAATTGCAACTGACAAAAGTGGTACCTGATAAGATGAACTGAGTATTATATCTGCACCAGCTTCAAGGTAATCCAAGTGTACCTGCTCAATTTAGTACACCAATGAGCCATGTAATAGAACGAAGAGAAAAATTTCATGTACCTCAAATATTAAAGAGTGGTGATAATTGATATCACACTAGTTTCTCAAAATTTTCCAGCAAAGATTTTGATATGTGATAAAAGCATAGTCTAAACCATACAACAAAAGCCACAAAGGATACCGAAAAGGGAAAGAATCAAAGAGAAGATTGTCAGTTGCCAAATGTTGAGATCTACTGATTCATTTGAGTTGATTATGTCAAGAGCCAAGAACTTTTTAACTATTCAAGATGAGGATCATCACATTCAAAATTATATCGGAGATTGTAGACTTGGTAACACTTAATTGTTCACAATTCTGAACCACAGCGTTTCTGTTGAAATTTCACGCCTGTACCACATTAATATTTTCATCAAACAAATTCATGGGCATACCAACAATTCCGATCATATTATCGATATTGGTAATACTATATAGGATCTTTGCGATGTTGCATTCCATTATTCCAGAAACTGTTCTTATTTTCCCATTCCTATAATACATAATAAATAACAGTTCCAGCAATTTTTAATAATACTTCCTTCATTAAAAAAATTGTGAAAAATGCACATATTCAAAATTATCACAGTAATTTCTCTGATCCAGTGCCTCAATACCTATTTCACCATAAGGAATACAAATTGGCAAGAAGTGAAATCCATAAATGAAAATAGGAACTTCTCTAGCAACATGCATTTGTTGAAAGGTTTCAACCTCTACAAAGAAGAGATAAGTCACTATTCTACAGCAATTTTGTAACAATTGGAGCAACGAGAAGCAAAAGAGTATTAAAAGGAGAAAACAAGAAGAGGAGGAAGTGTTATGCTTTTACATTAGGTCTACTGAATGGTTAAGGGGGATTTCCAGACTTAAAAAAGATGGATAAAAGGTCTAAGGAAGCTGAATAAATGGATAAACTAGGGGTAAGTTTGTTCAAGTATCCTTTCTTTCTTTTTTTAAAAGGAAGTATAATGTAGAATTAATGATGCAGAATATTTACAGCCTTATTTTCTATTTTATCATCTATCATTTTTAGTTATTATCCCTTCATTCTTATTGGATTTGCCTTAGTGATACAGCAGATGAAGGAAAATTACTAGTATTTCCACCACCTCCTCCTTGGTTTCCCCAAGAAATTATTTGAGGCATAATTGTTGTTAAGAAAGAACTACTGTAGCTAGTTGTTTCATTAGCAGAATATAGTTTGACTCAAATGTCTCATTTTAAGATATTACATCTCTACTTATTTTTTTTGAAAATTGGGTATTCCTGGATCTTTCTTCTTTCCAAAAGACAGAGAGAGATAGAGAGAAGCTGAATCTTTGCTACTTGAAGAAGTATGAAATAGGTCAGTCTCTCCTATCGAGTCAGGTGAAGATGCAGAATCAAAAAAGAAGAGAGAGTCTCAAAAGGATTAGTTGTTCATAAAGTAAGCTACTTTTCATGCATTTGTTTAACAATATGTTCTATCAACTTGTATGAGATGGTTCCTAGAGAAGACAAAATCCCTGAGACATTTACCAGTATGCAAAACAAAGATGCTGCCAACAACCCCCACACCCTCACGCTTCTACAGAAAAGGGAAACCTAATAAAAAATCCATATGGTGGTCCAACTTATCCACATAACCCGTGCTGTAAAGCTAACATCCTAAAGAACTAATCTTGAAAAGATAACCCTTTTCGCTAAATCCACTAAATTGAATAAGCTAGTCAGTAACACGAAACAAGACAAGTGAAAATCTATTAGAATACAAAAAGGTTACTGAACTAATATTTTTTTTAAAAAACAAAATCTATTCAGCTTAGTATAATATGATAGAGTATTAAAGATATGGTTGAAGAAGCATACAGCGCGGACAAGGTGAGGGTCAGTGAGGAGACATTTAGCGCTCCAAAGAGGGTCATTAAGGTCCGCTCCATGACGTTCCAGCTCCGTCGCAAAGCCGCCGTCAATCACGGCAACGCCACCGCATTTGTGGAGGAATTCTTTGACGAGGGAAGAGGAGGAGGAGTTGGCATTAACGTCTGAAGTACCCATGGATTCTTATAAAAACAGCGACGGAGACGAAGAGAAGTCAATGCAAATTCGGCGTGGTAGTTCACAGGCGAGAAATCTCAATTGGTTGGGGATGTAGTAGTTGGTAAAAGAGATGGAGTAATAAATTGGGAAGATCCGAAATGTCTCAATACTTGGAATTACAAGTTACGAATAATTTTTTCATTTAAAAAAGACATTTAGATGCACTAAAATTCCCCCACTAGCATGTGTCAGAAGGAATTCGAATCATATGAATTTATTGGTGTGAACTCTGAACTATATGTGTGGCAATGGGTTGAGTCGAATATGAGTCTATTAAAAATGGGTTGAATAAAAATAGATAGAGTATTCCACTTGATTTATATTTTAAATGGTTAAAAATAAGTTACTCAATGAATAATATGAATACACATATTATAGTAGAGATCTTATTAAAAGCTTTTAAACAAAAAATCTTTTTAAAGTTTTTTTTTATCAATCCACACCTACCAGCACCCCTATTCCAAAAAAAATGTTTTAAAAAATAGTTTATTTTTACCCCATGCCCTCCCTATCCAAAAAAATGTAAAAAGAATTTAAATCTTTCTCATAAAAAAATAAAATTGAAGTGTGTTTTTTTATCACCCCATTACTCTAGCTATTGACATTCATTTTATTATTTTGAACTGAAACAAGTCTAATTAAAGAGAAAAATGGATGACTAGAATTTATATTTGGTCAATATCAATTATCTTGAAAATGAAGGTTGGTGTTTGATGTTAAATTAGGTTCAATTTAGTTTTCACACGTAAGTACAATGAGATACTGTAATAATAGGTGAGTTTTTATTGAAATTAAATAAAATATCACTTTCAAAAAGTTAAATTATTAATCCAAGGAAAACGAAAGCATTTAAATGAACCCCACGTTTTGCTCCAATGACTTAAATTAAGAAGAAATTATTTGATGGACTTTTTTTTAGAAATATGATCCTCCTTTTATTTTAGTTTATAGATGTAATTAAGCTTGGTTAGCATTGCTATTAAAAACTCCTTAGGTTTAGAAGCGCTTATTTAAAATAACTTTTTAGAAAAGTGCTTTTTTAAAAAAAAAAATTGTGTTTGGCATATTCATTTGAAAAGTGTTTTTGATAAGCAATTTATGTTTGACTAATTTTATTTTAAAAATGCTTTTGAGAGTCAAATTACAAAAAATGGCAAGTATCAATGTGCTTTTAATATTATGATTATTTTATAGAGATAAACTATTTTAAACACCTAATACATAAACTTTAATTACATTTTTAATTCAATTATTTAAAATGTACATATTCAAATTTTGAATCAATATTGTACATAGACAAATATTGAAAACATGAATCTTTTTGTTATTTGTTATCTATTTTTCGGATTCAATCTTAGCTATTATCCTTCTTTTATTTTTGTTATAATACTCTAAAAATAAAAATCTTGAATAAAAATCAACCAAACTTATGAGATAAGTTAATTAATTAACAAGGAATTTATTGATAAATATGTATACATCTGATCTCAAAAATACATTTTTGGCCTCCCAACAACAATGTCAAACAGACTCGTAGTTCGAAACGATATGATATTTGAGAAAAATGAGATTTAAAGATAATATTTTAAAATATTACATAGTGTGTATATGATTATATCATTTTGAGACTTGTGACCTTAACTACATTAATATTTGATTGAATATAAAAAATTTCATTGGTGATAAAATGAAGTTTCTTAGTATTTAAAATTAAAATGAAAAGTGTAAAGTAAATTGATTTATTTGGTAATATATCATATTCTTAGAAAGAAATTAAAAAAAAAACTAAGTCAATTAAGGAAGTAACAACTTTTTTTACTTTAAAAAACAACTTATTTTGCGTAGCAAACTAACTTTTTTGTTTTTTTTTTAATAAGATAAAATAAAATATTCAACATATTCCATTTTTAAAAGTACAAAAAATAAAAATATAAGAACGAAAATAAATATATACTTAAAAGTAACAAGAAAACACAACTAACAAAGGGTGAAACGGACAAAATTGTCATCTTATTTTTTCTTTATCTTATGGTATCTTTGGTTAAACGGACAAAATTGTCATCTTATTTTTTCTTTATCTTATGGTATCTTTGGTTCTAACTAGTATATAGTAATTGTGATATACGAGGTTAATATTAAAATAACTAATTGTACCATATGGATATTATATTTAATTTATAATATTATATTTAATTTAATTGCTTCAATACTAAAACAGACATTTTTATTAAGGTTACTTTATTCTAGTATATAGTAATTGTGATATACGAGGTTAATATTAAAATAACTAATTGTACCATATGGATAATATATTTAATTTATAATATTATATTTAATTAATTGCTTCAATACTAAAACAGACATTTTTATTAAGGTTATTTTATTTCTCTTTGTAAGTTTATTCTAAGGTCTGCACATGAAATATAAATTAAGGATTACTAATGTGGATTTTAGCAAGTTTTTATTACAGTATTATTTTTGTTTCTCATTCGGTGTATGCATTTATTTTAAAGCTCGATTAATTTGAAATTATCGTAAAATATTCTACATCGTATTCCATGGATTCGAATCCAAAACAATTGATTAAAAATAAATAAATATTTACTTTTTATAGATTAGGTAAGACGAATTCTGTATTTTCAAGTCAAAGACAAATTGAATGGGTAGGTAAGAACAGGTAATGGGTTAGCTACTTAGCTTATCTCACGCGTAAAGTACACTTTTCCTGCCATGTAAGCTACATGAGGGGAAATAAATCATTTCTGAACCAAGAACAAAGGGGTTGTTGAAATAGTGCAAAATTTAAATTTTTATTTATTTTCATTGAGATAAAGACGTGATGTATATTTGAACAATTAAAATATTATCTTTAGATTTCAATACTAAATGATAACTTACATAAATTCCTAAGACCTAAATTACATCATATTCCTATTCTTTTTTATTTTACAAAAATCCCTTTTAAATATCAGTCATCTGGATACATAAATTTCATCCGAATACATTAATTGCAATACAGTATAAAACTTGTATGTTGCGTTTAATATGCGTAAAATTGATTTTCTTTCCCACAAATCACGCATAACTGATTGATATCAATCCATTCCAATTTGTAATAACTTCACAAAATTCAAAATTCAAATCTCAATTCATCAAAGATCCTTTCAATTTTGATTCAAAATTTTGAGATTCAAAATTCTTCTCCCAGTTTATCGAAGTTCCTTTCAATAAGTTTCTTTGCACAAATATTAGTATTTGTTAAAGCTTCTTATGCGGATGACGAGGAACAGTTTCTTGCTACACTTTGTGTAGAATTGATGAGAGTGAGGATTTGTACTTATTGTTCATTTGTTCCCCTACAGTGGAACAAATATTATGTTGTCACTCTCTTTTCCTTGCATGGATGGTGAGATTGAGAAGCTGCGTAATTTCACGTGAATTTATTGTTCCTTATAATATCATTAAATTTAGGAACCGAGTTGTAATTTTGTGAAAAAGAAATAATTGTGATAGTATATGGCTTTCTCATTTCGATCCAAAAGCTTCAACAAAATTGGTGGAATGATTTCAACTACTACTGTAGTACCTGTCTTTTGTTTTTGCTCCTGCTTTTTTTATGACAGTACTTTTAGCTTTTTTCTTTTTTTTTTTTGTTATCTTCTTTTGTTGTCAATCTGATTTATCTTTATCATCCCTGAAAACTTACTTGGTTAAGTACAAAACAAGTTGTCAATCTATTCAATATTTGACTATATATTTGTATATTAAATGCCGAACTCAAATTCTCGTTGCTTCTGCAGGGTAAAAGAAATAGAAAAAGTAGAAGAACACAATATTGATAGAGCAACTGGATGGATTTACATGTATCAGCTTTTATGTATTTATGTATCATGCCCATAAAATTGTGCATGATACATTCCTTTTTAGACGATACATTATATAACTTGATACATTTTGTAGTGTTTATGAATCAAGTACATTTATATTGAACATGATAAGCACTAATTGAAGATTCAACAACATTAAAGTTATGTATCAAAACTTTAAATAGGAACATGATACATTGCATAAAACAAAGACTATTATAGCAGTGATGTATCGGATCAGTAATAACACTAACAAAGACTAATTTAAGAATCAAAATAAACGAGATACATTGACGATTTGTATCTTTGGTAGTGATGATCGCGTAATGATAGATCCAACTTTTTCCCTTCTTTTTTGAGCATTTTTTCAACAATAGATTTAGAACTCGAGCATACATCCTTTTTTTTACTTCTCCGCTCTCAAATTCTTCATGATTAACGGAACGTTTCGTTGATTAGATCTATTTTCATGAAAGTGTTTGTCATCAGAATCAAATACACAAGGCACCATATCTCTAGTAAGTGAAACTAATTTGGGTAAACTCAATACTAAAAGATGGAGAAGAATCCATATGTATCAGAAAATTGTAGATGAAAAAACTTTTAAAAAAAAACAAGAAAAAAAAAACAATTGAAGTGGAAAAGAAAAAAAAATTGATGAAGAAATAGTCCTACCTCTTTAGGAACTTGAAATTGATGAACTGGAGAGAGAGTAGATTTGAAATTCAAAAATGGAGTGTTGGATGTAACTGCCGATATATGAGAGTGATTTTTAGGCGTGAAAATAGGAACAGAATTGTTGGGTTGGAAGGGCTGTGAATAATGTATCTTGAGAAGGAGAGAAAAAGAGGGATTTTTGTAATATTTTGAAATGGTAGGAAATTTTAGTGAATATGGAAAGAAAGGTTGTGTAGTTAGGTAATTTTTTAAATATTTAAATATGCATAATTTATATATTTTTAAATATAATAAATATACAATTTAAACAAAACCAATCAAACATTAGATAAAATGTAAATTTAATAATTAAAAAAATGATTATTTTTGTTGTTGATGATAAAGATGGTTGATGATAGGTGCTAGTTACTAGTAAGGCAATACATAAATACGACCCTTAACTTGACTTCAGCGGACAACTATGCCCTCCAACTTTGAGTGTGTACAAGTAGACACTTAAACATACATGAAATTGAACAAGTAGACACACGGTGTCCTTCATGGCATAATACACATAGGACGTCGCGTAGGACACAAAATTGTCATGTAGGGTGTCATGTAGGATAAAAGTGTCTATTTGTTCAAATTTATATAAGTTTAAGTGTCTACTCGTGCACACTCAAAGTTAAAGTTCATAGTTGTCAATTGAAGCCAAGTTAAAGGTCATGTTTATGTATTATGTCTACTAGTAATGGTGGTAGTAAAACTATGATGGGGAAGAAAGTTGTATTGTATTGATTCATGTGATGTAATAGTTGATAGTGATGGTAATGATTGTTGATGTTAGTAGTTGGCAGTTCTCGTGATGTTGACCGAGGAAAATGTAGTAGTTGATGATGGTATGAAGGGTGCGGTGATTGGGAATAGGCATTGGCCGCGGTGATGTTAGTAGTGATCGATGTGGTGACAACGATGATTATTAATGTCGTGGATATAGTTATAATGATGAAAGTGATAATTGTGGTTGCAATTGACAAATATGAAATAGAAAATTTCTTAATAATTCAAGGGGACAGTTAGAAAGAAGCTTTTTGTATGTAGAATTTTAATCCAAACACAAGATGAGATGGAAACAATGAACCAAACAATTGATAAAAAATAAATCATATATTACTAATATCTGCACTAAATCACTGCATTACTATCCTTGCGTTACCAATCTCTCCCTTATTAATCTTTGTTCCAAACAACCTTTTAGTGAAGTTATCCATGGTATGCATGATTGTTATACTCCCTCTTGAACAATAGTTTTCCACTATAGACTTGACACACTATAAGAGTGTCAAAATGAGTCCAAATATAGGTAACTGTCCGAAATTTTATGGGTTGGGCTCAAGATAATTTGAATTGAATTCTATCTCAACTCATTCGAGCTTTAGCATATTTTAAATGAATCTTCAATTGAGTCTAATCTCCAACTGCAACCTATTTTAAGACTTTCTATTTGCATTGATGTAATGCATGCTCCTATATATTGAAGGTATGAATTATATCTTCTATGATTTGTCTATTCATTTGTAACTTTTTATTTTATTTTCTTGAGTTGAAATTTAAATTGTAATTGTAAAAGTTAAATGACAATATGTTGAAATTATTGAGATTAAGTGGGTCAAATTGGACGGATCATGATCCAACCCGATTTTTAGTCAATTTGAACCCAATCTATTTGATCCCAAAGTAAACTTGAGTAGGTCATGACCTAATCTGATTTCTATTTCAACTCAATTGCCATTTTGACACCCCTATGACACATTGATTACAGAACAATAAATGATAGGGGTAATTTTACTAAATCGCCCCAATAAAATATAAGTCATCTAAATATTGAAAAATGAATATTATTTAATAGCAAGAGTAAAATAAACACAAAATGATAAATTATTTATTGATTTTAAATTGATAAAAAATTATAAAATAGTATAGTGAACAAGTAAATATGGACAAAGGGAGAAAAAATTAATAAATGATATATTTACAAAATAATTTATGTATTCCGTAAATCAGAGTATATACAGGAATATTGATCTTACATTGATTCTATAAATTTGTGTGTCAAATTTTTAATAAAAAATTATAAGTCAAAAAATTATAAATCTTACATTGTCTCAGTTGGAAAAATGAAAAATCACAATAATAATATAATTATTATTTAGTAAATAATAATATTAAAAATTAGATAAATACTATCATGATTCATGGTAATATCTTAAATGAAAAAGGATAAAAATATCCTTTTAAACTATATGAAATGAATAAAAATGTCTTTCGTTATAGTTTGATTCAAAAATATCCTTACCGTTAATATTTTGATCCAAAAATGCTTTTGTTATTGATAGTTTGGTAAAGAAACACCCCTATAGTTACTAAATGAATAAAAAATGTTTATTTTCCAATAAATAAAATATTTCTTTTTTTTTTAAGCACACTGTGTTCCTAATAAAAATCACTAAAGAACCATATTCTTGTTTCCTTTCTTTTAGAATCACTTTAGCTAATAAATATGTAGGAAATATTTTTTTTCTTCTTAATCTCATTTTATCAATTAAAATATAATAACTTCATTAACCCTTTTAACGGATAATACATGTCATATATATAACTTATAAGATCGTAGTAAATTCATCATTATTTTTTATTTATATAACGATAAAATAATTATAATAAAATAAGAAGTAATTTTTTTCTATTTACCCGAATTGAAGTAAGATAAACATTTGCTAATAAAAAATTTTATTAGAAAAAATGTGTTAAAAAGAAAATAAATAATATATTTATTTTGAAAAAAAGACATTTTTAACCTATTAAGTAACAACAAGGGCATTTTTGGACCAAGATATTGACGACAAGGGTATTTTTAGACCAAACTATAAATGGAGGGCATTTATGTTAATTTAGCATAGTTTAAATGTATTTTGACCATTTTTCGTATTTTAAATAGTACACTATCAATACTTGAATCGTGTTGAGCAGGGACGAAGTTGCATGGAGCGAAGGGGGTTCTGTCACGACCTGATTTCTCGAGTCATGATGACACCTACTATAACCTACCAGTAGGTAAGCCAACCCGTAACCCGGAACAACAAGTACTGGGTTTGAGGGCAGAAACTAAACAAAAGTAGGCAAAATTTAAGATAACAATATAAATAGGTAGAAGCAACCCAAAAACATATATACAAATAAAGATCCCTCCTAGAACTTGGAAATCACTAGTACAGAGCTATTAACAAAATGAGTACAAGTCCCAAAAGTGGACCACAGAGACTAGATTGTCTCGAAAGTTAAAAGACAAGTCCATATATATAGATGGAGACTGAAATAGTACAAAACATCGTGTGCTCACCCCCGTCTCCGGATCAGAGTGCTCCAAACTTGATCAATGCTGACTACTGGTACTCGAACCTGCATCACGAAAACAGATCCAGAGCGTAGCATGAGTACCAAAACAACAAGTACCCAGTAGGCATTATAGGCCGACTGAACTTGAAAAGTAAAGGCAATAAGAAAAGAAGGAATAACACAAACAGAGGTCAAGAACGGAAATCTAACTAACAATGGAATGCACACGAGTGTAGAAAGAACTAACTAAAGTAATCTATAAGCTAACTACACCTAACTGGGCCCCCATAAGCCCAGAAGGTACACTTGTGCGCAAGTTTAATTAAAAACCTGAACGGACCCCCATAAGCCCGACGAGTACACAGAATAACTATAACTAAAGAGAATCGCATATGAGAACCCAAGAACGGAGAACACGAACCATAACCTCAACCCTAATTAGTAGAATCTGACAGTACGGAGGCCGGACCTCGAATCGGATGCTCACCAAAAGTACCCAAGTAACCAATCACAAGTATCAAGTATCTGAGGCCAGAACTCTAGCCGGATGCTCTATATAGGTATCTGGGCAATAGAGGCCGGACCTTAAACCGGATGCTCTATATAAGTATCTGGGCAATAGAGGTCGGACTTTAAATCGGATGCTCCATATAAGTATCTGGGCAATAGAGGTCGGACCTTAAACCGGATGCTCCATATAAGTGCCAATGTAGCTGCTGAAAGAGTCCCAATCGATCCATGCTCATAAATGTATGTGGAATGCCGTCCACACTTAGCCAATCAATGTAAGTCCTTGGAATCGAATCGACAATCAAATTTAAATCGTGAAGCAGAACTAGCGTCGCCGACTTAACTCGTGAAGCCGTAACATCGGGGAAATAAGGATAACTATCGTCGGAGCAAGCGTATCGCCTAGCTAAGGCCCAAACTATCAGACTCAAGTCTGCTACTCCAGTCTACAGAGATCTAAGCCGGTCGAGCGACGTCAAGGCAAAACTAAGGCCTATCGGATCCGAATCATGTATTTCTAAGGCAAGCCCTAGTTAAACCTAAACTAAGGCCCAACATGCTTCAGATAAACAGTAATCAAACATACAAGCACTTCACATAGCAAGGAGGGTCAATTAGTAACACATAGCATGCTCACAGTTACCCGATAATTCTTAAAATAAGCCGAAAACATGATTTTTAAACACCTATACGTGATTCAATAACTACCCAACCCAAATCACAACTAATCAATATGCATTCACATTCTCGAACTCAATTTAAGAGAGGGAAACCGTAGCCTACCTGTAGGCCGATCACACTCACTCCAAAATCACTTCTCCAAAGCTTTCCCTATCCGAACGGCCTCGAAACCCTGCCCCGCTATAAAAAATAGAGTCACAACGTTATTATGGTCGTTTAGACACCAAAATCACAACAAACGGAGACGGGTCAATTTTTGGGTCAAAACGGGAATCATGGGACCCACACCGAACTGTCTGAATTTGACTCCGTCAAGATACCCTAAACAGCACCCCAAACATGTGTTCCAAAATGGAACACAATTCGGGGCTCAAAACGCAGCAAAATCCAATAAGCAAGAAAACCACACTTTAATCACTTAAAATAAAACATTGCAGCAGTCTAAACTCGAAATATACAAGGATCTAATGGTGCCCAACACTCCTTGAATACTCTACGACGAAGCCACGACAATTCTCAACACGTGGGACTTCGAATCACCCAAAACCGAGCTAAAATGAGTGAGATATGACCAAAACAAGAATGCAAAAAACAAAGGTTTCAAAAAGGGTACAACAGTCAAGTTAATCGCGAAATTTACCTCGAACTACGCGCACCCGACAACTTCCAAACACTCTACAGTGATGCCACCAAAAATATGAAGCTCCCGCACTTTGAATCGCCTAATTCGGATGAAATATGAGAGAGTTATGAGGGTTTTATGTTTGGGAATGTTTGCTGATATATCTGCATTATATAACAGATTTTCTGCAATTTTTTTCCAAAATTAAAACCTCTGACGGGGTGCTCCGAACTCGTTCGGAACCCCGTGTATGCAAACGAGATATGCAACCATACCAAATTTGATATTCCGGACTCAATGACACAGTCAAAATTTTCATACGAGGTCATCTTGACAAAAAGTGGGTCCCACACTCAAATGTCATTTTAAGTCAAAAACCACAAAAGAGCTCAGAAAAATATCGAAAACCTTGAGATACAAAAGAAAGGTCAATCTAGACCAAACTTGACATTCCAGAACTAACCGCGTTGACGGAATTCTCATCCGAGCGCGTTTACTCAGAATGTTGACCAAAGTCAAACTTAGGCTTAAACTTAAAGTTAAAACGCCTAATAGCACCGACTCACACTGAAAATTTCGGGAGTCATGCCGACCATGCTACTAGCCTAAAATGACCCTTTCGGAGCTGATGGAATCGTCAGAAATGGATTCCGATGTCATCTTCTTGAATTTTTGATCGAAAATGATTATTCAAGGTTCATAAGCTTCAAAACACAAAAACTTGCACCATAACCAAATGAACTAGGTGACCGAACTGTCAGTCCCAGCAAGTCATAAATGACTTGGGGTCGCTACAGGAACACTCTAAATGACACACAGAAGGCAAGACACAAAAATGACCAGGAGGGTCATTATAGGTTCATCCGAACCCCTTTCGTCAAAAAATTACCCTATATATATATATATATATATATGATCGATTTATTGATTTTACATGTATAAATTTAATAATGAACCCCCCTTGACATAAGCTAAAAACTTGGTTCAGTGGTAGCGAGTTCAAGTCTGGTAGCCTCCTTTGTTTTTATCACATTAGGTTGTTGCTTATTGGTGTTGAGCACATTCATAAGAAATCATTTCAACAATGTGAGGAGAGAAGAGGGAAAGGTGAGAGATGGTAGGTTAATAGGGGAAATAATGGTTTTAGTCCTTGTATTATTGTATAGTTTTAATTTTAGTTCATGTGTCATTTGACTATGTACATTTGATCTTCAATTATTTGAAGCATGTGATTTTGGTCCTTAAAGTTAACAAAAGTTAACTAAGTATTTAACAAAATTGTTATTTTAAAATATATAAAATATAATAATTTGCAGGGTTGATGACTCTAAATGCTTGAAGAATTGGCTTGCCCGCGGAGTTAAACTCAATCCACTAATTAAAATAAATTCAAGATCATGTCCTAAATTTGATTAAATCTGACTCAACTTTTAGGCTTTCTATTGCTGCGGTCGTTGAGTATCAATGGTCTGATGTGATAGAGTAGGAGACTATCGTGAATTTTAATTTATGTTTTTTGGTTGCTTTATAAGATGGGTTAATAGAGTTGAACATAAGAATGGATATTGCAGAGCTTCCATGGATTGATTAAGAAAATTTGAGAGGACAGAGAACATATACGTCTGGAGTTGACAATTTGTTTCATCTCTTCATCACTAAACATGTTCGATCAATTTTGAAACCACAGTGTAATCGTCAAATCTTTGCCACCGTCGAAAAACTGAAACATCCTCTTAAACCATCGAAACATATCCACCAATAAATATATCCCTAACAATATTAAATATTTTAGATATATAAAAGCATTTTGTTGATTGCATTAAATTTAACCGCGTATTCTTCCCGTTCATCACCAATAACCACCTCGTAACAATCATACAACTTTCATAAACCAACTCGAATTTTCCATCTCCATTGTTGAACCTCACCTCACCTTCTCCATTAGTTGAAACCATTGATAAAATATGCACGTGTAGAATGTTTGTAAAAAAGTCTACCTATTTTTGAATAAAATACTTGATGAATTTTGTGAGTTAAAATTAGAGATAAAAATTGGATGAGTGTTAAAATCTGTATTAGTTCTTAATATATCGTCATCTAATGTGAAAGAGGATGTATATAATTTTTCATGTTTGTTTGTATAGAAACGATTGCATAGAGAAAATTTAAACATAGGAATCACAGGATAAATATAACCTTAAAGTTGGATGATAATATAAAAAAGAGAAAAGACATAAAGACACAATCAAAGTTGTCCCGTATTTGCATAAAGACACCTTAACTTTCAAAGTGTCCTATCACCCCACAAAACTATTTAATATCGTTGTAAATGGGCCATTTTGACCCATTCCCTCGTCTGGGTTGTTACCACGCACATGAAGCGCGTCATTCCGTGTTTTTACTGCCATGGACCAATTTAAAAGTGCCACGTGTCATTTTCTTTCTTTATTATTAATTATATAATCAATTTATGTCATCTTCCCCAATTTTAAACCCAAAATAGCCCTAATTTTTTGATTCCATGATTTTTTCCATAGCAAAATCAACCTGTAACAACGAAAAACTATTATATCCTAACAATATCTTAACAATGGCAACAATAGGAGCTCGATTCCAACACTTTTACAAGAAAATTTTAATAATCCCTAAAATCATAATAATCAAAAAAAGAGAAGATTTTTATCATATGATGTAGAGCCCTAACATGTTAGAACTTCAATCTCCAAGAATCTTCACGAAGACACATAAACAACAAGATTATCAACAACAACACGACGAGAAAACTTTTCTATTTCTTTAGATTTTAGGGAAAGTTGAGAAATAAGAAAAGAAAAGGAGAAATGACTTTCTTCAAAGAACAGGGTCGGGTCGGGTCTTTTCTCATCATAGGGAGTGCGCTACACGCGCCACTAAATAGACGAGGGAATGGGTCAAAATGGCCCATTTACAACGATATTAAATAGTTTTGTGGGGTGATAGGACACTTTGAAAGTTAATGTGTCTTTATGCAAATACGGGACAACTTTGATTGTGTCTCTATGTCTTTACTCTATAAAAAATGATAAATATAATTTTTTTTGAGAGTACAAAAATAAACATGACCCGAATACTTTGCCCATGTTTACATGTTTGATTTGATATATCTTTAATAAGTACTTAATAAATTTAAAAATAATTTTAAAATATCATTTTAAATTATTAATATATAAAAAATTTAAATAAAATACATATAAAATAATTATTTATTTATTTATTCGTAGAAGCAGAACAATATCGTTGTCAAATCTTATCCCATTCGCCAGTACTCTGAATTTAAAACGAGCACGGCAATCGCCACAACATCTCCGCGTCATATTGGATTAAACTTCTTTCTTAAATTAGTAAAGAAATAAAATTCATCTTTAAATTCTCTTTCACCGTCATTTTCCTTTAGGAAAGCTAACCATTTCTCTTCATAACAATGTCGATGGTGGCGTTCATACTCCGGCGAAAAGTACACACAAAACCCTACATTTCTCAACAATCATCGCTTTACGCCACGACGCCGGCGATAAAGAGTTCGAATAATCAACGGATTGAGAAAATACTCATAGCTAATAGAGGTGAAATTGCTTGTAGAATTATTAGAACTGCTAAGAGATTAGGGATTCGTACTGTTGCAGTTTACAGTGATGCGGATAGAGATAGCTTACATGTGAAATCCGCCGATGAGGCTTTTCGTATCGGCCCTCCTCCTGCTCGTTTGAGCTATTTGAATTCTTCTGCTATTATTGAAGTTGCTAATAAATCTGGAGCTCAGGTATATGATAATGCTCTTTCGATTCTCTTACTCGATTATGTAATGAATTGATTGAGTATTTTTGGACACTTTCATTGGCTTCTAATTGAAATGTGAAGTGTGTGGTCAGTTTGTGTGGTACAGTTGGAATTTTGAGATTCAAACTTCTAAATCATTAATTTGGACAAAGAAGCTTTAAATTTTTTGTAATAAAATTTGTATATTTGAAAACTATGTAAAAAGTGCTACGAATCATCATAATTAATAACTTAAAATATATATAAAAAAGTTATGGTCAAAGAGAAACTTGGTTCACTATTGAAATTTATATCCTGCCACATAAATTGAGACACAGGGAGTAATAATAATAATAATGTGTTCTCGCTAATATTTATGGGTTCTGTGCTGTTAAGACACTAGAGTCATCATTTATGCTAATATTTACTATTAATTTTGCAATGATTGATATGTATATATAGGTCTGTTATATGACAGCACTATGTAATATTTCAAACTTTTCTGCACTACCATAATTGATTTATTTCATTCATTTGTAAAAAGTTCAAGGCCAATAAGTACTTACTGAGCAGGAGTGCATTATGTAGGTGACCAATGGATTCACCCTCTCCACCCACCAAAAAAGGAAAAAAAAGGAAAATTCCAAAATGAAAAAGGGAACGAAGAGAAGATGAATATGTTAACCATGTTTGACTAGTTTGTACCAATGGAATTCGTGGTTAAAACTCAGAAATGTAATTCTAGGCATATGTCAATATGAGTAATGATGATCTTTTGGGTGATTGAAAAGCGATATTACAGCTAGGACAGAAGCATTTTTCAGAATAGCTTTTGATCAAACATGATTTTAGTGTGTCTCTGGGCCTTACTCTTTCCATCTGTTCTTTTCAGTTGTCTCAGAACTGTATTCTTCAAGCAAGAACTTTGATACAATAGTTATATTATTTAGTGTGTGACAGAACTGTATTCTTCAAGCAAGAACTTTGATACATTAGTTATATCAAACATGATATTAGTGTGTGTAATATAGATGCTTGTTTTTTTAACTTTTGGGCACCGTAATGGTTTAAAAGTCGGATGTGAAAGCAATGCTTATCATTTTACCTTTAATGGTGGAGATATGTGTTTCAAGTCATTGTTGTATTTAGCAATGTACATCCTAGCCTTGGTCAACAAAGTTACCTAGTATCTGTTGCTTGTGGGAGGTGGTGGGTATATGTGGAATTAGTGGAGGTGCGCACAAGTTGACATGGATACCACAGTTATGAAGAAATATTGGTGTACATCTCTAGAAATAACTGACTTTACCTTTTCTTTAAGGGAGATATAAGCTACAATTCCATGATTCTCTTTTACCTAGTTATCCAACATATGAAAATATTTGACAGGTGCACTACATTGCACACTAGTCAGTAAGTGCATCAGATCCAGCTATGTCTTAATGTATAGTTCAATGGGACTAGATGCTTAACTTAGTGATGCTATGGTGCATCCTCAAATATCTTAGTTCTTAAGAAGAAAACATGGCCTTTCTTGCCACTTGACATGAACTCCAAAAAAAAACTAGTTAATACAATGAACATACTTGTTTCTATGAAATCTGTAGACTTTTACTCTTCCTTCTTCGACTCGTGATAATTCCATGATTCACATTTAAATTTGTCACATTTTTAAATTAAAGTTTTGCTGATTAAATGATTGCCAACATGTAAACATTCAGAGAGGATCTCTTGTTTATATTTTGTTTATTTTATAATTAGGCTATCCACCCAGGTTATGGATTCTTATCTGAAAGTGCTGATTTTGCTCAACTTTGTGAGGATGAGAATCTCTTATTTATTGGACCTCCTGCATCTGCAATCCGTGACATGGGTGATAAAAGGTTGAGATCATTTCCATTCCACTTGCTATCATGTTATGCCTATGTATTCCACTTGTTTTTTTATCAAGTTGATTTATGCTACAACAGCTGAATCATTCAAATGGCTAGTTCTAATTTGCGAGGGAGATAAAAAGGCACAACTTTGAATTTGGATTATGAATCATCTCAGGAAGTTGCTCATACCCTTTTTCTATTTCAGCAGGAGAAAGAATTAGGTTAAAAGTCTACTGTAATGGGAAGAAGGGAAGCTCCGTGTTTGTTCTTCTCATTTCTTTTGTTTATGAATTTTCAGTTTTTCCCTCCTTTGAGCATGGACAATCATGTTTCATCTCATTACTTCCCGCTTTTGCATCAATATGGTTGATTTAAATTTAGGATCTCACCAATGCAAACTGGCTGCATTAATACTTGAATAAATGGGTATTACTCCCTCTGTCCCTAATTACTTGTCCACTTTTGAATTGACACACCTATTAAGAAAACAATGATTGACATAGTGAGTTTACCATTTTATCCCTATTAATTATAAAGTGGATGAATTTAAAAATTAAGATATTTAAGAAGTTCTACATTTTTCAGAGTAATTAATTGAGGGTATAATAGGTAAAAAAATTTGTCCTTTCTTGATTTGTCAAAATGGACAAGTAATTAGGGACAACTAAAAAAGGAAAAGTGCACAAGTAATTAGGGACAGAGAGAGTGTTTGCACCAGACAGAAATTTGCATCTACTGCATGCATTTTGGCTATTTAAAAACTGCTGACTGTGACATTGGGATTAATATGATTGCTGTTAGTGTTTGTGCGAGACGGGGATGTTGATTTATGCGTAAAAGCAAGCATTAGTGGTTGTCTATGCATAGCAATTGATTTTTAAAGTTGATTTTAGCCTCAAGTGTGTTTCATGGGGCTAAGCTCCGCATTTGCAAAGGTCCTGTGTGCAACTAACATGGAACATGGCAATAATTCATGTCAGACTTAAAATGTTAGTCCTATATCACCTGTGTGAATTATATTTTCAGCTTCTCCCATATTGATTAAGCAATGGCTTAGAGAGTGTCTATATGCAAACGTTAAATCACATTTCATCGACCTACTAGCGTTTCTGGCATGCAGTTCTATGAAATGATCTGTCACATTGCACCACATTCTAATGCAGTTTGACTGCCAAGTGCTAGCCTTTCAGTGAAGTTTTAATTTAGCAGTATGTTGCTGCAATTGGATGCTGACAATTTATGCTTATTTCTTTTCTTTCTCTGGATATTTCCATCAGTGCTTCAAAGAGAATAATGGGTGCAGCTGGGGTTCCACTTGTGCCTGGATATCATGGTGATGAGCAAGATATTGACTTTATGAAGTTGGAAGCAGACAAGATTGGGTATCCTATTTTAATTAAGCCAACCCATGGAGGTGGAGGGAAGGTCTGCCTTCTGTTAACGTACTACTTATTTTGCTGAAGGAAAACAAACTTAACTTCTAGCTTGCAAATTTTGCAATTCAATCCTATTGTGTATGGCCATTTCTATTAAAGATTTCACTATAAGAAGAAATCTTATAATGCCAACAGGATAGCTCAAGTATATCTGAAGAAATGCTCTGGTTTATCATGTTCTATAGTAAAAGAAAATAATGTCTACTAACCTGTTTTGTTTCAGGGTATGAGGATTGTTCAGAGCCCAAATGAGTTTGCGGACTCATTCTTGGGGGCCCAACGTGAGGCAGCTGCATCATTTGGTATAAGTACAATCCTACTGGAGAAATATATTACTAAACCAAGACACATAGAAGTCCAGGTAGCTCTTGTTATGTTTTGATAGACTGCTTGGTCCTTTCCATTTTTGTTTTCTTGCTAGTTAGATTAATAGCTAACCTTAAGTAGTTGGGGGAAAGAGAGAATTAAAAAAATCCCTCTAACTAGCTTGAGATTGAGACATATTAGTTGTAGTTGTTGTATTCTCCTGCCTTGCCCCTTTTCATACTTAATAAATATAATTCTAGTTTGCTTACATTTATTTTGTTAGATATTTGGGGATAAACAAGGTAATATAATACATCTCTATGAGAGAGATTGTAGTGTGCAGCGAAGACACCAGAAGATAATAGAAGAAGCTCCAGCTGTAAGATTTTTTTGTTACAATTTTCTTTATTTCTCTTGAAGTGTCTTAAAAGGTTGACAAAACTTTGTTATACGCAGCCTAATGTGAGCTCTGACTTCCGCTCCCATCTGGGTCAAGCAGCTGTATCTGCAGCTAAGGTCAGATGAATTTGTCTGTTTTTAGATTAGATAGTCTACTCGAAATTGTCAAGTTTATTGGTGGTTAGTTTTTAAATACCCTTTACTTTTTCTTGTCGGAGACAGATTATCTGAAATCAAGAAAAATGTGTTCTCATCTTTAACTATCATAAAGCATTTATCGTGTAATGCATGTATACGAGTCTCATCAATTACTTTAAACATGACAGTGAGGAAATGAACCTTGGGTCTAATTTAACCCAAAAGTTAGCTCATGAGGTGACGATTGCCCAAGGTCATATAAGGAGGCAAACAACTATAATTGTAGAGAAGTAGAATGAAAAAATGTGTATATATAATGAGCTCAAAGAGTTTATATACGAAGGAAATGAAACAAGTTGTGCTAAGCTAACTCCTAGAATCTAGGAGCAGATAAACAATATGGAAACAAACTAACTGAATGATAAAATATTGTGAATAGGAAATTAAAGCCTAAAATAACTAAAGAGGACTCATCCTAATGCACAACAAGTGCTGAGCAGTAGGACTCATCCAAATGTACAAGTGATGAGTAGTTCATACACTTCTATACCCCCCTCAAGTTAGGTGTGAACTTGTGAAGATACACCACCTAACTTAGGAACCATGCGCTAGAAGGTGGGCTTGGACAATGTTTTGGTGAGTGGATCTACAAGTTGTTCAGTGGAGTGGACAAGGAATACTCGGATTAGGCCATTGTGTACTTGGTTGCGAACAAAGTGAAGATCAACCTCAAGGTGCTTCATTTTGGTATGACGTACTAGATTTTTGGAATGTACGTGACCCCAAGGGTTATCACTAAGTACTATAGGAGCAGAGAGCAGCACATGAAGGTCCTTGAGCAAGTGGGTGATCCAGTTCATTTAAGACAATGCAGAAGCTACCGGACGATACTCAGCCTCAGTGGAGGAGGAGCAGGAGTAGTAGTTGCTTACTAGAACACTAGGAAATAGGCGTTGTGCCTCGATAAAAAATGTAATCAGAGATCAAGCAATGTTATCAAAAGCAAAAAGTGCAATAAAGCTCTAAGGTCTGTTGGGGCTTTAAGTACAAAGCGCAAATGAAGTGTGGGCTTTAATGAAAATAGGCTCAAATGGAGAAAAAAAATACAAATATGTATATTAGTCCAAGACTAATAATTATAAGCAAGAATAAAAAATATATGGACAAAGAAATTGTTTTTTTATGATAAAGTGAAATGTCAATTGTTTATTGTCGCATCTTCCGGAAACTCTCATCGGCAAGGAAAAGTATGTCTTAGAGCCTTGATGACGATACTGAATTGCAGATTAAGCGAGGCAAAACACTCAAGACATTTTGAGCTCGCTTCAGTGCTTACATGCGCCTTTGACAACATTGAGATCAAATGGCTATCATTGATATCACCTGCCCAATCAACATCTACATAGGCATAGAGCGCAAGCAATTGTCTGGTGAGTATGATGTCATCCACATATATCAAAATATAAATAGTAACTCCCAATTGTGTAGAACAAAAAAAAGAATTATCAGACTCAGCCATCTGGAACCCCATTTGAATCAAAGAATCGGTGAGTGCTTCATACCAAGCCTTAGGAGATGAAGCACCTTGAGGTTGCAATCCGTAGATTGCCTTTTTGCGTATGTCTTAACTACACTATTCCTTCTCAGAAAAACTCAAGTGAAGATGTCTTTGGAATAAATATCTGTAATTGTGTTTGTATGTCTGATTAATGCAAGAAATAGTATCACGTCACAAAGGAGAAGTGGAAAGTGTACACTTCTGGAGGGGCAGCATTTGGACAATTTTAAAGCTAGGAGGTAATATTACCAAACTGGGTGCATATCAGTTGGTAGCAGAAGGCAAAGGGTATGCTTAGGCGGTAACAGATGAAGGGCATTTTTGTGTGTATTTTCCTTTCTGAAGAGCAGGAGGGATAAAATTTTAGGGTAGAGGTCCATGTGCAGATAATTCCTTGTTTTACAAATAAAGCAATGTATTCTACGGCTAGCAGGGAAAAAACGGTCAGTGGCTTTATTGACTTGAAGTTCAGACTGTTAAAGCTTATATCTGCACTAGGGGATTGGATTATGCTAGCTCAGCATCGTGTTATATGATAGTTCTAGTTCTTGTCTAAAACAAGGATGAAGCTTGATATAGATAGTAGTGAATTAAGAGCCATATTTGACTGCTGAGGTTAACCTGCATCTTTGATTAGTAATTAGTTTCTCCTTTTTTTGCTAAGTAATTTTGTTATCTTTATTTTTGTAAGGAGATTTGAGTTTGAAAGGCATTCTACCATATTGACTTTAGATGACCAATAAAACGAATATCTCCATTTTTTCTCTCTATCGTGTATTGATATATTCCCCCCTCCCCTCTCGCTCGCTCTTGTGTGAAGTGTGATTGTAGTATTCAGTTCCTATAGAGATTCTGTTATGATAAAGTTAATTCTTGATCAATTAGTATCACTATCCTTCTGTTTGGAAGAGATGTTCTGTGGAAAAACCTCTCATATTATGATCTGTTCTCTGGTGCTGTCTGCTCTCTGTTGACATCCTTTTTCAGTATTGTTCTCAATTGCTACTCCTCACCTGACATCCCCTCCATTATGTTTGAAGGCAGTCAATTACCACAGTGCAGGAACTGTTGAGTTTATAGTTGATACACAATCTGGACAATTTCATTTTATGGAGATGAACACCCGTCTTCAGGTACTTTTGATTAGTCTATGCCCTTCCCTTCTTGTAGCAGTAGAGCAGAGGATATAATCATTCTCTGTCAGGTTGAACATCCAGTTACAGAGATGATTGTTGGTCAAGATCTTGTAGAGTGGCAAATACGTGTTGCAAATGGGGAGCCTCTTCCCTTGACTCAGTCAGAGGTGCCATTTTCAGGTTAGAGTTTACACTGGTTAACTTGCTTTACTGTTCTCTAATAGATTTATGCAAAGTGCTTGCTCGGTAGGATCTGCTGGACGAAGCTAGAGTTATTTACCTAGATATACCAAGACTGCATACGATTCGATAGAACAATTCTTAATATATAATGTTCCTTTTACTTCCCTGGAATGTAAAAGTTTGCTTAGGATTTTATGGTCCCTGGATGATAAATTTGAAAATTGCTTACACTCAAAGAAATTTAGTTCCATTACATACTGTAGCTTAAAAGTTTTGTTGACATTGCCCTTAAGTTAAAGTTGGAGGTTGTCTCATATAATAGTGAGAATGGGGTAGAAAATATTTATAGATTTTTTCTATTTCACTTGTATTCTTTGATGTAAAGAGATAAATAACATGTTGTAGGATAGCTGGTCAAACTTGGTGGAAAGTGATGGATGGATGACTTGAGCAGAGTCATAAGCACAGATTGTACTGTATTTCTTTTTGCACCAACATGGTCTTTTTATGAAATTTCTTATCTTAAAAAAGGGATAAATACTTGAATCATTAGAACAACCACTTGCACATAAGTTTAACTGATATGTCTGTTCTTTTTCAAATAAGATAAAACAGAAACTTATTTTAATGTCATAATATCGACAGTGACTCAAAGGCTTATCTGAAATTGAGAACCATTTACTGGAAGTGATGCCTTGAATCTTGATTAATATAATACCATCTTTGTAGCATAACTGGATCCAGTAATGCTCAATGAAAAGCATAACTTTTGGGTGGTATTGACATTTCTATAGTCTTCAACATCACAATCCAAATCGAGTACTTTCTCTTGATTGTTGGTTAGGAGGTGAATTATTCATGTAGTAAAACCAACATAACTAGTACCATGTTTGGTAGCATTTTAGTTACTGTGTATAAAATTCAGCACACCAAGTACTGTGTTAGGTTACCTATTTACAAAACACATAACTAATACCTGTATACGTTATGAGGGAATCTATGTATTATTTATGCAGGGTAGAAGATAGGATAACTAATATATGAATAACTAAACCCCTGCATAAAAGGGGGAGCTCCTAGGAAGGGGTAAAAATAGAACTTGCATGAAATAATATATAAATTCCCTCATAACTAATCTCTATCCTTGTGTTACTAATACATGTACAACTCTAACCAGCAAGCAAATGAGGTTTCTTCTTACCTCTCCCTAGGAGCTCCCCCTTTTATGCAGGGTTTAGTTATCCATAAATTAGTTATTCTATCTACTATTCTGCACAAAATAGTACATATATTCCCTCATAACTAATCTCTATCCTCTGCATTACTAATACATGTACAACTCTAACCAACAACCAAACGACCCCTTAACCCATGGAAAGAAATGTGTTTCATTATAACAAAAAGTTCTTCTCATTAATGTAGTCAGTGCATGGACATGGTTCAGGAAAGTTTCCCATTTCAAACTTGGACTAGCACAATATGAGCTTAATATAATTTATCAGTGGAATTCATTCATGAAAAATGTTCTCTGAAGTAAACTGCTGCGGGATACTCTTATTACTGGAATCAAATATAGGAGTTTTAAGTTAATGTTAACCCTAAAGCATATGGGAGAATTCGTAGATGCTAATGTTTGTCAGTTTGATGCCAGGTCATGCTTTTGAAGCCCGAATTTATGCTGAAAATGTTCCGAAAGGATTTCTTCCAGCAACTGGTGTTCTTCATCATTACTGTCCTGTTACAGCTACATCAGCAGGTGCGGATCCATACTATGATCATCTTATTTGTGAAATGTTACATTAGGCCTCCTTCAAGTGGGTTGCCACTGAGGAAACATGATAGAACCCTCAATTTTTCCAGAGGGATGCAAGATATTTTAGCAGTTCTTTTAACTTTTTTACTATATCAACTACACTTTGTTCCTTGACTTGTGTAGATTGTTTTTCTAACTCCACTAGCATCAAATCTTAAATGTGAAACAAGTTTCCATGTAAAAAACATGACCATAGCTGCAAAATGTACCACCAGATGCATAACTGCTTATTTGGTGTTATATAGGAATACCAGCACTTGCTACCCATTCTCACATTTCTGAAGAGTTGCTGTTACATATAAAAAATGAATTGCCATCTAAAAACTCCATCCACTCAGAAAAAATGTATGAATGGATTTCTGGGAGATCTATCAGCGTTTTTATGTCAAAATTGTTATATGGAATCATTTGACTCAGAACTAAAATTAGGGCCTCTCCCCAGCTGGATTTCCTTTTACACTGCCTAGCCAAAAGCTCTTCAACTCCAGCGAGTAGTCAATTACTTCACGGCCTTTGAAGTATCAAGCTAGGTTGCTCAATTTGCTGGCTGATAAAAAAAGGACAGCCTGGTCCCCGAAGCATCCCAGGTTCATGCAGGGTCTGGGGAAGGGCCGCACTGCCGCCTACCTGTTACACAAGCATCAGTGGCTGATTCAACAGTTTTCTGACTGATACAATAACATATTTACTAAAGCTAGTTGCTATAGTTTAATGAAGTTCTGATCCTAGCCCATAGAGGATTCTCTGCTGATCATCTATCAGTTTATTTGCCTTTCTGATTATGCAAATTGCTAACTATTGTTAAGCTGTATATTTTGCACTCGCATGACTTTAATACATAATTGCAGTAAGAGTTGAGACTGGAGTGGAGGAAGGGGACACAGTAAGCATGCATTATGATCCCATGATTGCAAAGCTAGTAGTATGGGGACAGGACCGCCTTTCAGCACTGATAAAAATGAAGGATTGCTTGTCAAAGTTTCAGGTATGATTTTTTTTTTTGTGTTGACCTGTTTTGCAGGTAATGATTCAGAATAAATAGTTTATAATGAAGAATACTCTAGTAATTGAGATCTAATCACTGCTCATTTAATGAAGGTTGCAGGTTTACCCACCAATATAGACTTTATCATTAAGCTTGCCAGTCATAGGGCTTTTCAAAATGGTGAAGTAGAAACTCATTTTATTGAGCGGTACAAGGATGATCTGTTCATAGACGGTTCCAATTCAATATCAGCGGAAAAAGCTGAGAGTGCTGCCAAACATACTGCATCCATTGTAGCTGCATGCATTTGCCAAAATGAACTTGCAACATTGAAGGATAAGGCTCCTGGTGAATACTAATATCCTGTTGTGTTTAGCAAAGGCGTGCTTTAGTACGAACAGCTGATGCATAGTTTATTGATATGTTCTCTTAAGCAGGAGGCCTTCATTTGTGGTATGGTAATCCTCCATTCAGAATCAATCATTTTGCTAAGCGAACAGTGGATCTTGAATGGGAGAATCAATACAGTATTAGCGGTTCAAATCTTTTAACAGTCTCCATTACCTATTTGCCAGATGGGAAATACCTAGTTGAGGTAATGATAATTTCTCTGTTTGATATAACAGAATGACTACAGTTGAGCTTGTTTTTGCCTTTAAGTTTTTCCATTTGCAGCAAAATAATCTATATCTTTAGACAGGAGAAAGCAATTCCCCTGGTTTGGAGATCCAAGTGACACAACTAAGCAACAGTGACTACAGAGTTGAAGTGGATGGTCTAAGCCTGAATGTCTGCTTGGCAGCTTACTCCAAGGTAACACCTTATATTTCAGGTCCTTATCTTCAAGCTGTCCTGGGCCCCTGGCATACATATTGACTGACAAGTACACAACTATGTGTAGGCTGAGGCTGGAGTTATTAAAATGCCTAACATTGCACAACAATGTGATCCATTATAGCACTAAATTTATGTACATTAGGTATTGTTTAAGATTGTGAATTGTGTACTTCGCTTCAAAGAAGCATGCACTTGTCTTCTCACTTTTTGCTTCAGGCCCTAACTTTTTTTTGGGCGCATTTTGCTATTAAGAACATTGGTTTCTAACACCATTTTCAATCTAGTCTAACCCATGAAAAAGAAAAAAGAAGCGAGAAAGATTAACCTTCTAGTGATCCTAGGTGTAGATTTTTTCCAGGGAGTGTTGGAATGGTGCAACTTAGTCCACTAAATACAATTTGGACTAAAAATAAAGGATTTGCATATCTTTAGCACATTTAGTCTTGGTTCATGAGAATCTGATGCCCCTTGATCAAGAATGCAGTGATTGCCAAGGAAAAACCCGATCCAAATTTAGTTAGCCAAACTTCCATTTTTGCAGGATCAAATTGAGCATATTCACATCTGGCATGGCGACTCTCAACATCACTTTAAACAAAGGATGGGCCTCGAAATCTATGACGACGACGAAACAATAGACAAGCCTGCTAGGGTGGCGACATCTTATCCTTCTGGCACCGTGATTGCACCCATGGCTGGGCTAGTGGTTAAAGTATTGGTGAAGGATGGGGAGAAAGTTCAGGAGGGACAACCTGTGTTGGTATTAGAAGCAATGAAGATGGAGGTGTGTATCTTACAACCACAGCTTAAGATTAACATCTCTTGAGTGGCTTAATTGTTTTGGCTGGTTCTAATTTATTGCTTTTGCTGCCCTTTACATTGTCTATGAGTAGCATGTCGTGAAAGCACCAGCTAATGGTTATGTAAGAGGGCTTGAAGTCAAAGTGGGCCAATCGGTTCAAGATGGTGTTAAACTCTTTGCTCTCAAGGTTAATCTTCTCTTCTTTAGATTCATGGACTTCATTCACATTTATATTTAATAATAAATATTGCATAGAACATTTTAAACGTTGGGAACAAGCATCAGGCTGCTATGGCATTTTTTAACATTCTGGGGCATCAAGCAAAGGTAGGATAACATGAATGCTAGATATCATTATATTCTCATTGATGAATGAATTTCTCAAAGAGAATTGATAACATAACAAAGTCACAACAAGAAGTGGTTTTGGGGAAGCAAAAGGGCACTAAGAGTATTCCTATATATATCCTTGATTTGCTTAGTCAAAATTTTCATGCACATGATTCTGCATGTTTAGGTTGATTGTCTACTTTGCACATTGCTGATGAATACAACTTTACCATTCTCAAAAAAAAAAAAAAAACTTTGTTCTTAATCTTGTTGGGTATACTATGATTCATAATGTTACTCCAGTTAAGATCAAAATATCACTTTGAAAACTTGCAAAATTTGAGTCAACCATGCGAGCTCGCTCTTTGTATCTAATCGTCTTTTCTGTTGTATTCTAACCTCCTTGGTCTTTTTCCTTTTTGCTTGCCATCCTCGTTATTCCTTGACAATGCTGTCGTTCATCTTTGTTTGGTGGCTGGTACTAATCCTTTTCGCCGCTTGTTGATTTTACTAAAAAATGTATTTAAGACTTCTAAAAGCCTGCAAAACATATGCATAGGTGTCATAACTGGCCCACATTTTGGGTCAAAAGTCATCTTAGCTCCTGCTTGGGCCAAATATCCATATCTATGTTGCTCGGAAGGTAACAGTTGCAGATCTAGAGGTCAGATTCTTCATTACATAAATTTTAAGATTCTGGGATATGGATCCGAGTGCGGATTCTGATGCTGACATACGACCAATTGATGTCTATTACGACATATATACTCACTAGATAAGGGTGCCCGTGCAAGGCACGGGCAATATTAATTAGCCCTACGTGGCCATTTTTGATTGGTTTGGTAGTATTTGAGAGCAAAAAAAAAGTGCTAAAAGAAAGAAATATTAATTAGCCCTACGTGGCTATTTTTGATTGGTTTGGTAGCATTTGAGAGGAAAAAAAAAGTGCTAAAAGAAAGAAATATTAATTCGCCCTACGTGGCCATTTTTGATAGGTTTGGTAGTATTGGTAGGAGCTCTTTTAAGGAAGGAAATGACGGGAATACCCTTGGTAGTCAAAGGGAACCACCACTTATATAGTATGATGAAAATATATATATATATATATATATATATATATAGTATGAAGTATGATAATGATATATAGTAAGTTGGTAGTCCAAGGGAAGCACAACTTATATAGTATGATAAGAGCTCTTTTAAGGAAGGAAATGACGGAAATACCCTTGGTAGTCCAAGGGAACCACCACTTATATAGTATGATGAAAATATATATATATATATATAGTATGAAGTATGATGATGATATATAGTAAGTTGGTAGTCCAAACTTATATAGTATTATTATATACATAGTATGAAGTATGATGATGATATATAGTAAGTTGGTAGTCCAAGGGAACCACGACTTATATAGTATGATAGAAGCTCTTTTAAGGAAGGAAATGACGGGAATACCCTTGGTAGTCCAAGGGAACCACCACTTATATAGTATGATGAAAATATATTTATATATAGTATGAAGTATGATGATGATATATAGTAAGTTGGTAGTCCAAGGGAACCACCACTTCTATAGTATGAAGTATGATGATGATATATAGTAAGTAAAAAAAATAAAATAAAATAGATAGAAGTAGAATAGAAAATAGAATATAATAGAAAGAAATAGAAAATATTATATAAAAGAAAGAAATATTAATAGAAAGAAATAGAAAGTAGAAATAGAAAATATTATATAAAAGAAAGAAATATTAATTAGCCCCACGTGACAATTTTTGATTGGTTTGGTAGTAGTTGAGGAACCACCACTTCTATAGTATGATATAAGAATATATTTTGATTAACTAAAGTTTTTGAACTAAAACTAATAAAATTTAATTTCTTATTTTATATAACTATATGTATAATTGTATATACATAAACCCAAAAATCAACCCAATACCAACTCAATCTATATTTCTTGGTCAAAAATGTAGTTAAAGCATGTAAAGTAAGTTGACCAAATCTGTGTGGATTCCACTTCCACGCCCAAATCGTGTCGTATCAACACGGGTGCGGCAGGAATTTTGAAGGGTTTTAACAGTGTAGATCCTTTTATCTAAGGATTCTTTATCTCTTGTGAAGAAGTATATGTTAATTTGAATGGACATTCTTTCATGTTGCATCAATATCATTACTATATCAGTATATAATGGTGAGAGCATATGCTAAATTAGTTGTTCTACTCTTTGATAGGACTGAAATATATCCCGAGGCTATGACATCATTCTACACAACTGTATTTATGACCTTCCTGTGAGGACTGTACATCCAATAGGTATAAGAATAACAACATTGAGATGTAAAATCTCTCGGAGTTTCATCTTCTGTATTTCAAATACTTTACCTGTAAATGACTTTCCAGCTCAAAATTTGTCCAGATTAGTGGTATATGATCAATGGTTGCTCATTCATTGCTAAGATATACGAGCAAAGTTCTTTCTGCATTGTTTAGAAAGTTATTTGTTGGGTATTGCAAGAAAAGGCGTGTTTTGCCTTGTCCAGTTTCTCATGTTCTATCATTTTACCGTCAATTCGTATTAGTGATGCTTAGTTCTCCATTTTCTCTTTCATTTTGAACTCATCAGTGATATTCCATGGAAGAAAACTGTGGCTCTGCTGTTTGGAGACTACATGTTTTTAATAAACAACGTAATCAACTGTGACGCTTCTTTGCAGCTTGTACGATTATTTCCCTTGCAACTATTGAATAATCTCCCTAGCAGTACAGCTTTCTGTTTCATTTGTTTGATCCGTTGCAATTTGAACGTCAAACTTGATAAATCTACAGGAATATTCAAACATTGTGTTAGAGGTATTTTATAACTTTTAGTAGATTTAAGGATGTGGAGTTATACATGATAATCTTATCTTCAATTTACTTCGGACATGTAAATTTGGTGAATTGAACATAGACCCAATTTTGGGCCGAATCATTTGCATAAGCTAAGCAGAGTTAAATTCACAAAATGCCCTCCTTATAGGTGGTCTTGATTATTTTTGGCTCCGCTTGAAAATTTTATGCCCATCAGACATAAATTATCTTTGATTATAAAGCAGAAGTTGATATTTGTTCAATTGACTACAACTTCTTTCTTATAGGCAAAAGCCAGAACTTATGCGTTTTGGATAACATAGACAAAAAAATTTATTGTTCATCAGGCATAAGTAGCGGACATAAATTAGTTTTGCATATATGACAGATATTCGGGTTATTTTAAGACTAGTGAACCTGCTCAATTGACCACAAGTTTTGTTTTATAGGCATAAGCTACAAGGTCTGCCTTATATGGCAAAAACTAAAACTTATGCCTGATGAGCTACAAAAGTTTTACCAACAATTTTTTTCAAGTTAAGACTATTTTTTAATTATTTTGTTAACCGGGAAGAAAAATTCAAGCTTTTGAAGACACCGTCCGTCATTTCTAGGAATCTTTCATCTTTTATTATTGGCTTCCAGTCGATGTCTGTATCCATATTGAGGTCAAGACTAATCACGCAATATAAGGCCTAGTTAGGAAGAAACACTCTCTAATGAGATCAGGCTTAAACTAAAATTTCTAATTAAAAGATTGAGAGATCCTATCCATTTCATCATAACCTTGATCGGTGAAACTTCAATGTTCGATTTTGCTTCAATATTGTTGCAACTGATTACATTAGATATGAATGATTGGGATTTAACTATAATCCTTTTCGTAGCTATTGGCTTTTAGTTTTTAAGCTTTTGGAGTTGGCATATTGCAATACTCGAAATGATGGGTGTCAAAACGGCTCTAAACCTGCCAAAAGGGTAAGTTTCTACTTTCGTTTTCTCTTCCTTTTTAGACATTGGATCTTTATTTTGAATTTTTCTTTGTGTTTCTTTATATTATTATTAGGGGTGGGTCTACTTAACATCCTATAGGTTCATCCTAACCTCATAAATATTGGCTCGGACTTTTTGTCTGAAAGAAAAATCTATAAATAAATGAATTGTGGTACGTAGAACCCAATTTGAATTTATAATGTTATAAAAAGTGATCTTACTTATTTTACTATAGACTTGTAGTAATTTGTTTTATAAATTGTTGCATTGAAAATCTCCAAAGAAATTAGAAGTGTCTATGATAGTGACATAGCAAATGACTATTTTTGTTTGTGACCGATGATTGCTTGCGAGAAGATATTAAAACGTTATGGTTATCGATCAAGATATTTTTCTTCTCATGAAGAGTGTGGCATTGCAAACTTCCTTTGAATGACGATTTGAAAAAACAATCAGGGAAAATAGTAAGAAAAATTAGCCTATTATAAAATTTGACTGGTTTGGGTTTATAAGTGGGAACCATATGATGTCAGGTGGATCAATTTATAAGCTTAGTCAAACACACACCCTCATTAGTCATTAGTCTGAAATTTTCAAACATTTAATTTTCTTGGAGTTCAATGTATTCTCTTCGTCCATTTTTACTTGTTCATCATAGTAAAAATAACTGATACTTTTACTTAACTAGTTTAGAAAAATCAAGAGATAATTTATCACTTAATTCCTAATTTATCTTTATTACTAACTATAGTCATTTCCCAATATATTTTTCATAACATTGAATTTATTATATTTAAAGGATAACATAGTATAATTGTCCTTCTATTTATTATTCTTTAAGGATGTGACAAATCAATACTGAACAAATAAAAATGGACGGATCGTCTAATACTATTGTAACTTGATTCCTTATTTTGGCCGAAGTAGAAAACTACAAAATAACCAGCTAGCTTCTTTTTCTTAGTTCAGTGGCTGTCAATTTCAATACTAAAAAGGAATTTTCAGAGCTATAATAAGTTAAACAATCTTGGTGGCTTCTAAATCATGATCACAGTATTTGAAATGTCTTCTTTGTGTAGGCCAAATCAAAATCAATAATAGCCACCTATTTTACACTATGAAGTAATATTTAGTAAGAGTATTAACAAAGAACATGGCCAAATCATCAATCATTTTCCTTTTGTTAATACATTACACTAACACACCAACAAAGATTTGTTCAATACCTAACATAAGTTTAGGTGCAGTGGTGGGACTGCTTCATTCCTAGTCAAAAGTTTCATGTTCGGTTTATGGGTATGAAGATAATTATATTGGGAGCGGCACCCCCAAATAGATCCTGCAGTACACAATCAAAATTTAGTAGGAGCTCTAATGCGGGCACCAGACACCGAATAGAAAAAAATTTGTCCAATAAGCTTTGTGAATTTGATATGCATGGAAAGATGAGTTAGTTATCAAAATAATTAAATATTATATACTCCATATGCTTACAAATCACAATCTTGAATATAAAATTGAAAAATAAGGATAACTATAAGCAAAGCAACTTAATTAACATTTATTTAGGCTCTCATTGAGTTTGATGAAAATATTGATTATCTAATAATTGGTTGGTCTTCAATTATTAACTCAACTTCCCCCCTACACTCCCAAACAAAGAAACAACACACATAGAATAATAACCGTATTCTTTTTTCCTTTGGCCAGCTGATACTATATAATGGTCACTGAATTTGCTTTATTTTAGCCACATACATTCAACTTTAATTTTGTAATTAATGGAACGACATTTTTTTTAATTTTTAATAAAGTAATTATTTGCAACAAATTTTAAAGTGACAGAAAATAAATTACAATCACAAAAAAAAAAAATGAAGAAACATAATTTTATTCATCAAGATTGTGGGTACAATTATGTTCCTCCCTTGATTCTACTCTCCTAAGATTTATCCATGATTCAAGGGCCGTTAGTGTCGTATTTCTCGAACTAGGATGATTTAGATTTGACCTCTATGAATATTCCATGACTTTTGTGGAATACTCGAGATATTTGAGATGTCTTTTCAAGGGAATATAGTACCCTTTATATAGGCCTGAGGTTTAGGGTTGAGTAGCCTCCAAGAATTCTAATTGGAATTGAACACACCTTGTAGAGTCCCAACTCAAATTGAACACGTCTTGTATAGTCCTACAAAATTTCAATGTCTACAAATGTCCCCTGCTTCAAGGCTTGTCAGAGTGTAGACTTGATGAAACTCAAAAACGAGGTTTGAAGTACTCATTCTTCCGATGAAACTCAAAAACGAGGTTTGAAGTACTCATTCTTCCACCTTTGCAACTTCAGATTTTCAGATTTAATTTATGAGAGAAGAGATGAAGGGTAGATTTGGTCCCACTGGGCGTGCCAATTTGTTTGCAACAAATTTTAAAGTGACAGAAAATAAATTACAATCACAAAAAAAATATGAAGAAACATAATTTTATTCATCAAGATTGTGGTACAATTCTGTTCCTCCCTTGATTCTACTCTCCTAAGATTTATCCATGATTCGAGGACCGCTCCTAAGATTTATCCATGATTCGAGGGCCGTTAGTGGCGTATTTCTCAAACTAGGATGATTTAGATTTGACCTCTATGAATATTTCATGACTTTTGTGGAATACTGGAGATGCCTTTTAATGGAATTTTTGAGATCTTGATCCATAAAATTACCCAAGAGTTTATGGGATATTTGAGATGCCTTTTAAGAGAATTTAGTACCATATATATAGGCATAAACTAAGGTTTAGGGTTGACTAGCCTCCAAGAATTCTAATTGAAACTGAACACGCCTTCTAGAGTCCCAATTGAATTTAACACGTCTTGTAGAGTCCGCAAAATTTCATGTCTACAATAATACAACTACAAGATAAATTTATTAGAATTTTAAAGATGAAAATATGAAATGATAAAGGATGGAATTTGGGAGATTCCTCCTGTTCGCTACAGCAAAAAAGACACATTTAGAAGTAATATATTTTTTTTTAGATAATATGTTGTCGCAAAAATATTTAGTGGTAATTAAGTTATTATCATTGTATTTATTGTCTCATAAGCTTTTAGCGACATTTTTATATAGAGTGCTGATTATAAATATTCATATTATATTATTGCCGCTAAATATAATATAGCGGCAATTATATAATTGCTGTTAAATAAATACCGCAAAATTTTAGATTTTGAAGTTCAAACTTGAAACTTGAAAATTTGAGTTTTTAATGTTTGGACTCATTATCTTGAAAAAATAAAATAAAATAGGCTCAAAATTTTATTTGTATATGAAGATTAGATTTTCAAATTTTGATCATATGTCATGGTCAAATGAATATTTAAAGATAATATTTCAAAATTTAATCTAAAATTTATGGCAAAACACTAATAAAGTTTGAAGGAAAGTTATAGATAAGTTTAACCAAAAAATAATCAATTGGACCTTTCTGTAAGAATCACTAGGCCTTATGCAATAGTGCCGAATGAAAGGATCATCGCTCAACGAATGATAGTATTCAATACGTACGTATATACTTTTATCCTTCAATTCATTCTTTTTTTAAATGAAGTTTTGATATAAAGATTTCTCTACCAACACATTTAACTATATTTGTTAGAATAGATTTCATTGTGTATCTGCACCTATTTTTTTTCTTTCTAATAATCCTTTGCTTGTTTTAGAAAACAAGATTTGGCTCAAGATAGACTTTTTCAGATTTTACATGTGTGATACATGTTTCTTCTATTTCTCCGAGTAAAGCTCTTCGCATTACTGCGCCTATTGTATCGGCTTACACTTTCATACGTGAAGACAAAAGAAATATTTTACTATGTTCTTGATTCAATACACTTTCATTAGTATTATAATATCCAAGTAAATACCATTACTTTTTCTCGTACTATTATTTAATTAGATGATTGAATTTTTTATTTCTCCTTTAGATTTCTTGAATGTTCAATTCTACACATCTTTTTTCTCAGGTCTACAATCATTATGCTATATCGATTTTTTATACCTAAAACCAATAACACTTATTGATACAATGTCAATTGAGTAAGCCTAAAGAGCAAGAAGATTGATAGTTTCTCTAGAACAGCTGAACTCGATTCTTCCAAGGAAGAAAATGAATTGAGAGAGAGAAAGAGAATTTCTTATTGACCTGAATTGATACCTTTAAAATGAAATCAACTAGTATATGTAAGAAGGGACAATTGTCCACAAATCAGTTATAACAACTTGTAACCGACTTCCTCTACAACTATTACAACTCACGTGTCAGTCACGTGTCCCACTTAACAGACTCAAATACAAAATTAACGACTAACTCGATTTCTAATCAACTGACATGTAACAATACTCCCCCTCTTCATCTGATCCTTGACCTCAAGGATTAAAATGTGGAAACAGCTGGGTGAAAGACTGATAATCCTCCCAAGTGTTGTCATCTTCAAACGCATTGAACCATTTGACTAACAACTGAGTAGCAGGTCTACCATGCTTCTTGATAATACTCCTGTCAAGAACTGCTTCTGGTGTTAAGAGGATGTGACCAGCGTCAACATGAACCTCAGGGAGGGTAGCCGAAACAATATGGGACCCTAACTTCTTTTTGAGCTTAGAAATATGAAAAATAGGGTGAATTCGAGGGGCAGGGGGTAATTGGAGAGTGTACGCAACTGAACCCACCCTTGCTATAATTTGAAAAGGGCCAAAAAACTTGGCTGAAAGTTTTTGGAAAGTATGAGATTTCAATGATGTCTGTCTGTAAGGATGTAACTTTATGTAGACCCAATCCTCGACTACATAAGACCTACCAGTCCTTCCTTTATCAGCTTGAGACTTCATTCTAATTTGGGCTCTAGCTAAATGAGACTTTAGGCATCTCAAAGTAGCCTCTCTGGCTTGTAAACTCCTATTAACTATGTCAAGTTGGGAGTTGAACGACATGTAAGGAAAGAGCGGATGAGGTGTTTGACCATAAACAACAACATAGGGCGTCATGTTAATAGCAGAATGAAATGAAGTGTTGTACCACCATTCTGCCAGGGCCAACCATTGGGGCTATTCCCTAGGTTTCTCAAACGTCATGCACCTGAGATAACACTTAAGACACCTATTAACAACTTCAGTCTTCCCATCTGTCTAAGGGTGGTATGCCGAGGAAGTAAGCAAGGTGACCTTCTGCAATTTATAGAGGGTCTTCCTAAGGTCGCTGGACATGAGGTTATTTTTGTGGTAGTTGACAGGTTGAGCAAAACAGCTCACTTTATGGCACTTAAACACCCTTATACTGAAGTGGAAGTGGCTCAGACTTTCATGAGTAGGGTATTCAAACTGCATGGAATGCCAAAAACCATAGTCTCTGATAGAGATCCGGTATTTACAAACAGGTTTTGGAAAGAATTGTTCAAATTGCAGAATGTCACTTGCTCACTTCCTCGGCATACCACCCTCAGACAGAGGGTCTTCCTAAAACCAATAACATTTATTGATACAATGTCAATTAAGTAAGCCTAAAGAGCAAGAAGATTGATAGTTGCTCTTGAACAACTGAACTCGATTCTTCCAAGGAAGAAGATGAATTGAGATAGAAGATAGAGAGAGAAAGAAAATTTCTTATTGATTTGAATCGATACCTTTACAATGAAATCAACGAGTATATGTAAGGAGGGACAACTATCCATAAATCAGTTATAACAACTTGTAACCGACTTTCTCTACAACTATTACAACTCATGTGTCCCACTTAACAGACTCAAATACAAAATTAACGACTAACTCGATTTCTAATCAATTGACATGTAACAATACTCCCCCTCTTCATCTGATCCTTGACCTCAAGGATTAAAATGTGGAAACTGCTGGGTGAAAGACTGATCCCAAGTGCTATCATCTTCAAACACATTGAACCATTTGACTAACAACTGAGTAGCAGGTCTGCAATGCTTCTTGATAATCCTCTTGTCAAGAACTGCTTCTGGTGTTAAGAGGATGTGACCAGCGTCAATATGAACCTTAGGGAGGGTAGCCGAAACAATATGGGATCCTAACTTCTTTTTGAGCTAAGAAATATGAAAAGTAGGGTAAATTCGAGAGGCAGGGGTAATTGGAGAGTGTACACAATTGAACCCACCCTTGCTATAAATTGAAAAGGACCAAAAAACTTGGTTGAAAGATTTTAGAAAGTATGAGATTTCAATGATGTCTGTCTGTAAGGATGTAACTTTATGTAGACCTAATCCCCGACTACATAAAACCTACCAGTCCTTCATTTATCAGCTTGAGACTTCATCCTACTTTGGGCTCTAGCTAAATGAGACATCAGGCATCTCAAAGTAGCCTCTCTGGCTTGTAAACTCCTATTAACCATGTCAAGTTGGGAGTCAAACGGCATGTGAGGAAGGAGCGGATGAGGTGATTGACCATAAATAACAGCATAAGACGTCATGTTAATAGTAGAATGAAATGAAGTGTTGTACTACCATTTGGCCAGGGCCAACCATTGGGGCTATTCCCTAGTGTAGGTTTCTCAAACGTCATGCACCTGAGATAACACTCAAGACACCTATTAACAACTTCAGTCTGTCTATCTGTCTAATGGTGGTATGCCGAGGAAGTGAGCAAGGTGACCTTCTGCAATTTGAACAATTCTTTCCAAAACGTGCTTGTAAATACTGGATCTCTATCAGAGACTATGGTTTTTGGCATTCCATGCAGTTTGAATACCCCATTCATGAAAGCCTGAGCCACATCCACTGTAGTATAAGGGTGTTTGAGTGCCATAAAGTGAGCTGCTTTGCTCAACCTGTCAACTACCATAAAAATAACCTCATGTCCATCGACCTTTGGAAGACCCTCTATAAAATCCATCGAAATATCTTGCCATACTTTGTTTGGAATTGGTAGAGGTTGAAGAAGGCCAGGGTATGCTACATTTCACCCTTGCACCTTTGACAAACATCACAACATCTAACATAGGCATAGACATCCTGTTTCATTTTCTTCCAGTAAAAATCTTGTTTAAGCCTCTGTAAGGTGGTTGTTATACCAAAATGACCTCCACTAGTACTGTCATGGTATAAAGCTATCAGATCTTTTCTCACTATAGCCACAGAGCCTACCATCATCTTACCTTTTCTACTCAAGATCCCAGCATGATAACTGTAGTAACACTTAGTAACACCTGCAGTCTGAATGGAAGTGATTAGTTTTTGTAGCACAGGATCCTGCAACCACGAGTTCTTAACATCTTCAAGTAGTTGAGTTTGAACCCTAGAGATGCTACAAAGTTGGATGAGTTCCTCTTTTCTAGAAAGAGCATCTGCAACAACATTGTCTTCGCCCTTTTTATATGAAATAAGGTAGTCATAACCAAGTAGTTTGACCAACCACTTTTGTTGGCTAGGGGTGGTGATCCTTTGCTCCATCAAATATTTGAGGGGTTGATGATCAGTTTTAATTACAAATTGCCGACCCAAAAGATACGGCCTCCACTTCTGGACAGCTGACACTAGTGCTAACAATTCCCTTTCATAAACTGATAGGCGTTTGATTTTTAATTTAAATTATAATCGATAATAAATTTCATTGGTGATCATTTATCTTTGAATTTATCACACAAACTTTTTTTTTTTTAAAAAAAATTGTTATATAAAAAAATTTCAACTTTAAAGTTATCCCTCTTCTATGCAGGTCCGAACCTCCTTCGGCAGAAAACTATATCATTTATACATGGTAAACTATATTTTTAGGTATATATAGTAGATGTCGAACCCCCTTTGACTACTTCATGTGTTTGTTTCTTCAGATTTTGAACCTCCTTATTGAAAATCCTAACTCCGCCACTGATGCAGGGGTTTACTATATCACATAAAAGTTATCCAACTTTAAAGTTTATCACACAAAAAATATTTTTTCTATCTTTTATCACATAAAATCATTCAATATTGCCAAAATCAGCTAAAAAATAAATTTCACCCGAATTTTTATATTTATTTATACTAAAAATATGACGTGACTTTATAAAACAAGTTATAAACATTATAAAATATCTAATTAACTTAATAAATCATATTAAAATAATGAATCAATTTCAGATACTTTCCCATTTTTAAGAGACCTCCCAATTAAGGTAATGATGTTTGGCATGTGAGTGAATGAATTATAGTTTTTGGGGCAGGTGCTATGATTGAGCCATCTAGGCAATCACCAAATTTCCCCTACCTTGCTAAGTATTAAAGTCATCATTAAGATATCATTTCTAATTATTATTTTTTTAAAATATAACTTACCGAAATTCCACCTGTTTAGAAGCTAATTACTTCAATTTACGCTAGTTTGCAATACTATAAATCTTATTAGATTTTGGACTTTGAACTTTGGATACATGTATCCGGCACGTTCAAATACGTCCAGATACATGTATCTTGGATACATCAAAATTATGTGTAATTTACTCTATATACTCTGTATCTAAGTAGATTCACATGTATTTGACTCTCTCACTTGCCTCTTTCCTCGACCGCCTCTCTCCCTATTTTAGTGTATTTGGTGGCAAAAATATATGTATTTATGTGTATCTGACTTGAAATCTGATATGAAATTATTAATTAGTGAGACAATATATAATTATTTTAAATTATAAAAGAATTAGTAAATGTTAGAAAATATTTATCTAATTAGATAGTTTTTCGTTTAACATAAGTTATTTAATTTCATTTAAAAAAAGGACACGAAGATAATTTCATTCGTTTTGATAAGTTCAATAAATGGATTGTTAAATCGATAGTCAGCTGGACTTTAAAGAAATTCAATCTAATACTAGGTAATTAAAATCCATTAGTTTGAATTTTTAAAAAGAAAAATATTGAATACTTTTTGATGGAGTACTTGATTTCTCAATTTGGATTGTTCTGTTTCTAATTTTGATTTTGATTAACGATCAAAACAAAAAGGATTATTTTTTTTTCCAGACTTCCATAAAATTAGAACAATAAAAAAAGTTAACGACTCTTAGCTATCAGTAAGTTTAGTAGTTAAGTTAGAATTTGTTTGAATAATAATCTTTAGGTATAATAAACATGTTCTTTTAATTTAGCTTTAACTAATATTTATGTCTTTCAACTTTTGGTGTACACAAATTAAAATTAATATTTATATAAAATTAAACAAGTAAATCCACATGTTCATGATAATTGTGTGAGATATACTCAAACTGATTTGTATTATGTTAAGTAGAATGTGTATCTACTTATTGGTGCATGCCTTATATATGGTGTTAGCTTATAACATGTATTTCAAAGGTGATGAAAACGCCATGTTCAATTTTATACAAATTTAAATGCACAGTTTCGATTGTGAATTATTTGATTGTTATTGGAAATGGATAACTCAATACATAGAGTTCTCTAATTCTGGTCCTATATCATCATTCACTTGACATTGCTATTGGCATCTCTCTCTAATAATTATAAAAATAAAACATCATATCATTTTAAATGCGTAACAACACATTCTGTTGTGATCTAAAGTTTATTCATTAATTACTTGCCAAATTAAAAATTACAAGACATAATCTGACTTTCCTAGAGAGCATAAAACTTCAAATGCAACAAAGGGAGAACTAGTAATCCAAATTATTAATTGGTTAAAGAGCTTATTTGGATTGATTTATTAAAATTAATGAAATGATCTTTCCTAATAAAGTACTAACTAAATTATTAGTAAATTTGAGAATTTTATTAAGGAAATATACAAAGATAAAAAGATGATTATTATAATATTCACACACCTGAACAAATTGAAGTGAACAAAAAAAACTTATAAAAAGGATGATTTACTTGGAGATGAAGCAAAGTTACGTGTGAAAAGAACTTCGATAAAATAAAAACAATGATGTAGGCATGTGGTCGGATGACAATTTCCTTAACGGGTTAAAAAAACAGGTCATATGATTGACCCATCCAGGCAATCACCTAACTAATCCCTACCTTTTTATTAAACTCATCATTCAATATAAATTTTAAATTATTTAAAAATAATTATTTTGCCATGTTAAATTTTTTTAATGATAAATTTACTTCAGTGATTTTGGATGATAAAAATTCTAAATGAAGGGATTATATTGGTACAAAATAAACTTCAATAATTTTATTAAATAACTTTTCATAACTAAGTAACGTTTTAAGTTATCATTTGCGATAAATTTATTAGGTTAAATTGAATTTAATTGAATAATAGACTTTATGGTATGTGAAATTTGTTTTTGAGACGCAACGCATATGTATGCTTATCTTTATTCCATCTTGAATTATTTGATTCTTGTTGAAATGGACAACTCAAGACATATAGTTGTGTAATTCTTGTCCCATATCATCATTCACTCGACAATCTCCAAGAGGCAACATGAAAAGTAAAGCACCAACAAATTTTGCAGAGTAGGAATGAATAAGATTTCTTGTATTTTAATCAGGAGTGACTCCATGTATGCTAGAATTTATTCATAAATTTTGAGAGAAATATTTAATATAAGTATTTTTGAAAAATATGATTTATATCTATAAGTTATACAAATTATTTAAAATATTTTTAAGTTTCTATTGTCATTTTATAATGAACATGTTTGTCACGACCCGAGAGTACCCCCTAGTCGTAACATGGCGTATTCGACCCCGAAGGGGTCTTATACGAGCCACATAGTCATTCATTGCATTCAATAATGAAAATAGTGCGGAATAAAAAAAAACTTATTTACATCCACACATTTAAACTTCATTAAAACAACTTTAAAAACACACAGCGGAAGTCTAAGTCTCACATGGCCATCTTAGACACAGTCACAAAACATAAGTAGGGACACGACCCTTTACAATCAAAAGAAGTCTATTAAGTCTATTACATGAACAAAAGAACTTAAAAGTCTTATCCTCGAATCCATGAGGACATACCAAGTCTTGGAGGAAAGCAATCCAACACTTCAAACTAGCTAGGAGGGATCACTTGCCGGAACCTACACTTATAGTAAAAATATGAAGAATATGGGTTAGTACACAAAATGTACTAAGTATGATGACCATGCAAAACATGCTTTAAAAGGGACATTTTGGTTAGAAACCATGCATTATGCCACTTTTTGAAGTACCATGAATAGTTGCATAAAAGACATACAATACAAGCATAAACATCAAGTAAGTCATAATATTACCTTTAAACAATTTCAACATGAAAACCTTTACCTTGGACCTTCACCTCAAGAAACCCTTATGCTATACCTCGTGCAATGTATGGATGGCGTCCCATACCACCATCCATACTAAGGCACCACATTAAGGTCACTTAAGGTAACTTATCATTCCTTTCTTTCACCTTTGCACCATATTCATACATAAGAGGTATATCATTAATTAAGACATGACAAGGGAAAATAACTCGTAATATAACCCAAGTATAGCATGCATCTCATATTAAGCATTTGAGAGCCAACATTCTTTAATAACCTCATTTAGGCCACAATTGTATCACATACATTAGGATTTAGAGAAACTCACTATGACCCTCTCCAAGCCTACTCGTGCAATGTATAGGTAGCATCCCATACTACTACCTACACTTTGTAGAACCTATCAAGAAACCATAATGAAATCTCGCATGATGGGAAGTAAGCGTTTAACCGACATAGACCATGAGAGCTTGTCATGGAATCCGGTGTCATAAGTCCCCACACCGTAAAGAGGTGGTCTACTTGCCTAAGGAAGACCGGTATATAGCTTAATGGATCCACTAGCTACCTATGCGGGCACATAGTTTATGGGATAAGGTAGACGATCATTGAAACTCATGCCTAACTATTGGGGGAGTTTCCATCTAACCAAATCCACTCGGTGCTTAGCCAACATTCCCATAGAATAGTTCGTTACATTGACATTATCACATATGAGAGGTGCCATTGGCCTACCAACTCCAAATTACATTTATTAACACGTGAAAGGGTGCTTTAAGCCTACCGTTTCAAGGTTCATTTAGGAAAGCTCATTAACTCCTCTTGAAAGGGTGCCATGGGCCTACCGGTTCAAGTCTCATCATTAACCTTCATGGAAAGGTGCCATAGGCCTACCGATTCCAAGGTTCATTATAAGCTCGTGTGGAAGGGTGCCACTAGCCTACCGATCCGAGGATTCAACAATCAACAATATAATCATTTATACAAGAAAATGATGCATAAGCCCTACCAATTCAAGGTATACTTTATATTGAAGAATCCTTCATATTCTATCATCAACATTCATGAGTGTCAAATTGAGAAATAATCTTTCAATAGCAACACCTTTACGTTCATAACATGATCACATTATCTTCATTGAATTCTCATTCATATAATGTCATGATAACACTCCAATTTCTCATACTATGCCTTTAAGGCCATGGTCACAATACATTTCATAATTAAACACCTCCACCATAAGTGGATCAAACCAAGCAAGAACAATTTTTATCCATAATATGAGATTAAGCTAACTTACCATCCTCCAAAGCCATAATCAACAACACTCAAGTCCCAACCATTTTTCTTACCACAAGAGAATTCATCCATAACTTGCCCATAAGGCCACAATCCTCAATTCATCCATATACCAACAATACACCATAAAATAAGCATGGGTAATGACATACTCCAACAATCTAAAGACATTTAAACAAGTTTGATTCATATACATTCATTATCAAGCAACCCACTTCATAAAGGCATAAACTAGGAATAGAGAGAAATCATGGGTTCTTGAAGAAGTTTCATATAAAATCATCTTAAAATCATAAATACAACTTCAATTCACCAATATAATGACTTTGAAAACATTTTACCCATGAACCCATACCTAGAATAGAAAATAGAAATTTTGTTCTTTGAAGACTTTTGAAACCCTTTTTAATGGACTCCTTGAAGGAAAGATAATCAAGGATCAAGGGTCACCATACCTTTGCTATGATTCCCCAAGAAAATTGATGAAGAAAGCCTTGAATCCAAGCCCTAGCTCCAAGTTCTTCTTCTTCTTAATGGAGGATTGTAGAGAGGGAAATGTTTTAGGGATGGGAATTGAATTAATGGTATCTAGGAAATAATATATGCCCTTTGGAAAAAAATTCGTCCAACACTTAGAAAAAAAATGGGGCGGGTGAACAGTAAAATTAGCTACTGGAAATTGCCTTTTTCTGCCGGACAGATTTTACGAAAATGGGCATAACTTCTTCGTCCGAACTCCGAATGAGATGAAACGAAGTGCGTTAGGTAGCTAACTCAAAGGGCTTTCCATGGATATATTATTGGCCACCCAAATAATTTGTGTGCTAGGAGATATGACCCTCCAAAGTAGACCCTCGAAAAAGGCTTCACTTTGAAATTTCGGATTTTGATACGGTTGCTCTAAAATTTGGGTTAGACCCATTTCCCACTCAATTTGACCCCCTAAACAAGAATATGAAGTCGGATTTTCGAAAAACGAAACGGATCTTTTTATATACAGCTAAACAAGTTTCCGGTAACTTCCGAAGCACATTTTTAAGAACTTTTTGGGTCAAATTCAAATATAATCATTTCATTAAGTTCTCGACTCCAAACTCACATGTGAGGCTCTAGTTTCACTCTATCATTTTCCGGGTCGTTACAATGTTCCATTAGAAAGTAATATTATAACATGATTGATAACAATCAACAACAATAAAATAATACATTAATTGCATAATCAAATTTGTCACTGATTCAGGATGAATTATATTCCATTAAAACAAGTTATTCTTTTTTGAGTACATTTTGTATAGATAGATAGCAGAGAGGAATAATTATTAGTGTAATAGAGTTATTTGGTGAATATATACTTCAACTGTTCCTAATTACTTGTTCATTTTTCATTTTTTAGTTGTCCCTAATTACTTGTCCATTTTGACAAATCAAGAAAGGACAAATTTTTAACCTATTATACCCTCAATTAATTATTTTGAAAAAAGTAGAAATTCTTGAAAATCTTAAATTTTAATTCATCCACTTCATAATTAATAGGGGTAAAATGGTAAACTCACTATGTCAACATCATTTTCTTAATAGATGTGTCATTTCAAAAGTGGACAAGTAATTAGGGACAAAGGGAGTATTAGTTGGAATTAATAACTGATGAGTATTTTTTTATATAAAATATAAAAGTTTAAGGCAATTTTTCAAAAATCCCCAAATATTGGAACTTGGTCCAAATACTCTTTTTCTAGGACTTGGAAACTTGGGATATTTGACAAATATATTTGCCAAGTAATATCAAGTTGAATGGCCAAACACCAATTTTCAAGTTCTTCCCAAGTTTTTACAAATATATTTGGGACCAAACAGGTGGTAAACATCAACATTTATCTCTGACCTTAGTATTGTAAGTTCGAGTAGTGACAAATTCAAAATTTTCATTAAAACTAAGAAAGTTCGAAAAATAAAAATATAGTTCATATAGTTTGTACTTGCAACCTTAAAGAAAATTTTAAACCCCTAAATTACCCGCATAGCCTTTTTATTGGGTAAAATACATCAGGATACACAGGTTGACAGATTAACCTCTAATCTTATTTTTAAGGAACATAATATATATATAACTTTGTAACATCTTTAACTCTTTAAATCTGCTGCTAAATACGAGTCATTAAAAAAAGAAAAAAGTTAGAAGTACCTAAGGAGGAGCTAAGAAAAAGAACGTCTTCCACCTAAAATGGTAGGAGCAAAGAAAAAGAATGACTTCCACCTTAAATGGACCTTAGATGTTGCAAACTCAAATTAATCAGAGTCCAATACTGATATCAAATATCGAACAAAACTAAAATTAAAATAAAAAAACTTGAAAAATAATAGAAGAATAAAAGAATTGGCATGATAAACGTGGGCCATATTATAGAAATGAAATGAAGAAAGAATATTGTGTGTCCTGTGACGAATGAAAGAGCCGTAGCTACCGTTGCCACCGCCCAAAGCCGCCCCACTTTTTTTAAAAGCTCACCAACCAAACTGGATATGTATTCTACTTTATTTATTTTATATATTTATTCTATTTTACACATAAGCCACATTTTGGCAACAAGCATTGAGTGCGTAGATGCTGACCAACATTTACTCATTTATGATATTTAAAGTTTTGCATTTTTTTAATTTTGTGTTCGATATTTATATTAAAATTTGATTAGATTTGAATTTATATCGAAAAGTTTCATATTTAGAGATAAAACACCTCCTAACAAAAGCGACTTCGTATCCAGAAAAACTTGAATCCAAAACCTCTTAAGAATGAAGGAGTATTGATCATCACTTTATATAATCTGATCACTCAAAAGACAGTGATAAATAATATTAAATAAATAAATTTTTTTGGTAATTTTAAAAAATAGTTCATACATATTATAACTAAAAATTATATCGATAGTGTAAAAACATTATTTTTAATAATTAGTATTAATTGATAATAAAAAATTAAGTTATTCATTACTCGCTTAGTTCCAAAATAAATAATGTGTTTAACTTTGACATAATCCTTAGAGAAACTATTCAATCCAAGAAAATAAGAGTGTTTTACTAATTTATCCTAATCAAAGAAAAATTAATTAGAGATTCTTGATTAAGTAAACAAAGATAATTTTGGAAGACTAAGATTAATTCCTTCTTGAATATTTTTTGAATAGAAGGGAGAATAAATTACATAGTAAATTAAATCACTATTTTAAAGAAAGGTTTATTTCATCATTTTTCAACGATGCATTTAATTTTTGCGCATAATTTATTAGTCCATTGTCTACTTATGTCAACGTTAACATTTTACTGACGCAACTTTCTTCTTCTTTTTTTAAGCGACTTTCTTGTTAACGTTTATAAGTTGGGGAGCTAGGCAAATCGGAAGTACTGTATAGTTTTGAAGGGCTTTATTCGTCCTTAACTAGATATGTTAGGCTTTAATTTAAAAAAATAAAAAAAATTATATCGAAAAAAATATTTTTATTTAGTAAATTTCAGGTGATGCGAATTAAAATTAGTAACCATTATAAAATTGGAAAAGAGTTGAATAGATGCGCATTTATTAGAGTCAACTTTTGGTTCATTATAGACAACGGCATCTTCTAAATCCCAAGGTTGATCTCGTCATTTACTCGGTTTCGCGGTATAAGTCCAATATATAAATATGCCTTTTAATTTAGTTTTAGATAATTTATACCTTTAGTTTGACCGTGCATAAATAAACACTTAAATTTATATAAAATTGAACAGGTTAATATGCACATTATACGTACGTAGAACGTCACATAGAATATGTTAATTGCCACATAGGGGGTGTCAAGTATGACGTGCATGCCTACTTATTCAATTTCGTAGGAATATAGGCGTCTATATATCCACATAAAAAGTTAGAGAACATAAATACCAGATAAAGTCGAAACATAAAATTGGACTGACGTTACTCCTAACTGCGCCAACTTTTTGTCTCTTTCTTGTCCTTTTTACCCTTGCTTTCCTCTTCTTCTTCTCCTATACTATTACACACTTTTAGCTCCTCCATACAACAGTAGGTATAATCACAGCTAAGCGTATCAAAGAGCCAGTTTTTTTTTTCCCAGAGAGATCTAACTGCAAAAATGGGTTGATTCAGAAAAACCCAAATCAAGTAATTAAGGAGTTGTTGTTCACTTTTGCGGCTGCTAGGCCCAGTTTTGATTTCATTTTCTTGGTAATTTGGATTTTCCTCCATGATCATCTCAGTTGTTTTTTGTAGCTAAAATCTGTTCAGTTCAAGTTTTTATTGACTTTTAGTCAACCCCTTTATGGAATTTTAGTTAATTCTTGTTCAATCTATGATTTTTGACTTTTGCTTCTGGATTAAGGAACTATTTAACCTAGTTTTTTTCCCCTTTGTTTGATTCAGTGATCTGCAGATTTTGCTTAATTTTTCATGTTAAAAGAGACCATTTTGATTTGATACCAACTTTTTATGTTAAAATTTCTTGGACTAGACCAAAATTTTCATTTTAAAATGTGTTGTTTTGTTCATTAATATTTTGCTTCTTCTTGTTATTATCTACAGGGACTAATAGAACAAGACTTATAGAATCCATCACTGAGCATTGAATTGGGTGTTCAAAAGTATAGTATATTTGTTTTGGAATGCCATATTTTTTTTCCTTCGCTTACATTTGCTGAGTTTGGAGGGAATTTGAGGAGAAATCTGTATTATTTGTAATATAAACTTGGGAAGATGGCTGCTTTGTCGCAGCAAGATTCTCGACGTATGTACTCTTGGTGGTGGGATAGTCATATCAGCCCCAAAAACTCAAGATGGCTTCAGGAGAATCTCACAGGTACTGCTGTTTTCTTTCTTTGGTTGTGTACAACTCCTTCATTGTTTGGTTATGCTAGAGTTATCTTAGGAGATATCTAAGTTTTCATCAATGGAAGAATTAATTATTCTAGCTCGACCTTCGTTTCCTTTTAACGAGAGCTTAATTAGCATGAAGCATTGATTTCCTGCCCATGTACCATATGAATTCATTATTGTTTAAGTCGTTGTGGAGATGATGGTAACATCATGTTACCAGTATAAAAAGAGTTGCATAAATAGTGACATCTGTTATTCACAAAGTGGAATTGTTGTTTGATTCTTAAGATGCTCTAGATGGCCTTGAAACCTCAACGATTGTGCATTTCAGTTTATAGATTTTGAATATAACATTTCTTGAAATGATTCAGCAACCATGAAAATGTGGATTCTCCTTTTCCTTTTAAGTAATTCTTTCTTATATGGTGTTTCTGAATTACTGCTAATACAATTGTTGTTCACTTTGCTAGATATGGATGTCAAGGTTAAAGGAATGATCAAACTCATAAATGAAGATGCTGATTCTTTTGCAAGGAGAGCAGAGATGTACTATAAGAAACGTCCAGAGTTGATGAAATTTGTAGAAGAATTCTATAGAGCATACCGTGCATTGGCTGAAAGATATGATCATGCAACTGGTGTGATCCGGCACGCCCACCGGACCATGACAGATTTAGGACTTGGAGATGATTCACCTGCAGGTTCTGATCCTCAAACACCAGAGCTATCGCCAATGCTTAGTCTTTTTGACCTTGAAGAGCTGCAGAAAGATGCTCTTGGAGTCGCTGCATCTAATACTCATGATCTCAAGAGCAATGGAGGATTCACAGATGAGTCACACTCAGTGATGAAAAGAAAAGTATTCAAGCAGCGCAATAATTTGTTTGGAGACCAGGGAAGGTTTGCTGACGGAAGGGTTAGGAAGGGTCTGAATTTTAGTGAGGCAGACGAGAAAGTAGTGCAGACCAATGAGAGCAACAGTTTCCAAACTCGAGCACTTCCAGATTCAGAGCGCATGGTTGAATCTGAGGAGATTCTGAAGTTAAAGAAAGCACTTTCCCAAGTGGAAGCAGAGAAAGAAGCAGGCCTTATCCAGTACCAACAGACATTGGAGAAATTATCTCACCTGGAGTCAGAAGTTTCTCGTGCCAGAGAAGGTTCCCGAGGATTTGGTGAAAGAGCAAGCAAAGCTGAAGTTGAAGCCCAGACCTTAAGGGATGCACTTTCTGCATTGGGAGCTGAAAAGGAAGCTAATCTTAAGCAGTATCAGAAGTCCTTAGACATGATTTCTGAGTTGGAGAATAATGTGTCCCATGCACAAGAGAACTCTGTTGCAGTTGGTGAAAGAGCTAGCAAGGCTGAACTTGAAGGCCAAACTTTAAGAGAAGATCTTGCAAATGTAGCAGCTGAAAAAGATGAAGCTCTTAAGCAGTACATGCAATCTCTTGAGATGATAGCAAATCTGGAGAGCAAATTGCAGTGTGCTGAAGAAGATGCCAAAAAATTAACTGAGAGAGCTGAAAAAGCAGAAAATGAGATTGAATTTCTCAAACAGGAAATCCTAAAATTCACTGGGGAGAAAGAAGCTGCAGCTCTGCAGCTCCAGCAATGCTTGGAAACCATCTCCACTCTAGAGCATAAGCTTTCTTGTGCCAAAGAGGAGTCCCAAAGGTTGAATGCAGAGATCAATAACGGAGTTGCCAAGTTAGAAGATGCAGAAGAGCGCTGCCTTTTGTTAGAAAAATCCAATAAATCTCTTCATTCTGAGCTGGAATCTCTGACACTGAAGATGGGTGTGCAAAATCAAGAGCTTACAGAAAAGCAGAAGGAACTGGGAACGTTGTGGACTTGTGTACAAGAAGAACGTTTGCGTTTTGTTGAGGCTGAAACTGCTTTCCAAACTCTGCAGCATCTTCATGCCAAAGCTCAGGAAGAAATGAGGGCTCTTGCTTCAGAGCTTCAGAATCGGTTACAGGTGTTGAAGGACTTAGAAACGCATAACCAAATTTTGCTGGGTGAAGTCCAGAAGGTTAAAGAGGAGAACAAGAGCCTTGGTGAAATAAATGTATCTTCAGCTATATCCATGAGGGATATGCAAAATGAGATATCCAGCTTAAGTGAAGCGAAGGGGAAACTCGAGCTAGAGGTTGAGCTTCGAATGGACCAAAGAAATGCTCTTCAGCAAGAAATCTACTGCCTTAAGGAAGAACTTAATGATCATAACAAGAAACTATTATCTATTGTGACACAGGTGCAGGCAGTGGGCCTTGATCCAGAATGCTTTGAATCATCTGTGAAGGAGCTGCAACATGAAAAGTCAAATCTTGGAGAAACCTGTGAGAGGGAAAGAAGTGAAAAAATAGCTCTTCTGGAGAAGCTACAAGTGTTCGAAGAGCTTCTTGAGAAAAACTCCATTCTGGAAAACTCTCTGTCAGATTTGAGTGCTGAACTAGAAGCTGTGAGAGGCAGTTTAAAAGCATTAGAAGACTCTTGTCAATCTCTTCTACAGGAAAAATCTGCAATTCTCAATGACAAAGTTACTTTAACTAGTGAGTTACAGGTAACAATTGAGAATCTGGAAGAAGTCTCAGCTAAGAATACTGTTCTGGAAAATTCCCTTTCTGATGCTCATGCGGAACTTCAAAGCTTAAAGGTAAAATCAAAGAGCTTAGAGGAATCATGTGATGTACTAGTCAAAGAGAAAGCAGATCTTGGTCGTGAAAAGGAAAATCTATTTTCTCAGTTGCAAGCTGCACAAATTGCACTGCATGATCTAGAGGGAAAGTATTCAGGACTGGAACAAAGACATTCAACCTTGGAGAAAGAGAAGGAATTGACACTTCGTGCATTTGAAGAGCTGAGGATTTCTTTGGATGCAAAAAACTGTGAACATGACAGTTTTGTCCACACGACTGGGGTACGGTTGGCTGGCATGGAATCAGAAATGCATGTTTTGCAGGAAGAATGCCAATTAAGAAAGCAAGATTTTGATAAGCTTCTAGAAAAAGCTATTGAGTCTGACATTCTCAACTTCACCTTACAGACATCTTCCCAAGATCTTGAAGGAAAGGGCTCTTCTTTGCTGGGTGAGTATCAGAAGCTTTTTGAAGCATCTACATTTTCTAAAACTTTGATTTCTGATTTAAAGCAGAAGAATGTTGAACAAAAAATGGAAATGACATCCTTGTTTGATCAAGTTAGTATTCTGAGAAATGGGATATTCAAGTTGCTGAAGGCTCTTGATATTGTTCCAAACCATGCATGTCAGGACAGGAAAGACCAAGTACATCTTGACCATATTTTTCATAGAGTTGAAGTTTCTAAAGAATCCTTCAACAAAACTGAGGAAGAAAATCATCGGAGGGCTATTCAGATGAATGTTCTTGTCACATTGCTGGAGCAAATAAAATTAGAGGTGGAGGCTCTTGATGCTGAAAAAACAATTATTAGCCAGGAGTCGAATTTCAAATCGGAGCAATTATTGGTGTTGCAGAATGAAGCCGCTGCACTCAAGGAGGTTGGTGAAGAACTGAAATTGAAAATAATGGAGACAGGTCATAGAGGGGAACTTCTAGAAATTGAAAATTGTAACCTGGCAAAAGCATTGCAGTTGGCAGAAGATGAGTTGAAGACTGTTAAAAGTATGATGGATCAGCTCAATTTTCAAGTAGTTGCTAGCAAAAATCTGATGTCTGAAAAGGACACTGAGCTTCAAGGAATGGAACAGAAGCTTTATCTTACTGAAACTGAGAAAGTTGTGTTGCATCAAATTTTGATGAATGAAGTCGCTGCACTCAAAGAGGGTAGTGAAGAACTGAAATTGAAAATAAGGGAGAAGGATCGCAGAGGGGAACTGCTAGAAATTGAAAATTGTGGCCTAGCAAAAGCATTGCAGTTGGCAGAGGATGAGTTGAAGACTCTTAAAAGTATGACGGATCAGCTCAATCTTCAAGTAAATGTTGGCAAAAATCTGTTGTCTGAGAAGGACACTGAGCTTCAGGGAATAGAACAGAAGCTTTATCTAACTGAAACGGAAAAAGCTGTGTTGCATCAAATTTTGATGAATGAAGTTGCTGCACTCAAAGAGGGTAGTGAAGAACTGAAATTGATAATAAGGGAGAAAGATCGCAGAGGGGAACTGCTAGAAATTGAAAATTGTGGCCTAGCAAAAGCATTGCAGTTGACAGAGGATGAGTTGAAGACTCTTAAAAGTATGACGGATCAGCTCAATCTTCAAGTAAATGTTGGCAAAAATCTGTTGTCTGAGAAGGACACTGAGCTTCAGGGTGTGGAACAGAAGCTTTATCTTACTGAAACTGAGAAAGCTGTGTTGCATCAAATTTTGATGAATGAAGTCGCTGCACTCAAAGAGGGTAGTGAAGAACTGAAATTGATAATAAGGGAGAAAGATCGCAGAGGGGAACTGCTAGAAATTGAAAATTGTTACCTAGCAAAAGCATTGCAGTTGGCAGAAGATGAGTTGAAGACTCTTAAAAGTATGACGGATCAGCTCAATCTTCAAGTAAATGTTGGCAAAAATTTGTTGTCTGAGAAGGACACTGTGCTTCAGGGAATGGAACAGAAGCTTTATCTTACTGAAACTGAGAAAGCTGTGTTACATCATATTTTGAAGAGTGAAGTTGCTACACTCAAAGAGGGTAGTGAAGAACTGAAATTGAAAATAAGGGAGAAAGATCACAGAGGGGAACTGCTAGAAATTGAAAATTGTAACCTGGCAAAAGCATTGCAGTTGGCAGAAGATGAGTTGAAGACTGTTAAAAGTATGACGGATCAGCTCAATCTTCAAGTAAATGTTGGCAAAGATCTGTTGTCTGAGAAGGACACTGAGCTTCAGGGAATGGAACAAAAGCTTTATCTTACTGAAACTGAGAAAGCTGTATTGCATCAAATTTTGAAGAACTTGAGCAGAGAACTTATTGGGAGTAAAATAATTATGGAGGACCAAGAAAAGAAGATCCTAAAGTTGTGTGCTGACAGTAACCAACTGCGCACAGAAAACATGCACCTTTTTGAGGCCAGTCAGCTATTGCAGGAAGGGCTTCAGCAATCAGGTGGTGAGCTTGAAAAGCTAAAGATGCAAGAGGAAGCGTTGCACTCTGAGCTCCAGAAGCAATTGAATGAGATTAAGACATGGAAGTTAGAGATGGATGTGCTTTTAGGCGAGTTGCAGGTCTCGATGTTCTACCATATCCTTTATGAGCAGAAGATTCATGAGCTTGCAGAAGCATGTCAAAGCTTTGATGTCCAAATCACTTCAAAGGATAAGGACATTAAACTGCTGAAAGAAAAAGTGAGCACTTTGGGTACTGAAAATGAAGACCTTAACACTCAGTTAGCTGCATATGGACCTGCAATCTACTCTTTGAGCCAATGCATATCATCCCTAGAGAAGCACTCCTATTTGCATGGGAAACCCAAAAGGCCTGATAATGAGGACACAAAGGTAACTGCTTCTACACTAATGTCCCCTGCTTGACTTCTTTTAGCTGGACAGTAAAATAAGTAATATCATATTAGAAAGCTTTTGAAATTAATCTTGTCCGTTAAGATGCTAATTGGCTACTGATATGTGATATGTATAATGTATGTGTGTGTCTGTATTATATGCCACAAGTTGTTCCTCACTTGTAGAAAGATACATTCTCAATTGTATCGCGTGAATTTATTAACTGTTGTATCATCTGTTATCCTCTCCATCCGTGTGGTAAGTTGCAATGGTACTCTCGTCACCAGGGCCCAGGTGTTTTTTTCCATCTTGCATTTTCCTCCTAAATCATGTTGCATCCTGTCTAGGTTGCCTTAGAATACTTTCTTTAAGCAGTCTTAGGTTTGTTGGTTTCATACATCATACTTTTAACAATGACGTGAACACATCTTAAGAGCCTGCTAATTTTCATAGACACATTAATTAATATGTGATGGACCTCGATATTTGGCATGGACAATATGAAGATCAGAATTAGTTATTTTTTCCTAGGATTTAGTGACAAGAAGTTTCCCCAAGTGACGCTAAATCTCATAGTGTAGGGTAAAAATACGAGACACATTGTAAACATTTTTGTACAAAAGTGGACCCATGCATGATGCTTCTGCAATATGAAATTTCGAGAAATTAGATCAACGCAGACTTAGCACTGCATTCTAAAGGTTATTTTGAAGAATTTAGACCTTATCAATATGTAGAAATTAAGGTTTTCTTTTTTCCTTGTATATGTGAGATAAAGATTATCATCTTGGCTTATTTTCAGGACATTGTAGTAGTTCCTACAGATGACAGCACTCGTTTGAAAGACAATGAAAATGCAGTGACAACCCATGCATTTTTTGATCTGCATGGATTGGAAATAAGGGTTCGAGCTGTTGAGAAGACATTGGTTGAAATGGAGCAGCTTGTGGTGAAGGAAAATGTAAACATGCATAGCAAACTACAGGCTGCAATGCAACAAATTGAGGAGTTAAAGTCAGAGAGTAGCCGACATAGAAGAAATTCAGCACCTAAATCTGAAATCTTTGAGGCAGAAAACGGAATCCTCACCAAGGACATCATGCTTGACCATGTATCTGAGTGTTCATCCTATAGAAATGGCAGGAGAGAGCAGGATAATCTAGTTTTTGACCTATGGGATACTACCAGTCCTACTGCTGGTAAAGCAAAGTTGGATGATACTCCAAATGCTGAAAATGATATTGATTTCCATAAACGTGTTATATCAGTGAAGAAAAAGTGTCAACGTCCTGCCTCAGATGTGCAAAGTGAGAAGTATTCAGATGAGGGCAAACTGAACATCTCAAAGAGATCAACAGAGTCCATTCAAGAGGGAAACAAGAGGAGGGTCTTACAGAGGCTTGATTCTGATGTGCAGAAATTAACTAACCTTCAGATCACAGTATTAGACTTGAAGAGGGAACTTGAGATTACTGAGAAGGGAAAAAGGGGTAAAGCTGTAGCTGAATCAGACACTCTCAAAGGACAGCTAAATGAAGCTGAGGCTGCTATTCACAAGTTATTTGATCTTACTGGTAAGTTGATGAAGAACATGGAAGACAGCTTTGGTTCTGCTGATATGAAATCTGCACTGGAGTCTGAAGAGATTGGAAATGTTAGTAGGAGGAGATATTCAGAACAGGCACGGAGAATATCTGAGAAAATTGGGCGGCTGCAATTAGAAGTTCAGAAGTTGCAGTTTGTTTTACTGAAACTCAACGATGAAAGCAAAGGAAATAGTAGGGTCCCGGAGACAAAAAGAAGGGTTCTACTACGAGATTATCTCTATGGCGGGGTTAGGAAAAGCAACAACAAGCGAAAGAAAGCATCATTTTGTGCATGCATCCAGCCTCCAACTCAGGGAGATTGAAGTTTTAACTAAGGTGTGCAGTTTACATATGTTAGTTAACTAGTTTATAGTTCATTTTTCGCTTGTGTCCATAGTACTTTTAATAGTTTCGGTATGAATATATTCAGAACCTTAGCCTCTTGGAGAGAATTTGTTGTATATTCGTGTCCAGCTAAAAGATGCAGCCTTTTTATTTACAAATGTTTTCGTGATTGATCTAAGCTTGTCTCAAATAATTGGGTTGTCCCTGTACATATTTCTTCAACCTCAGTTACTTTTGGACATGGATTTGGATCAAACCTGATTGGTCTCGATAATTATTATCTTTTACTTATTGTTATATTTCTTAGGTAACCTGACTTGTCAAAAAACAGTTAGTTCTTGAGAAACCTGATACTGTTAATATTTTCTTACATAGTAAGTGTATAAAAGTTGCTCTTTTTATTTAAAATTTCTTTTGTTTAGAACATATAATTTGGCCAACAACTAACTCAAAGCTCAAATTAAGCCAATATGTTACACAGCCTTGTCATACTTAAAGTCGATGCATCGCCAATAATAACATATTTTTTCTACTATATAGAAGAGTGAAGTGGTAGGATGACCAAGGGTAAAAATGTAATTTCATTTTAACAAAAATCTATTAAGAAAGTAAATAATTCTAGAAACATCTTTCTATATATGAAGTGAATAATGATCAAGGGTAAAAATGTAATTTCACGCTAACAAAAATCTACGAAAAATGATAACAAGAAAATTAAATAGTTCTAGAAACATTTTTAGTTATTGTTATTACCATTAATTTATTTTGTTATTACTTCACTTTCTTTTCTTTTGTGAGTTATTGTGATATCTATTTATTACTCTATTTTACTATTACTTTAATTTAATTTTTTATATTTTTTCTATTCATTATGCTTATAAAAAATGCCTACTTTTAATATAAAATTTATTATGAATTAATTATTTTCACCTTTATTTTGTGTCTAATTAATATACTTGAAAATAAATAAGTGTGATAAAATTAATAATATATATTAAATTGAAATTAAAGAAAAAGATGTTAAAAAGTAACTTTACAAATAAAAATGAATAGGATAATATTTTTGCATTTAAGATCAAGAATAAACATGTGATTTCATTCTGACAAAAATCTATTAAGAGATAGCAAGAAAAATAAATAATTCTAAAAACATCTTTATATATATGAAGTGAATGATGATCAAAGGTAAAAATGCAACTTCATGCGAACAAAACTCTACCAAGAATGATAACAAGAAAACTAAATAGTTCTAGAAACATCTTTAGTTATTGTTATTACTATTAACTCATTTTGTTATTATTTCACTTTTTTATGAGTAATTGTGATATCTATTCATTACTCTATTTTACTATTACTTTAATTTAATTCTTAATATTTTTTCTATTCATTATACTTACTAAAAATGCTTACTTTAATATAAAAATTCATTATTTAAAAATATAATTAATTATTTTCACTTTTATTTTAGCTCTAATTAATATACCTGAAAAGAAACAAGTGTGATAAATTAATAATATCTATTAGATTGATAATAAAGAATAAATAAAATTAATTCAATATTTAAAAATATATATATTAAAAGATGTTAAAAAGTAACTTCACAAATAAAATGAATAGGATGGTATATTTGCATTTAAAGTAAACTAAAAATGTTTACTAGATTATAAAAGAGTAGTTCTTCATTAAATTATATAATTACATTTTTCTTTTATTTGATTTCAAACATATTAATCTAAATAGTGAACTAATGTAAGTTTGATTTAAATTTAAAGTTGTCCGGCCAAAATTTTGTATTATTCTATTATAGAAATACAAAAATATGAAGTTGAGGAAGATGAAGGATAATATGGTCATTTCATATATATTGCATTTTAAAATTTCATAAATTCTATTTTTAAATTTGTAAAAATATTTTTTCAAGTGGCTAAATTTCCTCCATAAGTTACATGATTATTCTAGAAACTATAAATTATAAGATTTTTCTAGAACTAACTATGACACAAATAATTAGACACTAACTCATTTCACTCCTCAAGTTTCTCCCCTCTCATGTCTTATACCAATAAATTTCTCTCCCTTTATTTCTAATTTGCATCCTAAATATTACACACTTTAGTATAGATCTCTTATTAGGAAGACCAATAATGCATTTTTTTTCAATAAATTTCTCTCCCTTTATTTCTAATTTGCATCCTAAATATTACACACTTTAGTATAGATCTCTTATTAGGAAGACCAATAATGCATTTTTTTTCAACATTAAGAACTTTATTTTTGATCAATTCCCTACCTAATGACCCTACTTTTGTAAAACAATTATAAGACAAAAGTAAAATTAGTTATTTCTTGGTGAACACATCACTTTTGGGACTTGTCCATATAACAAATTTTCAGCAAAATTCAACAGATCCATAATTTTCAAACACTCTAATGAACATGATAATGGACCAGTTAACATGTTAAATCCAATATCAATCACAATTGTAATTCTCAAAAGGCCTAATTCATAAAGAATGCAACCAGTGAGTAAGCTCTTCAAGAACAAAATTTTCAATAATTTCGAAGCATGTTATGTCCTTTCCTTTGGTTCTCTTTAGACTTTTCAATTCCATGGTGTTGCTTTTCTTTTTGGATTGTAAAGATAATTTTTGAAGTATCTAATTTACTTGATTTCTCTTTCTATGTTTAATCCCAAAACTTCACGTAACATATATGTCATTATATAATTTATTCAGAAAATATATTTATTTATTACTATTATTTTATCATCAGTTAAAATCATTTTAAGCAAGTTATATAAATTATTATTTTAACCACCTCATGTTGAATTATTGCAATAAATATTATATTAACTTCTGTTAATATTTTTATATACTCATTAGTTGAGGTAAAACATTCATTCATCAGGTATATAAATTAATTTTAAAAAAATTCCTTACTATACAAATTGTTCTCCTAATTTTAATGAATATAAAGACAAGATATAAAATCATAACTTTTTTCATCCTTTTATCACTTTGTAAAGAATGAGATGATTCATTCTAATTTTCATTAAGTAGGTCATTATTTTTGTTTTTTAAACACCTATAAAACAAATTTTAAGTGTATTCAAAATTAATCTATAGATGGATCAATATGCTTTATTGCTTCATATAGTTTATGAAAATTGTTAATATATTGAGACTCATAATTTTAATCTATTCTCTTAAATAATTTTCAAATAAAAATAGAAAAAGAATATCATTAAATTAATTATTTAATTCGAATATATATGTTTGACATGATGTTAAAATAATCACTGGAGCATGTGATATTTTATTATTATTTCTTATCATGTTTATTTGAAAATGTCATAATAATTTTTCTTTTCGAAAACTAATTAAATCTCTATTATAAATATATATAATATTGTAATATCGAGCCCGTAAATGAGCCTTTCATTATATTGTAATTATCTAGTAAGTATATATACAGATGAAATAACATTAATGTTGAAATTAAAGAGTAGTCAAACGTTATTGCTGAATGAAGCATCCATGCCGGATTTTGGTTTGCAAGAGTGAAGCATGTAGTTGCATGATTCCACAGCTTCCCCAACAGTTAGAAAAATCCATTCTTGTCCTAGTGTCTCTAGGAATTTGGATTTGTTCAATTTCTTCATTACTTCTGCACCTGGATTTGCCAATACAAGCTGCAATAATCCAACAAAAAATCACACAATATATTATACTTTTGTTCCATATATAGTTGAGTCCAGCCTCAAAACGGACATTTCTTGGGCACTACATATCAAAAGGAACCCTCCCTAAAAACACAGATTAAAATGGACACGTTGCCCAACAATGGGCGAACTGCCCCAAACAACCGTGCAATTGCAGTGGAATAGACAGAGTTAACGGTACTTGTTTGGAACAGTTCACTCATTTCTAGGTGAAATATCCGTTTTGATCTGTGTTTTTAGGAAGTGGTCCCTTTTGATATGGTGTGTCCAAAAAGAGGCCGTTTTGGGGCAAGACTCATATATAGTTAGCATTTCATAAAGTGAAAAAGATTTGTGAAAAGTGGGTAACCTTGAGATCTCTTCTATCAAGATTTCTCTTGACTTCTTCTAGCATACTAATTCCACTAGTATCAATGTTGCCTACAGCTGCAAATGATCATATAACGAATATTAATACGAGTTTAAGTTCCGTGCAATGTTAATGTGTGCACTGGTGGGAGTGCTTCACCCTTGACCAGAGGTCTCGAGTTCGAGCCCTGGGTATGGAGAAACTCCTGTTGGGAGCATCATCCCCGAATGGGCCCTGCAGAGCGCAATCCGAATTTAATCGGAGCTCCAATGTGGGCTCCGGACACCGGGTGGGAAACCAAAAAAAAAAAAACTTATAGTAGCTCTTCGTATCAAGCCTGATATGATAACTCGGACAATAGAATGAAAACCTACTATAGCTAGTAAATTTCACTAAGATTTAAACATTCTTTATTTTTCACTACATGCATAACGTAATCCTTTTAGCATGTCCTTGTTTCATTTCTACTTTACTCGGATTAGAAATTTTCAAACTTCAAGATCTCTGAATTGTTTTTGTTTTCTATCCAGTGTTTGGTAGATCAATTTGATTCGTTGCAAAACACTTTTTAGTATAATTTTTTCATTCTCAAGCTGAAACATTTGGTTAAGGGCGTGAAGGGATTCTATACATCCCACCACAACGTTTGACGGTCAAACTTCAATATCATAAAACTATGAGAAGTTAATTTACCTCCCATGTCAAGTATAACATATTGTAATGTCTCCCCTGAAGATTTTAACTTGTCTTCCTCGTCATCAATCCACCTTGAGATCCTATAAAAATAAAAAAAAGTGAAATGGAGTGTTGTCAAAAAGAAAAAATGTCATTTTTTTAAAACAGACTAAATAAAGAAAGTAAATCGTTCTTTTTTAAACGAAGAAAGTAATAGATAATTGTAGAGTTAAAAAATCAATTACCTCTCTCTTAAGTAGCTAGCATTGGTAAAGTAAATAGGTGCACCAAGGTCTAGTATGAGAACCCCACCAACAGTGTCTGTATTAGGATATTGTTCAACATTTCTATAAATGTTAGAATCTGGAATGTTACCAAGTACTAGTGTTCTTGGCCTTGCTACATACAATAACACCCTTAACAAAGATAAAGCAACCTGCATTGGAATTAAAACATATATAATAAGTTTAACTTCCATGCATTGACAGTGTAAAATAATATTTACAAAATCAAGTTATTTATAAATTAATATTATGTTAATCTCTATGATAACCATTAATTAGAATGGTAAAAAAATGATGATTAATTTGTTATCTAACATTTATGCCCTCCAACTTTATCTGATATTTATGCCCTCCAACTTTGAGTGCACATGTGTATAAATAGATATTTAAACTTGTATAAAATTGAACAAGTAGACACACATGTCCTACAAGGCATTATACACGTAAGACGCCACATAGTACACAAAATTGTCATGTAGGACGCCACGTAGGATGAATACGTCTATTTGTTCAATTCCATACAATTTTAAGTGTCTACTTGTGCACACTCAAAATCAAAGAACACATATATCATTTAAAGTCAAGTCAAATGACATGTTTATATATTATACCTTTATATATACATTAACAATGTAAACAATATTTACACTATTAGGTAATTACTTATATACATTGACATTATACTTTCATGTAATTTTACCTGTTGTACCATGTAACAACATGTTCTCTGTTTTGTTGTCCAAATAACTAGTTTCATTTATTATTACGAATAAATATATAGTTACTTGCAGTTATCGTTTTGATTTATTAAAATGACGTAAAAAGGGATACGTACAGCAATGACTAATCCAATTTCCACGCTGGCAAATACGACACCAAAATACGCACTCATGCAGACCAAGAAATCGAATTTATCGACATGCCATAGATGAATTGCAGCGTTATAGTCGATGAGTCCAAGCATGGCTGAAACAATAATGGAAGATAAAACCACTAATGGAGTGTAGTGGAACAACGGAGTTAGCACCAATAGTGTAACCATTACTGCTAGAGCCATGACTATGTTTGATACTGCTGTTTTACATCCTGCGTTGAAATTCACCGCGGATCGCGAAAATGGACCTACAACCAATTTCATTTTTTTAATTAGAAACTTGATCAGATATTCATATCTTCAAATCTGAAAGAGCTGTCAAAGCACGCTTTACTAAGATTTTCTTGTCATATACATAGCGATAAAATAATGATGTGGCGATGACATGTTATTGTTCAAGCGTTGAAAAATTGACTTTCTATAGTGATTTATACTTTTTAGATAACTAGCACATACAAAAACTATTTTTATGATTTTAAACGTAACAAATAACTAATTTATAGCAACATTATTGTTACAAAAAATAATTTTGCAACTTTAGTATGAGAGGTATTGAGTTTAGATTTTGGTTACCATCGGAGGTATTATCCCTTCATCCGCACCTAACTTTTTTATCATTTTGTTATTATGTTATAAAGTAGATATTTTCTTGTCTCTTTCTGCATTTATTTGCTATTCTTATGTGTGTCTGATTGGTGTTTCGGACATCATGGTCCACACATTCACATGCTGATATATAAGCACATTATAGGGTCGTTTGGTAGCTGGTTTGGAGCGTAGATATTAAATTGTCTCAATAATGTTGTGTTTGATAGCTTGCTAGGGAATAAATTATTCATATATAAGATTAATATGGTGTTCAGTTTGTAATTTAAAAATTCTCATAATTAATACTATATATTTATATGAAAAAGTTTATGTATTATTTATACAGAATATAATGTGGAATAACAAACACTCCATGAATAATTAATTCAAAAATATTACTAATATATGCATAATTCTAATCAACTACAAAACGACCCTCATATTTTTCAGGCAAAAGCAAGTAATTTCATGCAATAAAAAAGAGTTAGGAAGTTACCAGTAGTGAGGTAGCAAGAAGTGCAAGAGCCAACAATGTTCATCATACCAAAAGCAATCATTTCTTTATTTCCATCTATATTATAGTTCTTGTACATTGCAAAACTTCTTCCCACTGCTATTCCTTCCTGTTTCATCATTCCCAATCAAACTTCAATTTTATAAATATTATATATATTATTTTTTGGTCATGAGTCTTAAGATAATATTCATTTTCAAACATAGTCAATACCAACACGTATACAAAATCTTTTTGGTAACTATCGTTGAAAAGTCATCGAATAAGTTCATGACACACTGTTACAAAAACAATTTTTAGGCACAATACATATATACATTGATTAAAAATACTATTAAAGCATTTATCGACATTAGTTTATTATCATTAAATTTAATGACGCTAAAGACTTCAGTGACATTTATAAATAGTGTTAATTACCACTAAAAAAATATATCTAACGGATAATTAAGTTATTGATATTAATTAATTATCGTTAAAGATCATTTTTGGTACAGTGACACTACATATAGTATGAATTGACTATAAAATCTTTTTGTCCCGTACTTAGTAACTCTTTTACGTGATATGAACCTCCAGTTAACATGTTCATTATCTATGAAAATTTTTATAATTAATATCAATATAACGTAAATCAACACCAATGTAACAACATTTTTTGAAAAATTCCAACAAATAATGGAAAATAAGTAGGTGGAAAATGAGGACAAAAATAAATAAAATGTAAAAAGCTTACAGCAAGAGAAACGACACCCGTGACTATGCCAGTTTTTATAGCAATAGACAGATAAGGAGCTCCAAATGACAAATCTGTTATCGATAATGGATTTAACCCTTTTTTCAGCTCCCCTATCTGTTCAATACATAAACGTAAATGTCAATTAAAATCAAGTTAAAGAATAGTTTATGTATTATGCCTTGATTTTATCCGCACTATATATATATATTTTTTTTTATTATTTTTTATTTTTATTTATTTTTATTTTTTTATTTTTTTTATATAGTAACAATAATAATATATTCAATGAAATTTCACTCAATAAAATCTAAAAAAGATAAAATGTACATCGAGGAGGTAATTAAGAACCCAATATTAGAAAATCGCAACTTATAAATTTTTGGATCCACCAAAGTGTCAGTTGGTATGACTTTTTTTTAAACGACTTTGATTAAAGATATTGTTACATGGTACTAATTCCTAATTGGTTATGAAAAGTTTTCTTTAAATCACTTAACCCCCGTCCCACTCAAAAATTACGATAATATATTTCAACAAATATGAATCATCGGCTACAATAATTCAAATTTCGTTCAATCTCATTCATTTAATGTTAAAAAATTTGGTAACTTCTAGGAATTAACAAGTAAGTCATCATTAATTAGAAATGTCTATTTCAAAATGCGTAAAGATAATGGCAGCAACGATTCAATGAACAACAAATATGTATATGTTGGGCCCGGGGGCAGCTACCTTTGGACAAAGGGTAACCTTCGTCGAAAAATTATATATAGGTTAAAATTTAATTTAATGAATATATATAAGTGTTGACACCTCTTGATATAAGCTGAAGATTTAACGTAATGGTTAAGGAGTTGCAAAAATTACTTAGGATCATATTATTTTATACTTTATATTTTGATATAACTTAATAAAAATCTTGGATCCGTCACCGGTCAGTTAGGCTACTATCCTTTTAAACATTTAATATGAGTCAATCATAACATTGGTAGGTCGTCTATTTCGAACCAACGTGCGCAATACTAAAACCACAAGAATAACAATGCAACTTCAACACTCAAACTCAATAATCCAAATACTACCAAAAATAATATCACATCAATCCCCAAGTTCAATCATAGTGTAAAAATAGTAGTACTATAATAGCTAATCATAGTAGTTCACCAGTCAAATTGATCATCATTAAAAGCCAAATTTGTTTCTAACTTTATATTTTACACCTTCTATAAATTAAATAAGGCGTTTCGCCATAAATTCTTAATATTTTGCTTATTTGTAAAAAAAATAGCGTTAATGCTTGTATAATGAATTGAAAAACAAGTTATAAGTTATTGCATATCCGAAATTTGTAATTTGCATGATCAATAGTAATAATTTTCGAATTTAACGTAGAATATTAAAGATGCTTACCACTTGAACGCCATGATTTTCAGCATGGGTGAAATAAACAAGAATAGTTGCCAGTATGACAGATAACAATGGAGCCATTGCTGATACCCAGAAAAACTTGGGTCTTTTTTGGCTCTGCATACAAGCATTTACACGTTAATTTTGTGAAACATCAATTATTTCGAATCAATTTTTAGAAGCAAAAACATTAATTATTTTGGATCAAAAAGATTATTATATTATTGATGTTTTAATAAAAGGTCAAAATTAGAGGTAACTTACGAAGAATCTAGCTGCGAGCAGGTAGAAAAGGAAACAGAAACCCAACACCGCACTTTGCCATCGCCACTGCAATACATATCAAATACGGTGTTTGATTACTAGTTTATAATCTCTCATAACTAAAATACGAATAAATAATTATGAGTTCATTTATGTATTATTTTGAATATGCTACGTAAAAGATGAAATAACTAAATCATACATTACTAATAACCAAAAGTCCCCTACCACTTGATGACATTTCAAGTGTGACACTGACGTGCCCAATTTGATAACAACATTTTCACCCTCCTAATTAGATGACACTTCAAGTGTGACACCGAAGTTAAATTATTTCTTTTTGTAGTATCGATGCATATATCTTAAATCACGTATATACCTCATGCGTTTGGGTAAAAACGGAACGCAAGACGGAAATAATATCAGTGGACTGAGTGAAATGGTCAAGACCAAGTATTCCCTTTAATTGTTGGAGTATTACAACTGTGGCTGCTCCTCCCATGAATCCCACTATTGTTGAATGAGATAGAAAATCCACAATGAATCCCAGCCTGCAAATTATTTATTTAATTACTCAACTATGTTACCTTAATCAATATTGCTTATTCTAGAAAAAAAAAGTTTAGTTGTAAAACATCAATTAGAGTTTAATTTCTGTATATTGATATCTAGCGTAAAAAATATACTTACACAATTAAGTACTTATTGACAAATCCCTTAATAAGCATTAATGATTAATCTTACCAAAATGATAATTAAATTGCTATCACAAGTTTAAATTTACTCATAATTTGAAAAAATTTATCGTCAAACAAACATTTATGATTTATTTTAGATCACAAATTTCAAAATTCTTTCTTTTTATCTAAAATTTTGTGTTAAGTCAAACTAACTCGTATAATTGAAATGGAGAAAAGACTAGTACTATTTTTATCTCAACTCACATGATACCGTTTGAATTTCGAAAGTCAAATAATTTTTTCACATAATTACCTGAAAATGCCAAGTGCGGCTTCAAATAGTCCGGCAAAGAATGTGGCGGTTAATGCAAGATGAAGATAAAGTGTTGGATTATCAGTTGGATTAACTTCTTCTCCTAACATTGAAGCAATGAGAAGTGATGCAACTGCAACTGTTCCAACTGCTAAATCTCTTGAACTACCCATTACTGCGTACACTAATGCCGGAACAAAACTAGAATCTGCACGCATCCCAAGAAAACATTAATTGACGTATTTGAATTATCTGTTGTGTTTATATTTATTAGAAGTGATTTTGAACATTTTATTCTTATTTATATTTTAAAATATAAGTAATACTTTCTCTGTTTCAATTTGTTTGTTCTATGTTAACTTGACATAAAATTTAAGAAAGTAAATAAAAAATTTGTATCTTATTGTATGAAATTAAAGATATGTCAAATGTATCAAAATGTCTTTAATACATGTCCCATGAAAAAACGAAATTAAAGAGTTGTAGAAAAAAGGAAAATGACATTATTTTTAAAATGGACTAAATTTGAAAATAGGACAAACTAATTGAAATGAATAAAGTATCATCCTTAATCAGAGATCTCGGGTTTGAGATCCCTTAGGTACGAAATCGCCTTTATAGGAAGTGTTTTACCCCCAATGTGGATTTTCCTAGGCGAATTCAAATTTAATCGAATTTCAATGTAAGTACCGGACACTGAACGGGATGGAAAACATAAAAAAAAGAAGAAGGAAGTATATGTTGTGTTTATGCATGTGTTATCTCCACATAATTAAGGAGTTTATAGTTTCCAAGAACAATTATACTACTACGAGTAAAAAATGGAAAAATATAATTAATTCTATCTTAAATTTCTACAGTAAGAAATAATTTGAGACAATTGTTACTAAAAATCGCGACAGATAATTTGAGACAATGGTCGTAGAGAGTATGACTTACAGAGGCCAAGAATAGGTGGCAAATTGGCAAGTTTAGCATAGCTAATTCCCTGAGGAATAGCAAGACTGGCTATAGTAATCCCAGAAATAAGATCAGATTTAAAGAAATCAAACGTATATCGAGGCGCCCATTCGAAAATTGGGAAAAAATATTGAACCCCAAGTTTCAATTTCTTCAATGGTGGTTGATTCTTGAATTGCCTAAGTGGATCATCTGGAAACAATGTTTCTTTTACAGTGTTTTTAAGTGACTTCAAAAATGGTTGTGGTGGTGGAATTTCAACTTGGTGTTTTTTTCTGTTTTCCCCTCTCATTGATGATGGATACTCAGCATCATCATACTCTGCGTTACCCATTAATAAAAAGCTCTGTTATTTCTAAAGAAAGATAGTAACTTTATTGGTTTATAATTGGACTACAAGGGTGGATGCTTTATATAGAGAAAAAGAATACGCATTTTTCGTTTCAAAAAGAATGATCGGTATTCTTTTTTAGTCTGTTTCAAAAATAATGATTCTTATTTTCTTCTTTTTTTTTGGGATAAGGTGCAACTACTCCTAGTCTACGATCGAAATCAACTAATGTCCTATTATCCTTCAAATTCTTTTTTTTGGTAATTTTGTACCCCTTTGACTTACGTGTCACACTCTTTGACTCCACAAAATTGAGGCGTGTGAGAGATATTTGGATTTCACGTAAGCCAAAAAAGTGTATAAAATTACAAAAATAAATGGGTTTCGGGGTAATAAGACCTTAAGTTAAGGTGTGTGGATTTGTGTCATAGTCTAGGAGATATTTGTGTCTTATCCCTTTCTTTTTTTGCAATACTTTAATTTCAGTTTTTCACGTGCTATGTTTAAGACAACAAAATTAAAAGACATTTTGATATTTTTAACATAATTTTAATTTAAGAGTTCAAGATTTAATTTTATATATATATTAAACTCACCAAGTCAAATTAGGTTATTTTTGAAAAAACTGAGGAAATATATTTTTTTTTTTGGTGTGTCAAAGAGACCAAATAATCTATTTTCTGATTGGTGATTGATAGTTACTTTCTATTTCAGCGTTAACTGCCGCAAAGACGGATTTTTAATAGTAGCTGTTTTTTTATTTTAGCGCGAGGAAGCAAAGTGCTGGTAGCGCACGATTCCACTTTTGAATGTAAGTTTGAAAAAAACTGTAACATACTCGTCATCATCGAGTTAGGATGGTTTAAAATCGAATTATAAATTGATAACTTAATTGTAAAATTAAATTATTATTAGTGGATTAACGATTGAAGAACGGTTTAAAGTTTCATAGTTATATAATAACTGAACTGTGTGAAGTATACGATTTACTTATTTTTTCTTATCGGATTTACCGCTAACTCGTTAAGAATTTTTAAATTTTCAAAATAATACCTCTTTTTGAAAAAAAAAAACTCTAAGGTAATTTGCCGTTGCTATAGCAAGCACTTTACGCGAACCGAATAAATTTCCTACTATGTAATACTTGCAAATCACACAAAAAATATATTTTGTGTTATTCTACTCACTAAACATCGAATTATTCTTTTAAAACTCATCCTTTTTATCATAAATAATCCGTTTATCCCGAAATAACTTGAATCTATTGAAAATCCATGCTGTAACAAAAATATAATAATGTATTGGTTCATGTACGTCTATTGTTATGGTGTAAATACAACTTCTTATGTTAATGATTCTCCAGCAATTAAGTCTGAAGGGCTTGGAGATAAAGCAATATCAATTATGGGAATTGGTGTGACCAAGAAATATTAAATTCATACTAAATCAACTGAAATCTTATTAGTTAGGCTAGCGAATTAGTGTATTGAAAAAACTGCGATAACTTATAAGTTGAACTAATTAAGAGCATTCATGATTTGGGTAAAAATTGATTTAGATGTTAAAATAAATTGATTAAATAAACTAATTTTTATTTGATTTGTCTCGGTTTTTATTTTTTAAAATCGATAATATTTGATTTGATTTTGATTTTATTAAAAAAAATGAAGAAATAATCGAATCGATAAATTAGATATATATTTTTAATAACTATATATACATAATATATTCTTTTTTATGAACAATTTTAAGTATCATATATATGTTTCCATTAAAATTTATTTACGAAATAAAATGAAAACAGCCAAAAAGAATAGCAAATGAGTCTACTTTTTTTTATAATAATATATACATATTACTAATTGTTGATAAAAATAAGTTGGCAAATAGGAAGACAATGGTGCATTGCTCAAGATAAATAGTGTTTTGTGAGACCAAATGACACTATGGAGTTAAATATAGTTAGAGTTTTGTTGGGTTTTAAAAGTTGTGTATGAAAAATAAAGAGTTATAATTTTTATGAATAGTTGTGATTTTAATGAAAAATTGTGATTTTTATGAAAGATTGTGACTTTTTCGAGAATTGTAACATTTTCGAGAATTGTAACATTTTCGATAAGGCACAATAAACATCCGTTCACACTACCTCTTGTTGTCTATAAATAGACAATTTCCTCTTATTTTTCAACAATGAATTTTTGGACTTCTTCTTCTACAAAATCTAGTATTCTAATAGTACTTTACTGTTATTGAGTGGTTAGCTGACACTGTGATTTAAGTATCAATACACCGGTGAGTAATATCGTTCTATCATGAGAGGATATATTCTATTAACCTCGAGTACTTGAGAGGAATGATTTTCTTAAGGACACACGCTATGCATTCAAGGTTCGATTTTCTTCTTTGAAAAAAATATTTTATATATTATTTCTAATCTATTTCTGATTCAATTTTCTCTACTGGTTTTAATTTTCTAGTTTTGAGAATACTCTTTTAACTTTGTTGCTTCTTACCAAGTTCTTCAAAGTTATTATTCTAAGTATTTTAGGAATACAACATAAAACAACAAGTTTTGATATAAGAATTATAAGATTGTAATGGCACGAAGACAATTGATTTCATTTTGAATAAATTGTTGTAAAACCTTGTGAAAAATTATTAACTTGAAAATATTGCCTAAATTTGAAAATAATAGTTTGACATGTCAAGTATGTGTGATCTAAGTATGTTAAGTATTTTTATAAGTTAATTAATTGAAAGAGATCTAAATTCCTTAGATTTAATTCAAATAAATATTTGTGACATGAAATCAATATTATCTCACGATGAAAGTATTTTATAATTTTTATTGACGTTAACAATCATTATTATTATATTTATTTACTTAGTCCAAGCCTTAGACATTTATGATGAAATTAAATTTCGTTAAGGAAACATAATTGTTTGTGGACTTAATCAAAGTTTATTTTTCTATTGTTATTTTTGTTTCTATTTATACTTTGATGGCAGGAATAACAATTTTAACTTTAGGAAAAAGGATAAAAAGTTATTCCTTTATTTTCGAATATTTTTTTAAATTCGGCTGTGATTATATTATAGGACCAAATATACTCCTGCCATTATCAAAGTTAACAAAATACTCCCTTCTATATTTTTCCACCATAACAAGATAAAAGTCTACGTAGCCTGATATTTGGATAAGTGCCACATGGCATGCTATTTCATCACCATATTTTTTTCCTTTGTCATTACAATTTTTTTTCTTCTTATAAATTCTATTTAATTTTTTATTTATCTATTAAAAAAATTTGAAATATTCAAATTTCAAATGTATTTTCTCTTGTGCAATTTTTGAGCTTAGATAAATAAATATGTGTATCTAGAAGATATCAAAATGAGCATAAAGTGGCGACTAGCAGGAGTCAATTTCGACTCAATAAGTTTACGTGATTTAGCTATATACTTCCTCTGTTCCTAATTATTTGTCCATTTTTGAATTGACACACCTATTAAAAAAATAATTAATTACATAATAAATTTACTATTTTACCCCTATTAATTATGAAGTGGATGAAAATTTTTACATTTTTCAAAGTAATTAGTCATTTAATTGAGGGATATGTTATCACTTTGGTTTAAGGTCTAATCATTACGTAGCAAATTTCACAATTAATTGTGTTTGACCTTTATTTTGTCTATTTTAATAATCAATGGATTCCTTAAACTTCACAATTTTTGTATGGGTTGGAATTAGCTTTATCATGATATGGTGCTTATGTGTTTTTTTTTTTAAAGAAAATACTCCCTTTGTTATTCGATATTTTTATTTTTATTTATTATTTTTAGCATATAAAAATATTTTTTTAAGTTTTATTTTAATATTAATTACTTATTCTCAAATGTTCAAAATTTTATAAAATTAAAGATCAATTAATATGAATATGGATATAAAATACGTATATAAAGCATTTTTAGGAACGTGCAAAATTTAACTAAACAAGTAAAAGTAAACGGATGAAGTAATTTCTTAAAAAATCATACTTATCATATTAAGCATTACTTATAGATAGCTTCTAAATAACGATTCTATTACAAAAAGTTACCCAAAAAAAATCCAAAATCAGAAATAAAAACAAGAATTATAGTCAGCACTTCTGCTTCATCGTAAATGTGAACTGTTTAGTACCATGCCATTGATTCTCTTTCACAATGATAAATATTCTTTTATTCTTAATTAGAGATTTTGAGTGAATTATTTTTGATATGAACACATCTTAATGAATGTTTTATAATCCTTCAATGTGAAACTTTCAAACACAAATCTGAATTTAGTCGGACTAGTAAATCAGAAATAAAATAAGGTTCGGCTTATTCAACTTGTAGCAACTCAATATTATTCCTTATAACTTCTTGAGACCTCTAACTTCTTAATATGGAATCAAATATTGTGTAGCATGAACTTGAACTTTATTATAAAACATTTCTTTCTTAGTTAACTATTGAATGAGCAGACGAGGAACAATTGAGCTAAATTTTCTGTGTATTTTATTTCTGCATAGCAAATGTATATATAGGAAATACAAGGAATAATAATCCTAACAAACTAACAGGTGTCCTATCTTAATTGGCTAACTTGTAACAAACTATTATTTACAATTAATAAAAACATAAATGGAAATAATATTTACACAAGAACAAAAAATTGTGGAAGGTTCTGGATTGGTGCCAGCTGTGAGGCCACGTGTTTCTTCAGTCTTCATTTTTATTTTGCTCTTTTCAATTTTGCAATATCTATGTATGGAACACTCTTCTCTTTCATAATGAAACCTTTGCTATCTTTCTTCTCTAATTGATTTCCATCATCTGTAATTCCAACACCCCCCCTCAAATTGGAGGGGGAGGAACGAACACCCAATTTGCTTAACAGAAGATGATGAGAAGTACCTGGAAGCGGTTTAGTAAAAAGATCTGCTATCTGGGAAGACGAAGGAAGAAATGATAAAGAAATCAAACCAGCAAGATATTGTTGTCGGACGAAGCGGCAATCTAAGTCAACATGCTTCGTTCGCTCATGAAAAACAGGATTTTTGGAGATATGAATCGCGGCCTGGCTGTCGGAATGAAGAGAAATGGGTAGAGAAGGAGACAATGTAAGATCCGAAAGAAGACGAACAAGCTATGTTAACTCGGCAACAACACGACGCATAGACCTATACTCTGCTTCGGCAGAGGAAAGCGAAAGAGATGGTTGCTTTTTCGACTTTTAAGAAATAGGACTACCACCGAGGCTAATGTAGAAACCACTGACTGACCGGCGAGAGTCAGGACAAGTAGCCCAGTCAGAGTCACAAAAAGCCAATAAGGTGAAAAAAGGGGAAGAATTGAGGAAAATCCCTAAGCCAAGGTCGGAAAGAAGATACCGAAGGACATGATAGGCAGCCAAGAGATATGCTTGATGAGGTCGTTGCATATATTGACTAAGATGCTAGACGGAAAAAGAGATGTCAGGGCGTGTGTAGGTGAGGAAGTTGAGTTGCCCAATAAGCCGGCGATAACTAGTAGCATCAGGAAGGGGACAACCCATATCTGATTGTAATTTGTGAGTAGGATCCAAAGGGGAAGAAGCGGGTTTAAGGCCAAGGCACTCATATTCCGATAAGAGCTCCAGGATGAACTTTCGTTGATTAAGAATTAAACCATGGGGTTCCCTGATTACTTCAATACCCAAAAAATAGTGTAAGTCCCCCAAATCTTTTATCTTAAATTCTAAGTCCAAGAATGATTTTAAAGCATCTAATTCTGCCTTGTTGTTGCCTGTAAGTAGAATATCATCAACATAGACGGCTAGGATAGAAATGGAAGAATCATGGCACTTATAAAAAAGTGAATAATCATTTAGGGAGTGAGTAAAGCCTTTAAACTGCAAGGCTGAAGTTAGACGAGCATACTACTGTCTTGAGGCCTGTTTTAAGCCGTAAAGAGACTTCTTTAGACGACAAACTTGAGTAGGATCAGTCACTTTCAAACCAGCTGGGAATTTCATGTAGACTTCCTCATCTAACTCGCCATGAAGAAATGCGTTGTTTACATCTAATTGATATAACCCCCAGCCCTTCTTAATGGCAATAGCAAGCAGACAACGTATAGTAGTAATCTTGACGACAGGGATGAAAGTTACTGTAAAATCAATACCGTCTTTTTGAAAATCACCGCGTACAACTAACCAGCCTTCAGTCTCTCTACAAAATCGGATGAACTAAGCTTAACTTTGTAGACCCATTTAGTAGGCAAAGCTTTCTTTTCGGAGGTAATGAGACCACTTCCCAAGTGTCATTAGTGATCAAAGCCTCGAGCTCCTTAGTCATAGCATCATGCCAACCCGGATATAAAATAGCTTGGGTAAAAGAAGTAGGCTCTTGAATATGGGACAATGAAGTGATATAATTCTGGTTAGAGTGAGATAAAGCAGAGAAAGCGAAAAGGGAAACAGAAGACGGGTAAGAGAAACAAATATCAGACACACGAGAAAGATGGATACTATTGCAAACATAATCTCGTAGGTAGGCCGGAGTCTTGACAGATCTAGTGGATTTTCGTAAGACAACAGGATCTGGAGAAGAAGTAGGAGGATTTGAAACAAGGGAAGGAGGGACATGAATAACAGGAACAGGAGGAGGTGATGTACTAGAGGAAAAATCAGGCTCATAATAGGCTTGAGGAATGTCAAAAGGAAACATAGAAATGGAGGGCTGAATGGCAGCAAAAGGGTAAATATCTTCATGGAATTTAACATCCCTTGAAACAAAACACTTTTGATAAATGAGACTTAATAATTTGTAACATTTTTTGCCAAATGGATATCCAAGAAAAACACAAGGCTCAGCCCTTGGGGCTAATTTAGATCTTCCATGAGAAAGAGTAGAGGCAAAGCCAAGACACCCAAAACACTTTAAATGAGAGTAAGAAGGAGGATGGTGAAACAATCTTTCATAAGGGGTTTTGAAAAAAAAATAACTTAGTGGGGCACTTATTAATCAAGTAAGTGGCTGTCATAAGAGCATCCCCCCAAAATTTCTGTGGAAGATGGGACTGAAAAAGAAGGGCTCGACAAATTTCCAATAAATGTTTGTGTTTTCGTTCAACCACACCATTTTGTTGTGGTGTGGCGACACAAGAGGTTTGATGAATAATTCCTTGGGAGGACAGGAATCTAGAATTTTCAGAACTGGAACCTAATTCCCAAGCATTATCTGATCTAATGATTTTGACTTTTTGTTGAAATTGTCTTTCTATCATAGCAAGGAAGGACTTAAGAATTGTGAAGGCATTGCTTTTAGTGATTAGCAAAAAAGTCCAAATTCCTCTACTATAATCATCCACTATGGTTAAAAAATATCGATATCCATCATAAGTAGGTGTTTGAAAGGGTCCCCATTTATCAATATGAATTAAGTCAAAAATTTGCTTAGAAGAAATCTGGCTAGTAGGAAAAGGGAGTTTGTGTTGTCTTGCTAAGGGGCAAATAGAACAAGGTACAAAAAACTTAGAAACAACAGAAACTGGAATTTCATTAATATGCTGAATATTTAAAAGAGGGATATGACCCAATCTGACATGCCATAGTCTACTTTTAACATCATTAGAAGAAGTACAAGACAAACTGGATGAAACATCCTTGAAGGAATGAGAACTACAACTAGAATTTTTAAAAGAAAGAGCAGCTGGAAGCCTATTCTTGAGGGCATAGAGACCATTCTGACTTTCACCAAGGAGCATTGGGCTCTTCATTGAAGGGCCCTGCATGAAACAATGAGAAGAGGTAAAAATTAGCATGTTAGAAAGTTGTTTGCACAACTGATGGACAGACAAGAGGTTGAAGTGAAAACTGGGCACAAATTAAACATTGTGAATGATAAGATTAGAGAAAAGTTTCACAGAACCTGAGTGTGAGACCTCAACCCTTTGGGAATTAGGCAAATTAACATAAATAGTCTTAGGTAGAGATTTAAGATTGAAGAAGAGATCCTTGTTATAGCTTATGTGCTCACTTGCACCTGAATCTATTATCCAAGTTTGCCTAGTATTGGTGGTAGGATCAACATGTAAATTCAAAGAAAAAGGGCAAGGACAAAAGGTTATACCAGCACAGTTAACAGAGGTTGTGACTTCAGAGACATTGTTGCTTTGATCACTGTTTTTCATATTTTGAAGCATCTGCATCACCTGTGCTAGCTGATCTGTAGATAGTAGTTTACTTGAATTTGTTGAGTCCATATCAGTCATGAAAGAATTTCCAGAAAACTCATTTGAAGTCACTGCATGTCCCTGAACAGAATTCTGCAAAATTTTCTGCCTAGTAAATTTAAAATTTAGTGGAAAACCATGTAGCTTATAGCATTTCTCAATGAGATGCCTTGATTTCTTACAATATTTGCATAAAAGAGTTGATTTCTTAGCATCATAAGGAATTCTCTGACCCCTCAAATCAGTAGAAAAAGTCCTTTAACCAACATTTGTTTGATTTGTCGCAATAAAAGAAGAGGATTCTCCAGGAAATTTTGGGATATTTTGCAACTCCCTTTGTTTCTCCTCCTGAATCAACAGAGCATAAGCATTTGAAATAGAAGGTAAGGGTGAGATCATGAGTATGTTACCCCTGGCAGCACAATAAGACTCATTGAGTCCCATTAAGAATTGAACTAGACGTTCATCTTGTTTGGACTTAACGTTTTTCTCTTTTGCTCTGCAGGAACACACACAAGAGCAAAGAGTAAAAGAGTCTAAAGTATCCAACTCATCCCAAAGTCGTTTGATCCTGGTATAGTAAGCAGCAATATCAGATGACCCTTGGACAAGGTCACTGAGTTCCTTTTGAAGCTGAAAAAGACGAGGGCCAGAGCTCTGACCAAACCTGTCTTCCAATTCTGCCCAAATATCTTTAGCAGTGGAGTAATACAAGACACTTTCAGAAATTTCTCTAGAAAGAGAGTTCAGTAACCAAGAAATTACCATGTTGTTAGATCTGGACGAAGCTCGATGGAGGTCTGTTCCTGCTTCAGGTTCCACAGTCGATCCATCAATGAAACCTGATTTGTTCTTAGCAGTCAAGGCTATCCACATGCCTCTCTTCCATCCACCGAAGCTCTTCCCATCAAATACAGTATTGACCAACAAAGTACCAGGAGAATCAGAAGGTGATATGAAGTAAGGGTGAGCATGGTTAATCAAATCAGTAGAGGGCATATTAGCAGCTGAAAGGGGAACTGAAGTCCCAGTAGCTATTTCAGTAGTCTCTACCATGATAACAAAATATTGAACTAAAAAAAAACGAAAAGAGTAGAAATCAGAACTCTTGCTCTGATACCATAAATGAGCAGACGAAGAACAATTGAGCTAAATTTTCTGTGTATTTTATTTCTGCATAGCAAATGTATATATAGGAAATACAAGGACTAATAATCCTAACAAACTAACAGGTGTCCTATCTTAATTGGCTAACTTGTAACAAACTATTATTTACAATTAATAAAAACATAAATGGAAATAATATTTACACAAGAACAGAAAATTGTGGAAGGTTCTGGATTGGTGCCAGCTGTGAGGCCACGTGTTTCTTCAGTCTTTATTTTTATTTTGCTCTTTTCAATTTTGCAATATCTATGTCTGAAACACTCTTCTCTTTCATAATGAAACCTTTGCTATCTTTCTTCTCTAATTGATTTCCATCATTTGTAATTCCAACAACTATCCTATTTAGTTGATTTTGATGGTCAACGTTATATAATTTGGGAAATCGAATTACTCTTTGGATTATTTCTCTATTTGGACAAAAACTAAATCATCAGTCGTAATTTTTTTAACCTAATCCTTACTTTTAAAAAATATTTAAATTACCATGGATCTTTTCAGGAATTAATAATAATACTTATCTAGAAGAGGTCAAATGACCATAATTGGGAAGAAAGAAATACCACTACTCTTGCACCAAAATAACACTAGTATAATTGTTCACGTCAAAGTGGAACTTTTTTTTTATGCTCCCTCCGTTATTATAAATAAGAAGATAATTTACTAATCCATCTTTTTAAACTTTTTTTTGGAAATTTTACAAACAAATATGTATATTTTCAAAAAAAATTAATTGCAATAAAATAATACAGAAAATCTCTATGATATTTTTTTGATTTAATAAGGTAGACAACTTATATGGAGCGATTGTTTTTAGTAAGATAATCAATTAATATAAAAACAGACGTAGTACAACTATTACTATTGCTTGTTGTTATCGACTTATCAACCAAATTAGTAATTCCTGGTTTAAAACAATTACTACAATAAAATAAAACCAATTATTGAAGTCATAATACTACACTACACTAAAAATTAGTTTTAGTGACAATTAATTAACGTCAATAATTTAATTGTCGCTATATATATATATATATATTATTTTTTTTTAGAGACAATCAGGGCTGGATCTATGAAGGGATGTGGGGGTGCCACGCCACTCCCGAACTTCAACGGAAACTCTATACATACATAGGTATATATATATAATATTTATATAAATATAAAGCGTGCCACCCAGAGAACAAAATTGGCTTGTGATGCCACGGTAGGAGGGCAACTTTAGAAGGTTGATGTTGCGGGTTCGAATCCCATTTGTACCATTTTTTTTTGAGAAATTGGAGAGAGCATTTTCGTCAATGAAGCACATAAAAAATGTAGTGCGGAATAGTATTGGTAATCAATATTTAAATGATTGTCTAGTGTGTTACATAGAGCGTGATGTATTTATAAATGTTAGTAATGATGTAATTATCGATCGTTTTCAGAATATGAAAACTCGTCGAGGACAATTGTAAATGAATGGTGAATATTTATAATATTAGTAATATTATTGAAAGTTTTAAATTTGTTAACTTTATGCTTTTCGTGTGGAGTGTGGATTTGTAATATCTTATTATTTATATTTTATTGATTGGTTTATGATATATCGAAAAGATGAATAATTTAAACAAATATAAAATTAATTTAATCGATAAGTCTATTTGGCACCCACATACTCTAAATTCTGGATCTGCCAATGGAGACAATTAACACTCTTTATAAATTTCCCTAAAGCATACAACAATATTAGATTCAATAGTAATTTAGTAATACCGATAAATATTTTAACACTCTTTATTAATATATCTATTTGTTGCAAAAGTTGTTTATATTATAGTGTTAATATTATGAATTGATTCTCAATTAATGACTAAGTTTAGGATAACATAAAATGTACTATTAATCTAACCAAGGTGTTCACACAAGATGCAGACAAAAAGTTTTCACATTCATGCATTCATAGAGAAAAAGGTCAAAACTATGTATTAGTCAATGAAATAGTATGTGATTAAAATTTTGATTAATCTATTAATAACGACAAAACTCGACAATAATATATTAGTTCCAATTAATCATTCTTAAACATGTTTTTTATTTGGCATTATATTACGTGGTTCTAAATTAAACGGCCGACGAAAACCTTACAATTAAAGAAATAGGACAAATATTAATAACGTATACGCCTCCAATACATTGTTATTCGGATGAGTCCAAATTTAAAATTTATAATTTTTATAAACACCTCAGTTCAACTATTCATATATAATAATAATTGAATTTTTATCGTTTTTTTATGAATATTTGATAATTTTTTTTAAATTACTTAATTCATATGAAATCATAATTCGCCCTTGGTTATTCTTCATGTCAAATTAATTTTAAACGTTAGGTGTAAATATTTTTAAAATAAATTATGGTGGGATTGAATAATTTTCGAATACGAGCTCTGAAAATGAAGTTAAAAGCATCATCTTCAAAAATAAATCATGTAATGCGTAAAGCCGAAATAATAGGGGCCATTGTGTAACGTTGTATAAGGTGAAAATATCCTTGAAGTGTAGCTATATTAGATGATGACACATGGAAGGTAACAAGGGCAACGATATTACTCTGAAAGCAAATGGTAAAATTCATCTCGTTGGGATATAGTCTCACATTTGCTCCCTCAGTAATTCAAGTTCATAACCTTAAGGTTGAAAGTGACGGGTGCTTATCATCAGAGCAACTCCTTCAAGTAATACTTATCAACTTAGTTGTTCATCAACTTTTGGCATTCCTCAAGCTAATCTGCAGATATAATCAACCTATACATTTCATTATTTCGATAGGTTCAATTCACATATCTTCTAAATCTTACGTATAAATTTAACTACATATTTTTTTGATAAACATACCTATCGAATACTAAATGAAAAAAAAAAAAAAAAACGTTTGGCGTGAACAATTTTTTTGTGATACTAATATATGACTATTTATGGATATATGACAAAAAATTAATAATGATGAAGTAGTTTGTTTGAATTTGGTCTTCGTGTCGACAAATATTCTAAGTCTTGGTATTTTACCGAACGTCTCAAACTTAATCACGTCTATTATTTTTCCAAAAACAAAAAAATACATAGAAAAAGTAACTAAAGGAAAAGAAAAAGAGGGGTCAAAATTAGAAAAAAAAAAATTCCAAATCAATGTTTCTCTCTTTTTAACTTCAGCTTAAATAGATAATTTAAGATTTGGGAAACAGGTTGCAAGTTTTTACAAGTTTTATTTTAATAAAAATTTATAGGTATTTTCATGTTAAACGCAATTTTAACTATTAAAAACTCTTTTTTAACTTCAACTTCAAATATTATTCTTTTCAAATCTCGATCAACTCATGTCAAACGATTGTGAAGTTTTTGAGCACAAGAAACCTTCAACATTTTGTTAGCGTTTAGCTATAAATTGAGAAATTTGATGAGGATAAAGTTTGAATTAAAGTTTCAACATGTGTTTTATCATAGTTTTTGAAAACATATTTCACTTATATAAAGATATGATTTATATTCTTAAGTTTGACACAAAATTACATTTTTACAATGAACTTGATATATAAATTATCCAAAAGTTATTACACAAATTACATGTATGTCTACACCACAACAAAGTACAACTAAAATAATTAGCTTATACATTAGAACACAACATAACTAAATAAAAATAACGATCAACTCAATTTTTTGTAAATCGTTAAGCCATTAAACTTAGATTACTATTTATCATATATATGAACAAATTAACTTATGAAAGTTGGGGTTAAAACAAGTAAGGCAATGCTTGTGAATTTTTTTTTATTGGCTAAATCATAATTTTCTCAAGACAAATTATAATTGGATAGTCATAGCTATCTTGGAGTAGATATCAATTTCAGGAGCCGTATGGTAAAGGAAACAGTTGGATAAAATTATTTGGAGTCATAAATAGATTGGAATTTTTATATATATAAAAAACAATATAAAAATCTGAGATAAATTTTGTAAGAACTCAACAAATTTTGGTCCAATTTCTTTTTGTAAATTTAGGAATCAACCCCCCGACCCCCCACCCCCCCAAAAAAAATCCAAAAACTAAACAAATTAATGGCCAAACAAATTTAGCTTAAAAAAAAAAACAAAAAATGATTGCAATATCTTTGACTAAACGTGTCTTTTATTTCAAGTGAAATTCATGACTTGATACTTCCATGTTCTTAATTACTTATTCGCTCTTGGATTGACACACCTATTAAAAAAATAATAATTGATATAGTGAATTTATCCTTTTACCCTTATTAATTATGAAGTGGATGAATTATAAACTTAAGATTTTCAAAAAGTTCTACATCTTTCAAAGTAATAAATTGAAGGTATAATAGAGAAATGTTTTTTTGTCCTGTTTTGATTTGTCAAAATGAACAAGTAATTAGGGATAACTAAAAAAGGAAAAATGAACAAGTAATTAAGGACAGAAGAAGGAGTATAATTTTTCAACTTCCATTTCCAATACATGTTTTTTATTTTTACAAAATTCATCCAAAATTATGGTCAAAATGTAACCTTGGTAATGTATCCACACGTGTTTAATAAATTTCATGAAGTGATGAGACTATTTTAGAAGGTCTAGAGAGGCAACTGCCTCTTTTTTCGGTGGGTTGAGAATAGACATGTTCCACATTTGTCCCTTAAAATCCATAGTGGAACTAATCACATACCTTGTGGTCCTCAAATGATATATTCATATCGTTTTAATTTGTTTCATCTACTTTGTGTTTTTGTTCGTTTAAAAAAGAATATATTTTAATTTTAATTTTTCACCTGACATAGTTAAAATTACAAGATTAAAAGGCATTTTAATACATTTTACATGTCCTTAATTTAAGACTTCAAGATGCAAATATTTTCTTTATTTTTTTCGACTCCGTATCAAATTAAAATCAGGTAAATAAAAAAATGTTAGACTAGACAGATAGGGCAGAACCATCACAATTTTTTGTAGGTTTGCGATTCATCCTTTCTTCTAAGCCACAAAAGTAACTTATCATGGTGTCATCCTTGATACATTATTTCATAAGTCGCTTTTCTTCCATCCAAATCATTCATGTTGCCTTCTCTTTGCTACTTTTTATTCCACTTAAATCTTCATTTGTGAATCCAATGACACATGTCATCATTTATCGATTCAGAATATAAATTTTATGAATTTGGAATTTTTTGTCATTCATAATAAATTCAAAACATATTATTATTTGTACTTATGTAATATCGTTTAGCACATATCTATAAAATAAGAATTGAAGCTATTGAATTCAATTACATAAATAAATATAGGAGAAATGAGTGTAGTGATAATTTAATCAGAGAATAACCATAGCTCTTTTGTTTTGCATTTAACAATCACGTATAGTATCAACACAAGTGAAGCCATAATTTTAATTTTATTGGTTCTGAATTTCATAACGACGAATTCAAGTGTTGATAACAAAATTCTAAACTTAATATTTATACATATTTTTGATAAACTTCTTAATATAAATACACAGTTTAAATAAAAATTATTGAATTACTGAATCCAAACATGTACTCAGACTTCTAGCTTCGCCCCTAATAGCTAGTATGCCACGTATGTTCGTAAGTAATGTTTTACTATCAAATTGCTAATGTTGCCTTCCTGAAGAGGGAAACGATAAAGATCATGTCGAGATCAATCTTTCTCAAAATAAAATAATTTATCCATTTAAATTTAGTGACAATGGATCCAGAGATTCTCCAAATGAAAACTACCTATAATAATGTGGAAAAAGACATAAAGGCGTCATTGAAATTGTCCCAAATTTTCAAAAAAATACTTTAACTTTGCAATTGTCCTATTACTTCACTAAACAATTTTAAACAGGTATTATTATATCATTTTTCATTCACCTGACATGGAGAGTGGTGTGCACTCTCTCAAAGAAAGTGAGCAACCTAAATGAACTAATATAATTTTATTTTTACAAGTACTTTATTATAAAAATATATTTTTCTTATTATTTTAATTTTTTTAATTTTTTTCTCTTTCTTTCTTCTTTCTTCTCCAAAAAATTATTGTCATCTCCATTGAAACTTTTCACCTTCAATGTCATCATTTTTACCACAACTCCACCTTCCTTTTTTTACTACTATTAGTTTTACTCTCTTTAATTTTAAAACTTTAACTAAATATTTTCTTAGATTTCGAACAATTTGATAAACCCATTAGATTTCAAGATGATTAGGAAGTATCATATAGTTTATTTTATCCGATTTCAATTAAGTTCTTTCAATTTTCGGGAAATTCATGGATTCTTCTAAAATTATCATTTCTAATTTTGGAAGTTATATGAAAAGGAGTAGTTGATGATATCTTCAAAATTTTAAATTTTCTTAGAAAAAATAATTAATTTTGTTATCAATAATTCAATAAAGTCTAGAAAATAGTATGAATGCTATAAAGAATTTGACCGGAGAAGAAAAAGAAAAGAAAACAAATGGGAGTGGGGTTCAACTTGACGTGGTGGGTGGGGTGAGGGTGGGAGGTGAAAAAAAAGAAAGAAAATGGAGGGATGGATCACTTGAAAGTGGGAGGTGGAAGATGAGGTGAAATTTAAGATGAAATCAAAATTAAAATAAGTGAAAAAGTAAAAGAGAGAAAGAGAAAGAAAAAAAAGAAAAAAAAAAGAAAAAATTTAAAATGAAAAAAATTATATTTTTAATCAATTTAACACGTGTCATGTAGTGATTGGTGTGTGAACACACTTGCTTCTTAAAATCTGGGGCAAATCGAAAAATGATACAATAATATTTGTTCAAAATTGTTTAGTGGGGTAATAGGACGATTGCAAAGTTAAGGTGTCTTTTTGAAAATTCGGAACAACTTCAGTGGTGACTTTATGTATTTTCTCTTATAGATTTTAGTATATTTTATTTAGTCGAGAAATCTATTGAAAATAACTTATAAATTAAAGTTACATAGTTATTGTTGATGTAATTGTTACAGTATGTGTGAAGAGAAAGATATAAAAAAAAAACACAAAGAATAAATTAATAATAAGGCGATTATAATTCATATATCTGAGGTTAAAGTGTATGCTTATTCACGTAAAAGGATTACGGGTTAATTTTATGGATGATCACACAATTTTTACTTTATTGTACACAAGAAAAAATACAAAACTGTTTTTCGTAACAAAAACACTATTCAATTGTATATAAGTATCACAAAAGTTATTAAATTGTGTTTTGTAACAGAAACGTCATTCAATTTTATATAAGTATTATAAAAGTATGTTTTGTAACTAAAGCATCGTTCATTTTTTTTGTAGGATATCACATAAAACTATTAGGCGTTAAAGAAAAACATTTTATATCATGATTAGATAAAATTGAATAACCATTTTGTTACGACAAAAAAAAAATGCATAGCCATTTTCTTGTATACTCGAGCAAAGTTGCATGATTATAATGAAAAAATAATAATATCTTTAGTGAGACAAGATACATAACGGCTTAGTGATCATTAGTAAAATTATCTCCAATAACAGAGAGATTTTTGAAAGATAAAAGTTGGTTTTGACAAGATTAATTAATTCATTATGAACTAATTCGTTATTAGTCCAGAGGCTGAAAACTTTTGTAATGATTGAGAGTCACTCGTAAAGTTGGAACAAAAATTATGGTTTTTTTACCATTCATGTATCTACAAATTCCTGTTTGAAAATCAAAGTATACATCTATGTATTAAATAACATACAAATTCTTGCATAATTTATGTAAATATTATTTATATGAAAAATAAGTAATGACCAAATATTATTTTGCGATATCGATTGAATTTTAGTTGGAAATTATATCTACTTAGCTAACCAACACCTAATAATTTGTGGAATATATAGTAGTTTTTTTCAAAAAATTGGGCACAACCACCACCAACCAGAATATCTAATTGATTTTTTTTCACTACTACAAAAAAAATCCTCATTAAGAATAAAATTTAAAGTTAAATTATTATAAATTATAAAAAAATTTTGAGACTGACTAAAAAAATGTCATATAAATTGAGATCAAAAGAACAATATGTTTTATGCATGTGGTTGAGATTCACTGAAAGCACCTAGACAAAATTAAATACAAAATTTGAAAAAGATTAGTGGTGATTTGGATTGGTTTAAAAATCAATTTCACATCTGAAATCGATCGGGGAAACATCACCTTGCCAATAGTCAATATATATCACTTGAGTATATCATTGTATATCAGACACATATATAGAGTGTTTGGTATGAAGGAAAATATTTTTGAGAAAATGTTTATTAATTTTTTTATGTTTGAAAAATATTTTCTTGAAGAAAACAAGCTCCTTAAAAATGACGAAAATGATTTTTCTAATGAAAGTAGGGAAAACAAGTTACATGAGTGACATTCCAAGTTTATTGTCTAATTCAACCCTCACCTGTTGACCAAATACCCCCGAACCCCACTCCCATCCCTACCCGCCTCCATAACGTTTTGCTAGATGACCTATAAATGCTCTTGAGATAATATTTTCTTACTTACTTATCAAACACTAAAAAATAAGTAATTGATCCACTCATCCTACCAATCACTCCCTTTAGTTTGTCAATTTTTTTATAAAATTGTAAACCGGACAGATAAGAAGAAGTGGGTTATTTCTCGCCATTTAGTGGATCAGCTAGTTCCAAAAACACTCGGGACATTGACATGGGCCTCCAAAAGCCCAACAATTTTTTGTATATTATTATAAAATATACATAACATATATGTTTTTGATACAAATATAAGGTGTATATATATATATATGGCTAGCGAATATATTTGAGTTTTGAGAGGGAAAAAATGAAGAAAAGACAAAAAGGTGTTTGCTATACTGATTTCTAGTCGAGCCGTGATAGTTACCTATTATCTTAACTTACCAAATGCTCGTTCGATTAGAAATAATTTAACTTTAAAATTCTCTTTTTTATCTTTAATGAAATGTTTTATAATCACGCAAATATCTAAGGATTATTTTAGACCACATGTTTTAAAAATCTTCCTTTTTTATTTAAATATCGTGTCAAGCCTAATTGTGTCACATATAAAGGAAAAGGCTATGGTGATAGACCCCAAAGAAGATACCCTTGCTCACACCTTAGCCGGATTCAAAAAAAGTCATTGCGCCTTTAGCCGACTGAGAGGACTCCCTAGAAATTTCTTGTTTAGAGAAAGCTGTACAATCAATGAAAAGAGCGGACAATACTATTACTGAGGGTGAGCAATCTCAATGGGACGGAGGAATATCTTGTTTTCTTAGTTTTTTTAAGCCTCATATTTTTCTATGAAGCTTCTTCTTTGGGACACAAAAGTCAAATACGTCAATGAGAAATGACTGCACACTTAACACTTAAAAGACTACCTAATAGTACGTGTCTATATTCTGATGCTTCGTCAGAGGCTCATACCTTATTCAAGATTGATTGTTGATCTCTCGAAAGTTTAGGGAGGTGTCCAATTGTAAGATGATCTTCCTAGGGTGAAGATCCTATGAGATGTCCGGTTGCACGACAACTTTGCATAGGCAGTCATTGAGGCACATCAAGACGTACCGAGAGCGGCTTCTCCCAATTTCCTCGAATCATAACAAACATTTCTTGGGTCTTGATTTTACTTCATGTCACGGTCTGATTTGTTCCTCTCACTAGGCTCAATTTTTCCCCTATACAAGAAGGAGAAGAAATGTGTGGACATAGTCATAACCTTCCACTAAATCTATATTTACAAAATTTAAAAAAAATAACAGTCTGATGTACGGAGTTCTTACTAAACGTGAGATTTAGGAAAAGATCGGATCATAAAAATTTATTATATTAGTCTTATATATCCTGTATTTCTGCAAGAGATTGTACGTTTCAAAGGAGAAGATACATCCATTCCAAAAACAAAAAAAAAATGGGAGTTTCTGTAAAAGTTACGTAATGACTTTTAATGCCATTAACATTGACATCTATTTCTAAAATTTAACTCTCCTATTTGCCGCTCCTTCTCTTGCAATCCTATATAAGAAGTGGCCGCTTTGGTAAACATAAGATACACCACACTACCAACAAAAAAAAAAGAAGAGAAACTTTTTCCTCTTAGCTTATTCTTAGAATATTTTTTGGGCAATTGGTTTTGGGCAACCTCCAAATTTTCAGCCACAAGTGCAAGTGTTTGAGAGTAACTATGGAACCTTGGCAAGCGATCGGTTACAACAATTTCACCGCAGTCGGACCGAAATCGCTTTCAAGGTAGTGACTTGCCACGAAACAGTGTTTGAACTAAGTTATTCACTTCTTTGTAATTTCAATTCAATATCAATATTTTAGTATTTTTTCCAACAGAGATTACGTTGTATCCACAAAATCTAAGAAATAGGAAAAATAAAATAAAGAGTGGCTTAAAAAAAAAAGAGACATGCAATGTCATTTCCTTGTCTCATTTGGTGTTCAAATCCCAATCAAAAATGTTAGAACAACCACCGTTACTAGCCCACAAGCTCCAAATTCAACCACGAATTGATGAAGAAAATATAGTATTTACCCTAAATTGGTGGGTAACAATGTGAAGAGATCATAGTCTGGGACACACTAATAAGTCTTATGGGGTCTACTAAAATGGCATCTAAAATTTGGTGGTTGTCACGTTACGTTTACAAGATCTTCAAGTGATTGACATGATTCCAATTTCAAACCTTCTTTGTGAATTGTGATCAACATTACACAATACAAAATTAGTATACCCATGGCCTTTGATATCACTAGATGAGCCCTTCATGTCTATCATGCACGGGTGACACGATGAAGTTTAATACATTTGACTTATAATCGTGACGTTTGAATCAGTTTATGCGCATCTCAATTAATTTTATAGGCATCTGATATCTCTTGCACCAACATAGGTATCGAGTAAATCTCATGATTTTTAACTATTTCATTAATCGGTCACTAAATTACATTCTTAAATACATATATCTCATGCCATAATTTTAAGATTACTAAATTCTCTGGTACAAATACGAAATTATGATTGAAGTCAAACTTCAATAGGCCAGGTTAATAACAATTTACTAATTTTGAACCCTTTTTGAAGAAGTAAGATCATACTAATCTTGAGAAACTAAGAGCTTTCAATCATACAAAGACGAGTTCTGAATTTAATTCAAAGATGTTATTTTATATCTTTCTTATGTAACACTAAGGGGTCGTTTGGCGTAAGAGAGATAAAAATAAACAGTGCAGAAATAAGATTTTGGTATCTTGTTTGATTGCCAAGTTTGGATAACTTATCCCGATATTTATATCATAGACTATAGTGATGAAATAAGTTATCACATATACATATTAGGATAACTTATTTCGAAATAGCTAATCTCAAGATAATTATTTCTGAGTAACTTGTTTCCAATCAAATGACCAGAGTCACTAATTAGTCTACAATTTGACTGACAAGTAAGCTAATTAATTTTATCCTCTTTTAGTTTATTTTAATTTAAAAGTATTTCAAAAAGTTAAAATAATAACTTTCACTTGCAACTTTCTATTTTCAATTGAAGCTATATCCAAACACAACTTTAAACTTCAATTTGAAATATTTTTTCACCTACACGTGAAAGGAATGTAACTTCTAGGTGAATATGGCAAAAAAAAAATTTGTAAAAAAATGGAGAAATATATATATGAAAATGAAAGAAAATAATTGGAATGGTTGACAGCTATATTTTACCAATAAAATATAATAGATCACATCTTACTAACCTGCCTTCACATCTTTACCGACTTGCTTTTCAATCCAAAAATTCACTCCAAGAGGAAAAGCTATTTCCAAAAAAGCATCTTCATCTTTAATCTAACTCCTTTTTTATCATAAAAGTAAGATCCAAATATTAATAATCATGTACTTGAGTAGACACTAAACCTTTTTAATGTAAGAAAAATTAGCGACAAATAAAATTTTTTAGTCAAATAATAATTTTTTATGCTAAGTCAATTTAGCTACTGATTAAGACGGATTATAAGAAAATTCAATTAGTTAGAAGCTATCTAGAGTTAGGTTAGCGAGGAATTACCCATAAATTTCGTACCTAATTCCTTATTTTTATGTATTACTTATTCCAACTAATACTACACTATTCGATTTGCTAATAATATTACTCCTTATACATGTAGAAAAATATTATTCACTCGTTGATTAAACATCGAAAACTATTTATAAATACATATTTTCCAAAGCAATATCTTCCGTTCCATCATATTAATCGATTATTTTTTGTGAATTTTGAGTTTACTTTAAAAATTGAAAAGTCTTTGCTAAACTACATTCCCAAATTTGCTAATAGAAGACTCTTTATTTCTTCACTCTTAGCGCAACCCAAAATACATAAATTATAGTGAAATTGTTTGAAATTTCATCATTCTTAATTAAAAGTTTGAGTTCGAAATAACTAGTGGTACAAAAATACAAATGAATGGCAAGTTCAAAATTCAAAGAAAACTATTATTGTCAATCCACTAGATCTTTTGATTTGTCGTGAAGTCTACAAATTTTTCTTCATTCTGTAGGAATGTTTCACGTGTGACATTTATAATAGCCTCACCTAAGAACCTCCCAAAATCACAATTTTCTTTAACTGGTTTGATTTGGTTTCAGTTCAATACATATATGGATTAATACTAGTAAAGAAAGCCCGGGCGCTGTCCGGGCCCAACATTAATAAAGTTATATTGTTATTCTTTTCGTCCCATATTAGATGAGAATCTTACTAAAAAAAAAATTTCATATTATTTGAGCACTTATTAAATTAGGATAGAATTAATTAATTCTTTTCCATTTCACCCCTACAATTAATATGACCATTCCTATATTGTATGTGTATTTTTTGTATCTCATTTCAATGTGCATTGATATAAACAAAGGGCAAAATAGTGAAGTCTTCCAATGTATTAATGATTTCTTAATCACTGTGTAAAGTTGGAAGTGCCCATCTAATATGGGACGGAGAGAGTATAGTTTATGTATTGTTATAAGATTAGTAAAGATTGTTATAATATATTTTGCTCATAAGTGAGCTAATATAAAAACTTATTTTTCATTTGTCTTTTTAATTTCAATTTCAAATCGCAAATAAATGTAGCAATAAGATTGAGGGTAGAAATGAAACATATCTTTCTAAATTTAAGTAAAAATAAACAGAGTAGAAGTAACATTAGGGTTATCGATAGGACGATTCATTCGGTTATTTTTAAAAAAATTATATCATTCAATTTTTTGGCTATTTTATAATGTATAACCAAAATTAAAATTTTAAAACCATCCCAATCCTAATTTATGTGACACAAGCAGTACAAAAATCAGTCTTTTTTTTGTTGTCTTGTAGATATTTTAAGTTATTATTTATTGTAAATTATAGTACTTTTTATTAAAGTTTTTAATAACATATGTTACTTTTTATGTTTGAGAGTTAAACCATTTTTTTTTTATATGTCTTTTAATCTTATATGTGTTTTGTCCTTTTCCATTTTCAAAAACTAATACTCTGTCCATTTCATTTTATATGTCATTTCTTTTTATAAATATATTGGTTATTCCCTCTTCTTATGTCATATATTATGAAATTTGAGAAGTTATTGAAGTTTTTATATGATTCTAAAAATATTTTAAATTGTTAGCTATTGTGATTTGTAGTACCTTTTTTTTACAGAATTTTGAAAATAATATTTATTACTCTCTTTGTTCTAATTTATGTGGCACATGCAAAATTTCAAATATTAACCATTTTTTATATGTCTCTTTACTATATTAAGTTGTTAATTATTGTATTTTATAGTACATTTTGAACTTAATTTTTAAAAATATATGTTATTTTCCATGTCCCAATTTATGTGGCATTAATTGATAGATTTGTTTGGAGTCGAGAGAATTTTTTTGTTAATTATTGTAATTTATAGTTTCTTTTTCGTCAATTTCAAACAATATATGTTTATCCTGTAATCCATTTTATGTGGTAGCAATAGAATTTAGAGAGTCAATTAAATTTTTTATATCACTTTTAAATATTTAAGCTATTAATTATTGTAATGTATAGTATTACTTATATTATTTTTTAATATAAATGCTACCTTTTTTATTCTAATTTATATGGCATTGATAGAATTGAAAGTGTCAAATAGTTGTTAATTATTGTAATATGATATGTAGTACTTTTTATGTAGTTTTTACTATTTTTAAGCATACTAAGTATAGTATTACTTATTATTTTTAAATATATTTAAATCTACTACTTATATATATTTTTTTTAGTAGATAAGTGTGAATGTGAGGGTATTTTTAAATACCCAAAATACCCTCACTTTCACACTTATCTACTACTTATATATTATACATTATATATATTATATAGTAATTTTTTTTTAGTAGATAAGTGTGAATGTGAGGGTATTTTTAAATACCCAAAATACCCTCACATTCACTTATGTTCAACCCTCTCCTTTTTTTTGGTGCCACGTGTCGAAAGAAGAGTGAATTTATTCACTCTTCTTATATAGTAATAATTATATATTATACATTATATATATTATATAGTAATTTTTTTTTAGTAGATAAGTGTGAATGTGAGGGTATTTTTAAATACCCAAAATACCCTCACATTCACTTATGTTCAACCCTCTCCTTTTTTTTGGTGCCACGTGTCGAAAGAGGAGTGAATTTATTCACTCTTCTTATATAGTAATATTTATCTGAAAAAAATCATAGCGAAATAACTTTATAGATTTTTTAATAAAAAAATTATTTTAATTGTAAACAAGGTTTTATTATTAAAAGTCTTACAAGTAGTGAAACTTAATTTTTTTTTAAATATTGAATCAAGGATGCAGACGTAATAGGTTAAAAAAAAGAAAAAAATCTGTCTAACTACAAATAGAGAACTATATAAGCTTGAATGATGTATATTGATATTTACCTATATCATTCCTTACTGTAATAAAAGACAATAGCATTAAATTAATAGCTTAATTTCTTAGAGAAATATTACATCAAAATCTAACTTTAATCTTTTAAATAAATTAAAATTTTGAACTTTACGAAAGTTGTAAAAAAAAATACTATTTTCTTTATTTTAATTTGTTTGTTTAGTTTTGATATGACATGAAATTTAAGAAAGTAAGTACTTAAATTAAAGGCAAGAACGATGAATCAAAATATCATTTAATTTTAAGGTCTTAAACACATACATGACGGATAGAAAGTTAAAATTAAACAATTACAGAAAAAAATCATTTTAAAAAGGAAAAAAGGACAAATATATCCCCGAACTATCGTAAATGGTATGCATATACCCTTCGTTATACTTTTAGTACATCAGTGCCCTTACCGTCCAAATTTTAAAGCGTATATACCCTTTATACTAACGATAGTACACGTGTCTTAATCCTATGGACCCGATATTTATTAATTTTTTTGTCAAAATTTAAAAGTCCCCAACTTAATTTTTAAAACCCACCCAAATACTTAATACCCACCCCATAAAAAGAACTCAAAATCCCCAAATCAATTCACTCCCCAAACCTAGTTTCTTCTCCTTCTTCTCTAATGTTCGTCGGTCCAGCAAAGAATCAGATTAACTTGATGTATTTTGTATCTGGTATCTTATTTAAAACTCTTAAAAATAAGTTCTATCTTGGATATGTTAAGGAGGAGCCTATTTGCATACAACTTATGTCTTTATGGAATTATAATCTCATATAGATGAAAAATCATGATAGCACCCCCAAAATCAAAGCTCGTTTGCGCCTCAATCGTGACTAGTAAGCTTGATTTAGAGTTTTGAGGAAAAGAGAAGCTCAATTGTCAAGTGAGAACCTGTTTTTTTTATTTCAAAACAATATACAGTTCTCATGGAGGAAATATGGATGAAGTAATTTACTTGTCTATGATATTTCTTCTTTCCAAGTAAAAGTATTTGTTACCAAGTATTGTTTTGCTATTTTCTACTGAAATATTTCTATTTCAGATGAATTAATTCTCTGTTACGCTAAAGATTAGAGAAGATCGGAGAAGATGGAGAAGAAACTAGGGTTTTGGGAATGAATTGATTTGGGGATTTTGGGTTATGTTTTTGGGTGTGGGTATTATGTATTTGGGTGGGTTTTTTTAAATTAATTCGGGTGGGTTTTTTAATTTTTGGTTGAAATTTAATAAATTTTGAATCAATGGATAGGATTAAGACACGTGTGCCACCGTTAGTATAAATTAAAACACATAAATAAACGATGTCACGAATATTTTAATGTCTTAAGAATAAAAATAACACAGAGTATAATATAAAAATAAATGTTGATCACAAATTTCTATGTCAATATGAAAAAGAAAAAAAAAAAATTAAAAGCAATAAGAGAGAGACAAAAATCCTTTTGGATTTTTCTTACAGAATCATTTAAGACAACTTGTTTCGCTACAAAAATAATTTATGTATTTGAACTCCTTTTCCCCACAACTATTGTAACGGTTTACTTCACTCTGTTTCATAATATCATTTTTCATTTTAGTCCGTCATAAAAAAAAATATCACATTATTATTATTAGAAGTAATTTAATTTTAAATTTTATGTTTGTTATTAATGAAATAATTTATAATCATACAATTATCTATAAATTGTTTTAGACCACAAATTTCAAAACTTTAAAATGGGATGAAAGGGAGTATTATTTTCTTACATATTCTTCCAAATATATAAGTTATTGATAAAGATGCCATTAATCGTGATTTAAAAATGGCAATAGTCATGATTTAACTATGGCAATAATGGGTTCGAATTATGATCTTCTGGATTAAATGATTATTTCAGGTTAGCGATGTTTTCAGCAACTACAGAAAGAAAAATAAAATTTGTATATATGTTGCTTCGTTTAAAATGTATGAATAATAATCATACAATTATAATTTTATTCTTATTTTTAAAGTAAATGAAAAATAGAAAAATGAAACCAAAGTTATTTTGCCAAGTCATATGTTTTTTGATGACATGAATAAAAGGACAACTTGTAAAATCACAATTTTTTTATTTATATTAATAATAATTAGGTTAAGAGAATTATTATGAAATCAAATTTGAGGAGAGGTTTTTGCAAATAATAACCTTTTTGTTTTTGTTTTTGGTGGGAAACAAGTCTATCTTGAATAACTTTGTTAGAGAAAATTCATAAATGACTTTACTGATAACTTAACTAAATAATTCGACTTACTTGAGTGATTTTTTGTAAAATTTACTCAGTTTAACCCCAATAAAACTAATCATTGTATAAATTGTTTCATACTAGATTATAGTATAATAGTAGAATTGTGATAAATAATATAATCTGTTTTTGATACGACAACCAAACAATCCAATAAGGGTAATTCAGTTAAATCATATTTTTAGTTAATAATTTGTGAAGGATAGTATAGAAGATAAATATGTGAAGTAAATGTAAGATGGAATATTAATAGTGGAGATGTCGAAGTGAATTGATAATTATGAGGTTTCAAATTTAATTTTCAGTGAAGATGAAAATTTTTAGATGAGTTTTTAGAGAAAGTTATTTGATATTTGTACCGATGAAAGGTAGTTAGCCCGAGGGTGATGTAGCCCTTCGATATTTAGTACATTACAAAGCACTTTTTGTGTGGTTTGTAAATTTATGTATAAAATTATGAAAAAATTTACTCTCTTCGTTCATTTTTACTTTGTCAACTACTAACTTTACACACTCACCTAAGGAGCAATAAATGAAATAACAATTTACTATAGCACCTTTGGAATACAATAAATTTAATATTTTGAAAAATAATTATAATTAATAGTGAGAGTAAATTAGGACTAAGTTAAACTATTTATTGATCTTTCAAATTGTAACAAGCAAAAGTGGACATCTATTCTAGTATAGTGGATAAATAAAATTAGTCGGAGAAAGTATGTAATTCTTCGTAGATATGAACACATATAAAGTGTGTTCAATATGAAGGAAAATATTTTTGATTTTCTTATGTTTGGTTGATCAAAATTTTTGAAAAAATATTCTTTTAGAGAAAAAGTTTCTTAAAAGAAAAATAATATGTTCCCTAATGGAAGTTTGCATAACAGGTTATACAAGTGATATAATACATTAACGGTGTCCTCCTCACCTTTCAACACACCTCATCTTCACTCACACCCTCACCGTAGCCCCCAACTCCACCACCCTGCACCTTTACCCTTCATTTTCACCTCACATAATATTTGTCTAGATTATATATAGATATTTTTAGAATAATCTTTTTTGATAAATATATTGTTTATTTTCTTTTAAAATATCTTTATCTAATTAAAAAAAATGAGAAGTAATCTTTCAAATATAATAATCTCATTTATTTTTTAATTCATAATATATATAAGATCATAATAATCCATTATTAATTTTTACTTAAACAATAATAACATTCTTTTTTCTAATAAAAAATACATATTTTTATTTCTTAATATATTCTGAATTGAAGAAGAGTAAGTATCTGTCAATATAATTCTTGATTTAACATTGAGATAGAAGAATCATAATGCTATAAGACATGATTTTTTTACATTGCTAACTTTAAATCAGAAAATATCTTTGAAATATCATTGATAGAGTTATTATTGATTTTTTTCTATTTTAGCTTTAAAAACCATAGAATATATTAGTAAACACTTATCTTGCTTCAGTTAAGAAAATATTAAGAAATAAAAATATTTTTTAATTTATTAGGAGTTTTTTTAATCGCTATCTAAATTAAAATTAGTGAATTAGGAACTATATTATTAGTTAAAGAAGTACATGCGGTTGGATAAAGATTTTGAAGAATTTTTTTTCCCACTTCTTTTATTAGTTAAAAATAGTACAATGCGGTTAGATGAGATTTTGAAGAAAAAAATTATATCTCACTTATTTTTATTAGTTAAAGAGATTTAAAAATAAAAGAAACAAAACCTGTTCTTTAGAAATAGTATTTCATTAAAAATTATAAAAAAATACGTTTAATAAAGAATATCATTTTTAACCTAATAAAAAGCTATACAAAATTTTAAAGCTAAATTATTACTTAATAAAGAATATTTTTAATTCATTTTTGTAGACAAAAATATTATAGTGGCGATATCAAGAATGTTTTCCTAAATCAGAATAAAGAAGGAAATGATCCCTACTAAATTAAGACTAGAGTGGGGACAACTTTCGAGTTTGTTCATCCCCATGACTTTACTTGTGGGACCCAATTTTTTGATTTTAAAAAACGAAGCTACTTTTTTCAATTTTTTTTTAAATAAATCAAAGTTTTGAAAATGTCATTTGAAAGCGGACGCATCATCGCTTTTGCTTTGTTTACAATTCTTTTACCGCTCTCTCCATTTTCTTCCTTCTCTGTTCACTCCATAAATAAAATTAATTAATTCAACAACTGGTCTTCATCTCTACATTAACTCTCTTCTCCAATTCTTCATCAGTTTCAGGTACGTAATGGAGCAAAACATTTGGTACATTTTGAATTTTCTGTGTTTATCGGTTTCTGTAACGGTAGGTATTGTATTTTTTCCTTTTTTTTTATGTGCTGCAGATTGTTGTTGTTCCACGCAATTGCTATTCGATTAGGTTTAGTATTTGTTTTGAAGTTTTTAAAATGGAGCGTTTTCCGTGATTTAATTGCAGGTGTCTATAATTGAGGGTTTAAGAGTTTGTATAGCTTCTGAAATAGTAGTATGCAAGGCATATAATTAATTGGATTACGGTTTGTGTGTAGATAATTTACTCAAGGATCAAAAACATTGTGGTTTTTGAAGGAATTTATTGATTTACATTGAATAACTCATACTGCTGATTAGAATTCCTCGTTGATTAGTTGTGTGTGTGAATTGACTAATTTAGTATCAATGTGTATCCTCAGGATATGTTTTACTAGTTGTTTACAGTAGTAGATTCTTCCTGCCTGGTTGAAAGAAAGCCGGGGGAATGGGAGGCTGTGTAGGGCCTAGAAATTTCCTATACATTCAAATGGTGTATGAAAGTTGAATTGTATCTAGATATACAAGATGTTTCAACCTGTAATGACCAAAAAAAATTCTGGACTAAAGAGGTGTTGCTAATTCCTATGTTTTCAAAAAAATTCTAATAGATGCATATTTCCTTTTGATGTACAGTATGTTTGCAGGTTTGCTATGATAGTTCAACTGTGAAAAAAATTTGTATCTGGATTGAAATCGGTTTGATAAAGCAAAAGTGTTCTTATAGATCATAAGATGGAAAATTATGAGATTTTGGAGCAGATTGGGAAAGGTTCCTTTGGCTCTGCACTACTTGTAAGGCATAAACAAGAAAAGAAGAAGTAAGGAGATGTGCAACCTTTTCTAAGTCCATCTATTATACTTTGTTCTTTGTTACTGTATTCAGTTTAGTTATTGTGTTTTTCAGTTTATTTTTTATTTTTGACTGTTTTTTTTTTCTTCTGTTCCTAAAGATATGTTATGAAAAAAATTCGCTTGGCTCGCCAGTCAGAGAGAACACGCAGATCTGCCCATCAGGAGGTAAGCCTTTTATCAACTTTCTTTGCGATCTGAGAGAATGAGCAGGGTAGTTACATTTTTTTTCTAGGTATCTCATGAAGAGTCTGAAGACATCTGCAAAGAAATGTCAGAAGCACTATAGGATTCACTATTATTGTCTTAAATTGTTAAGAAGTTATGCAATGAATTGCACATTGCTACCTGATAGAATGAAAGTTATGTGTGCATTTGGGTTAATCGAACATTTATCGAACTCATTGATTTGATAAAGGCCACAAAGCAATGAAAAGGCCTTTGTTAATAAAGTGAAGTAATCATCATTTTTGTTAAAGACAATGATACTTGCTTATCTTAAATGCAATTGTAAGGCTTTAACTTGAGTAGATCCATTCTGCCTAATCTCTTTTTTTCTTCCTTCTATTTCTTGAGGAAGACTAGGGAATCTGTAGGTGCAGGTTTCTATGTGCAATTTCTGAACTGGGTTCTTTATTTTTCAGATGGAACTGATCGCAAGAGTACGAAGTCCATTTGTGGTGGAATACAAAGATTCCTGGGTGGAGAAGGTCTGTGCTTACTCTTGTCCTTTCACAATTTCATTTTAAACACATATAAGGAATCAACGTACATGTGATAACTTGTCTACTCATGTCATTTACTTCTAGATTCTCACAATGTGAACAGCATGAAAGATTGTTAAGTGGAAGTTTACAGATTGTAAAGAACGGCAAAAAGGTGCCTATCTAAGTTAAACGTTGAACTATATAAGAACTAAAACTGCTGTTCAAGTGAATACTCAGCCCTTGTGCATTTTTATTGTTTAAGTGATTTCGATGTGAATATGCATTTACATATCTAAAGGTGATAGACGTATAGTGATTTAACTATTGAACTGAATGGTTAATTAGGATTTTACTAGGCAAAAGCTGGTGCTACAATTCCAATTTTAGCAAATATTCTTAAGCTTAATACACCAATACGAGAAGTGGTACATAAATTATCTTAGATACGACTAAACCTTTGAGTTGTTCACAGTACTATATAGCTGTTGAAGAATGATTTATTCAGTCTACCATGCCATTGACCATGTGAAAATACCCAATTTCAGGGATGCTATGTGTGCATTATTATTGGGTATTGTGAAGCTGGTGATATGTAAGTCATCTTTCCTTTTCCAAATGAACTGTTTTCAGAATAGTGGACCTTAGGCCTGAGCGCCTGAATCTAGGTACTTATGTCTTTTTTCCTACATATCGTCTAATAATCTGTTCATTACTTAAACAGGGCAGATGCTATTAAGAGAACGAATGGTGTTCTTTTCCCCGAGGAGGTTGTTATTGAATTTACATTTCCTTGTGATTCATACCTTCCTGCCTCCAAATTTACTTCCTAATATTTAGACCATTTCATTTCCTAATTCTAAATACTGACTGATAAGCAGAAGCTTTGTAAGTGGCTAGTTCAACTGTTGATGGCACTTGATCACTTGCATTCGAACCATATAATTCACCGTGATGTCAAGGTGAGTTGCATATATCTTCTATGTTATTCCATAAAGTTATTATTTCTCTGTTTCATAGATTTGTTTGCTGATTTTACTTTTTCGGCGTCAGTGTTCAAATATTTTTCTGACTAAAGAGCACGATATACGTCTAGGTAATCCCCTTACCTCATAATTTGAAGTTGGGTATGATTGACTTTGAGTATTTATTTAAAGATTTGTTTTCAGGTGATTTTGGTCTTGCTAAAATACTGTCTTCCAATGATCTTGCTTCCTCTGTAAGTAACTTGTCTGCGAATATTCTGTATTTGTGTTTGTTGTTTTGATTAGTCTGGTGATGAGGCATATTGACTGTCAGGTGGTGGGCACTCCAACTTATATGTGTCCTGAGCTTCTCGCTGATATACCCTATGGTTGCAAATCAGATATATGGTCTTTGGGTAAGTCTTTACCTTTCCTTGCTTGCGTAGCTTCACACGGAACCACGTTTTATTTTAGATGCACACTGTTTTGCTGACTGTTTGCACATCCAGGTTGCTGCTTATACGAAATGACTTCTCACAAGCCGGCATTCAAAGCATTTGTAAGTCATTAAATAGTACTTTCCAGACAATGAATTTCTAATACTATCATGAACTATATAATCAATTACTAAATCATAGGTGCAACTGGCAGTTTTAGGGAATATACTGGCAGCTCAGATGACATATATATATTTTTGTAAAAAAGTAGTTGACTGTCAATGTTAATTTTTAGCCTATGGGCTGCTGGTGTATACTTGGTATACACTTCCATGCAAGAAGTGAGAGCTGGAGTGGTAATTCAAGGATGCAATTAGAGCAATTGTAGATTGGTTGAAAATGGGAGTACCTGTCCTCGTGAGTGCAAGCAGTGAAATAATGGAGGAAAGCACTCTGAGTGGGGTTAGAGTTCCATAAGTTAACATTGGCTTTCCAATTAAAAGTGGTGCTACTGTTAGATGTAACTCTGGCTTCCTGCTGGTTCCAAAGCGAGGCTATTTGTGTTGATTTTAGTCCAAGCCTTATGCTGGGCCCTGAGATTTGGTATTACTGAGTTCTCCTTAACAGTGTGTGGGTGTTGGGAGCTAACAAAGATACGTTGCCGAACTGTGGACTTGTAAGAGCTTGTAGCCTTGAAAATAGTTGTCTTGAGAACATCGTCAAGGATCCCTTACGTGGCATTTTGTGCTTATCATCTTGATGGTGCTATAAATTCCACAGCAATTTTGTTGCTTTCTGCATTTCTAAATCCAATTTTAGGATATTCTCCTGTGACTGTTTCCATGGGCTGATGGGTAGAGTAACCATTCCTTACTTGATCTATAAGTGAGACCGACTGTACTTACACTTATGTTGTATAACTTTGTTCTACCTTTAACTAGTGGATGTAGTTCTTTCTTATGATTGTGACATTCATCAACTATTGGGTTTCATTTCTTTTTATTTTTATTAGATTTTCGGCTTCTCATCATGAAATCAATAGATGGTTTACCTGAGATATGTTTATTATCAGTTGTAATACTTTAAATAACCTCCAATGCTTTTAATGCAGGATATGCAAGGTCTCATTAATAAAATTAACAAATGTATAGTTGCTCCACTTCCCACCGTGTATTCTGGTGCACTGTGAGTAAATTATCCTTTGCACATTTGAGGCTACCCATTTTTGTGCTTATTTCGTCAAATTGTGCTACAACTGGATTAATATATTTTTGTTATTCTTTTGCTAAAGTTATTTTTTTTTCCTTGTCAGCCGTGGCCTTATTAAGAGTATGCTAAGGAAAAATCCAGAACTCAGGCCAAGTGTATGTATCCCTCACTTCCTCAAAGTTCACTATTTACTTTCTAAGTGTATATTTGAGCTTCATGAAAGGAAGTTTACTGTTCGACACATCAACTCTTTTTTCACTTCAATTCTCTTTCAATTGTTGTTCCAGGCTGCAGACCTACTCCAACATCCCCATCTTCAGCCCTATGTTTTAAAAATCCTTCTGAATTCTGACAGCCCGAGGCAGCACAAGTTCCCAGTCCAATCTTCTAATTCAACATATGCAAAGAAAAAAAGATTGTCTGAGCCCAGAAATGCTCCTGTCTTTAATGAAAGAGAGCTGAGGCGATTGTCCAGTGATAGAGCTTTGAATCCTAGTATTTCTGGAATGGACTCTCCATGTTTATCCCGGAGAACAAAAGATCTAATGAGTTCTGTGAAGAAAATTTTTTCAGAGCCATCTGTTGAAAGTGCTCCTTATGACCTTGGTGTAAAAAGTTCTGCTATCTCAAAGTTGTCGGCAGCTGTCAAAACTGTGCGATTCAATTCAAATAGAAATTCCACACCTCACAGGAGACAGAGCACACCATTAAAGATGTCCAATGCTGGCTCTACCCGTGAACTGGTAAGTTTCTGATCAAATAGTATCATAAAGATCTTCAGCTTATAAGTCGAAACAAATGAATATAACTCCAGGCAGGAATTGGATATTCTTGTCCCGATTCTATATTATTGAGCTAGTACCTGTAGTTTTTCAAGGCTGGATTTTTCATTTAGACTTAAATATCTACACACGTATGCAGCTTCCAGTGACAAATACACTAGTTAGCCAACCTTCCAAGTCAACACGTAGAGCATCTCTTCCTTTATCAAGAGGAGCTGCGAAGTTGGAATCACCTTACAAACACAATGTTGGTCTTATTCACCATGTGGTGTCTCCGGATGTTTCCATGAATGCTCCAAGAATTGACAAGATGGTTGATCCCTTGGCTTCTTCAGAAGACCCCTTTTTACCCATCCAGAGAGCTTCACCAAAATCGACACAGTTGTCTTCCCCATCACCACGCTATAGTGACTGGTCATTCACGAAAGACAAGTGTACAGTACAGGTTGTTGACAGAACCTTTCCCAAGCCACCTTTAATTGACCCTGTTCATGGAGTTGCACAGATTGGAAGTGAATGTTCAGAACATTATCCAACTGGTGCCTCAAGCCGGTCATCATCAGAATCTCGTTCACGGAAGTTTGACACATCTTCTTACCAGCAACGTGCGGAAGCCTTAGAAGGATTACTTGAGTTCAGTGCGCAACTATTGCAGCAAGAGCGTCTAGACGAGCTTATGGTGTTATTGAAACCATTTGGTCCAGAAAAGGTTTCTCCAAGGGAAACTGCTATATGGCTGACAAAGAGTTTCAAGGAGAATGGAGTGTAACCTTCTTCTACATTTTGATCTTTCCTGCTTACATGAACTAATGAATGCATGGGTTTTCAAAAGAGAAAAAAGAATCACAATGCATAAGGGAGAACTGCACAACATGAAAATAACCTGTTAATGAGAAGCAGAAAGAGTAATTGATTTTCAATTAACTGTTTGGGTTTTTGTTGAAATGTGATGATGAATGAATAACTTGTTCATGTGCACTCATTTTCAAAAGTTTGATGTAAGGAGTCTTTGAACTTACCTCCCTATCCACAACCCTCCTTCGGGTCTTCCATCATAACACACTAATTTTTTCAATCTTCAATGCAAACAAATGAAAAAGAGTAGTACGAATTGACCCACTGAGTTGATTGTTGGACACGTTAAAATCCACAAGGCATTAATGCTTGAGATAGTTTCATTGAAGCCATTGTTATGCAAGAGAAGTCCCATGCTTGAGATTGAAAAAAAATTATTCTTACAGACACACACTATAAATTTCTCAAAAAACTATTGACATAATTACTTTTATATCGAAATATTTGCTTGGGGAATAACTGTTTATTAGAGTATAAAGTTTGCAACCAAACGACGTCACTTTAGTCGACTATATATATACATAGTTTACGACGTCGAAATTGCAGCATTGCCATAGACCATAGCAACAAAGAAAGAAAAGAAATGGAAGTAGTAGAATTGTACGAGCTTCATTATTCTGATTTGCTGCAGCTCTCTTCAGACAAATTTTTATCAGATGAATTTATAGAAGAAATTCAGCGTCTGGAATCAGTCACCAGAAGTGTAATGGAAAACCTAGGGCCAGCGGGACCAGGACTTCTCGCCATCACCGGCGTTCCAGAAGCTTCCAATCTCCGGCGAACTCTTCTTCCTTTAGCTCGAAAACTCGCTCTTCTCAATAATGATGATCGCAAGCGCCTTCTTAAGGTCAACCTCTCTCCTTTTTCTCCCCTTTAATATTCAAAAATCATAATGCACGCTTAGCTAAGAATACAATGATAAAAAATATTTTTTTAAAAGTTGTAATGACTAATTGAGGCACTTGTGTGAGCTTTTTAGTTTGGTTAAAAAAGCAGCTCTAATTAGAGAACTCTTACCATTATTTATGTAAACGAAATGTTCTTAAATAAAACCATTGGTTAGTAGGTAGGAGGTCCATAGTAGTAATAGTAATAGGTAGAAGTGCATTGTCTTGTTGCCCTTGTTAGTAGTCATAGAATAACTTTTGTAGTTTCTTGTTCTTCGATTTCTGTTACTATATGTTGTTTCGTGTAGTTCTATTATAGTATTATTTTGATGTAGTACTATTCTGCTACTATATGTCGTTTTTGTTACTATCTATTGTCTATTGTACTTCCATTACGTCTTTTTCTAGATTGATTTTATCTTGAACCGAGGGTCTATAGGAAACAACCTTTCTACCTCGCCTTTGAGGTAGAAGTAAGGTTTGCGTACACTCTATCCTCACCAGACTTCACTTTGTGGAACTACATTGGGTATGTTGTTGTTCTATTTAGAGAACCCTTATATATTTGCCTTATAGTATGAATTGTTATTATTATTTACCTATGTTTGAATGAAATTTGGCTACATAAAGCAGGATGGTTCACTATTTCAAATTAGTTGGGGTTGGCTATATATATTTACTGATAATAAAATTTGAGATCCAATGGGTATCTAATGTTAAATGCTTTACTCCACTTTGATTGGTGAGCATATTTATCTGTATATCCCAAATTGTTTTGCCATATTACTGTTTGAGGGTGAAGGAATGGTAATTGTTTTAAATGCTATTTTTATGATGCTTTTGAAATGTGACTGCTGCATTGTAAAATTTGATTTTGAAAGAACAAGATGGTAGCTAGGTTGTATAATTTTCTCCATTGCTCACTACTCTCAATATAATCATTGATGAACAGGAACAAAATCTGGGAAGTGATGTATCATTGAAGAACCCGAATAGAGATGTCTCCTCTTTTTCCATGCAATTGAAATATGGGCAATGCTATGAAAGAAGTGGTTGTCAGGTTGATGATCTAGATGTTGATAATCGGGATGAAGGAGAGGTTGATCAGGATGAGTTTAAGAAATTAGGTTGCACCTTTAAGGAGCTAGGATATTGCATGATGGACTTAGGGCTTCGTCTTGCACAAATATGTGACAAGGCCATTGGGGGCCAAGAGCTGCAACAGAGCTTACTAGAGTCTGGCACAGCTAAAGGGCGTCTGATCCATTATCATTCCGCTGTTGACAATGATATTGTTAGAGAAGATGCTAAAAGAAATGGACAGTCTAAAGCAAGAAATGGGAAAGTCAATAAGAATGAGCAATCCAGTCTGAAGCAGCAAGGAATTGAGTCATCGAAAGACCAGTCAAATGACTATGGTCTGTGGCAGCAGTGGCATTATGATTATGGTATTTTCACTCTTTTAACAGTTCCTATGTTTCTGTTGTCCTCTCACCAAGAATCAGCAGCAGCTATAAATAATGATTCACCTGTTTCTTCTAAGCATGAATTCCCTTCACCCGGTGGGCACACATATCTTCATTTATTTGATCCCAAAAAGAATCAGGTCTTCATTGTAAAGGCACCTTCAGAGAGTCTCATTCTGCAGGTTGGAGAAGCAGCTGATATATTATCTAAGGGGAAGCTACGAGCAACACTTCATTGTGTTTGTAGACCACCAAAGGTTGAAAACTTGAGCAGGGAAACATTTGTTGTCTTCTTGCAGCCAGCATGGAGCAAACAGTTCTCTCTTTTGGATTACCCGCTTGAACTTTTAGCTTTAAGTGGTCAGCAGTGCGGGGTATGTAGCAAGGGAACTGAACAGTCTAAGCATCTCCCTGAGGAATTAAGTCATGAGATTCAAAAGATTGTTCCACCACTTTTGTCGAGGCTGAAAGATGGGATGACATTTGCAGAATTTTCTCGCGAAACTACAAAACAATACTATGGTGGTAAAGGTTTACAGTCCAACAAATAGATGACTGGTGAGTAATAATCATTCTTTTACTTCGGCGTACGAACATATAACTTAAGTATATAATAGCGTATTTCTTATTTTTATCTTGGATTCAGGTTTTCTGTGGATATCTTTATATGGCCAGAGGTGCCATCCAGCTTGATAATGTTAAACTGGTGGTTGCAAAGTGTCACTGTCAACTTCCCCGTCTCAGGTAAAGAGGGGGCTGCGTGCACTTGTACTGTTAGGAGGTTATTTCACTTTCTATGGCAACAAAGAACTTTGCCTTTGGAACTTCTGCAATAGCCCGGTTTTGTGTCACTGGTTCAATGTGCCTCAGGAAGAGAGAACAAGTCACTGCAACTTGCGCCATGCTTAAGAATGACCGTTGAAAGCTAAGAACAAATTCTTGTGACCTGTACTTGGGATACCTTTGCCACTCTAAACTTTGGATCTCCGAGATCTACCTTAAATTTGTGTCCTAGTCATAGGCTTTCCTTTTCTGTTACTTGCAGATGGCCAGAAGGTAGGCGTGAATGGGGTTTACAAGCTTGGGCCTCATCCGCATAACTACAGGTACATCTGACTTAACGGAAATGTTCTCCTGGTTTTGAACTTGCATTAGGACTGGCTCACTGCTCTGTTATTCTTCATCATATCTAAAATAATGGTGACATGTTTGATTAAAGAAGAAGATCAAATAAGTAAAACATTTAAATGCTACCGTGTACTAAAATAAATATTGGAATATCCAGAAGTACAATGAGTAAACTTCTTAAAGATGTGCTAATATGAAATTTAGATACTTTAAATGGCAAACCAGTCAACCGAAACCTTCTCAGAAGAAGAATGTGGATGATCAGACCACAATCCTCTTCTGTTGCAAGGCGCGTTTGCATCTTTAAATTCCCTGACTTCTCACCTAAATAAATTGTTCCATCTTTGCAGCGTTGGTTATACATTGTTTCAGTTGATCCCTTTTGATGAACTTTTCGCCTTTCCTTTTAAGTTATGTTATGTCGGTATTTGGTTACAGTTACATCCTCATACGCATGTATATACAAGTGCTAATTTACATGCATACAGTTTTCCACGCAAGTGCATAGATAGTCGATTTTGGGAACCTCTATTTAAAGCATAACTGAAGTTAATAATATAATGTTGTAAGTTTAGTCATTTCAGAAATAACTTTCGAAACATGCAACCATAGTTGTAAAAATTATGTGTCTGGAGCTGGCTTGCCAAGGACAAACTTAAAGTATGTATATCTAAGTATGAACTATCAATGTTTGAAGTTTCACATATATGTTGGAAACTGAGAATAGTAACTTGTTTTCCAATTCCATCTCAATTCCAAATAAAGTGTTCTCTTTTCTCCTTTGAGAAAAGTATATAACCTAACACGACTCCATCTTCAACTCCAACTTCTTAAAGTCCAAATAAAGTGAAAATATTTGAAATTTATTACCAAACGCCTACTAAACTCACTTTTCATTCCACTTCTTTAAAGTTTGCAACACTAACAATTTGACAATCTTTTCAAACTTTCTCCAACAACACCTACTTGATCTAAACTCACTTTTTATATTCGAATTTCAAGATTCACTTCTTTAAGCATTATACTTGAACTGATATACAATAAATTTCAAACACACTATTGTACAACAACTAAGGAGCATTTTGTCTGAAGGCCTAGACTGGCTACCAGTATTTGCTTAGAGCATTCAAAACTTTTAAGAAAAAAAACACACGAAGAAATCAAAGTATTTGATATAAATATAAAAGGAGGTCCGGCTTTCGACCCCTAGCTTCGCACATGACTACCAGTTAAATATTTTGGAAAAACTGGTAATAGGTTAAATAAGGTGTGCCATGAAATTTTACTGTTTTATGTTAGCAAGTTGTATGAGTTTTACAAATGTTTTGCCCTTCAAGTGTTGTCAATCAACCAACAAATATGGAATAACAATCTTTTTCATGTTTTTGGATAGAAAAGAGTGGTTTATAATGATTACTTGTTGAATGCTTTTTGTGGGCACATGCTGCCCATTTCAATAACACAAGGACTAAGATGAGGTAATTATTCCACTAGTTGAATGATGGGATATATTTGCCTTGTAGTTTGTACCTATTGGAGAGCATAGTTGTACTATTTCGATCAACTTATTCTATAGACCTTGTCTTTTTTGACTTCTAGATTGTCTTTATTTCAGAGTGGAATAACAACTCTTATCACTCTCATAATTGAATCAAGTTAAAAACTTACCGTTTATATCGAATCAGTAAAATATGTATTTTTACTAAATGTTAAGGTTAACTTCAATAGCTTTAAGTACCTGGTACGAATAAGTATTTATCATAAATCACATATTCAATATAGAATCTTGAAGGTGGTTGAGAGTGTATTTCTTATTTTCTTTCTTTGAATTATTCAATCTGATTTATTATTCATATATCCATTTAAGTTAAGACGAACTGAGTCATAATCCAACCCGTCTTGTACTTTTATTCCAAATATTTGCTGATTAATTCTACCCTATACGACAGATGGATTCAGAAACAAAATTAGATGTTCTGATGGAATGGTTGAAACAAATAGAACAATGTACTACTAATTTTGTTGTCTGCAGGAAAATGATGACATTTGAGGTGAAACTTGACAATTTTGGGTTGGTACATTGTGCATATAGGCAAATGAGAAAAATGAGTAAGCAAATGAATTGAACGAGAAGCTATATGAGGTGAAAATCTCATATACGGTTAGGTAGTGTACGTGACCAGGGGAGGAGCCATCCTTTGCCCAAGGGGTGTTAATATATATATACAATTATTAATATCTCTTGACATAAGTTGATGGTTTAATTTAGTAGTTAAAGGGTTGCAAGAATTCTTTGAGCTTGCGTGTTTAAGCCCTACTAGCTTTATAATTATTTTTTTACTATAATCATTGACATCCCTTAATAAAAATCCTTGCTCTTCAGCACTGCGTGTGACAGTGATTTGTTTTACAATTTGATCTTAAATTAGCTCCCTTCAAAAAAAGACACATCTTCAATAGAAAACCAGCACAAGTTAGTATCTGTCCACTTGTCCAATGAAAAACAAGGTGGATAACTAATTTATTTAAATATGGATTATATGATTAGAAGCTACGTACTATAATTTTTTTTTTGGATAAAATATGATCCAAAAAATACAGAGACGGCGCCACTGAGGGATTTCAAAAGATGCAAGTTTGGCTCCAAATTATTTATATTCATTATGGAAGTGACTATATTTTTTTCATTTAAAATCATATTAGCTAGCCAGGTTTTCCGTTACTCAACCCATTTGTATTTGTATTGTATTAAATATAAAAAAAATATACGGTTGCTTTAATTTGGTCGAAAGTCGTAAAGAAGGTATCGAATTAGCACTTAGCAACTAAAATAAACTCTATATCTATTATCTTTCATTAGCAAATGTATTATGTAACTCTATCTACTAAGGTTGTGTTAGGATAGATGAAAGAAAATACCTAGTATTGAACATGAGATATCGTGATTCTCAACCTATTTCATTGACTACTAGACCACAACCTTGAGTTTGAAAGTTTAAGTCTTGATCCAAACTTTATATATTTGTTGGACAATCCATTGAACAAAGTTTTGAAGGGTTATTCAATTAATATTATATTATCATCTCAAAGTTACATTTCAAAAGCTAAGTAACCATTTTTTGATATATAAACTTCAAATTCTGAGATCGTTTTTGATCGAACACATATTTGTTGTTTGATCATATCAAGTCTATTGAAATTTTAAACTCAAACCCTATTGGAGTTACAAAATGCAAACATCAATCCCAATGAAAAAATGAAAGTGAAAGGAGAGTAGTGGTTGATCATTGGAGTTTTCAGACAAAGCGAATAAAGGGATCTTCTTTTAAATCCTCACAAATATAGCTAGAGATTGTATAATGGTCCCCAACTCTTTTTTAAAATTTCAAAAGTTTTTTTTTTTTTTTTAAACACAGTTTGCTATAATAGTTTTCAGATATTAGAAGATGATAAAAGCAAAAGAATTAAAAAAGATCTGAAAAAAAAAAAAAAAAAAAAGAAAGATAATGACGTTTCTTATAGCACGCCTAAATTTTACCAGTACAAAAATCACACAGCTTTGTTCAGAAATATTTTTTTGTATTGATCCTAAACAAAACATGTAAGAGTTCTTGATGTTGAGAATACTTGAGACAAAAAAATAAATAAGAGACACAATATAAGAATAATTCTGAATTAAATAACCTTATGGGGTTTGTCATTTTGCATGTAACAATTATGCCCCGACAATTTATCTTGTTTTGCATTAAGCTATGTAGTATGTACAGTGTCTAAATTGGAATAAAGAATGAGATGAACAGTGACATATCGTCCAATTTTTCAAACTTTATTTAATATTTGGTACATGAGTTGTTAGTGTTGTTTTGGGGGATAGAAAGATACACGATGTTATGCAGATCAAATATGAGAAAGTAGTGGGTGTAAAGATGACTATGTGGTGGTCGTTGGGTTAATTAAGTCGGTCTAAAGATATTCTTAATATGATGTAATATTGTTCGTTTTAGGTTAAGTACGCATGATTTTTCTCAAAGAGTTTTACACCTTATGTAGCTTCTTGATTTTTTCAATTACTCAATATGAAATTTCATTTGTACACAACATTCCCATCGGCCATCACCATGATCCAAAAGATCTTTCCTTCGAAGTAAGTTTCATGTGGTGAGGCCTATCATCATGATCTACACATCATTATTTGAAATTCACTATGTGTCACCCACATAGTCGAGCATTTTATAGTCACCAAACCCTAGAGCTAATTTCTTCTTGTGCATGTACGTATCTCTTTAAACTATCTTTGACATGGTAAAAGTAGTAAACCATGAAACATCTTCATTCTTGTCTCCAAAACCATTAGCTCTAATAATAATTGTTGTGTTAAGTCAGTTTAAAGATTATTTTAAAATATGTGTTATATTGTTTGTTTTGAGTCCAAATCGTATGTGATTGCCCCCAAAAGGCCTCATGATACCATTAAGAGTATCTCTACAGCTTTTTCAATAGCACAATGCAAAATTTTATTTGTACACAAAATACATATATATACCCTTTTGAAATTTATGTTACATGTTCGAATTGAAAGTAATAGATTCAGTCGAAACGACTCTAGCTACTCAATTGCATCAATGAATTGGACTTGAACTACATATATGCAAGGGTGGATCTAGGATGGGGCGAGGATGCTCACTAGAACCCCCTCAACAAAAAATTACATAGTATATATATAAATAAGATTTTTAATTTTTTAATTTTTAGTGTATATGTTTATACTGAAATTTGCACTTGTTGACATATATAAGCTTTGGATACGTCTTTACTTTAACCACTGAAGGTTATAAGCTTTTTGAAGAAGCACAAGCATCTTAATGATAGATTATTCGTTGCAGAGTACATTTTTAAAGAAAAAGAGAAGGAAAAGTATTAGTCGAGTATTTTTCACTTTAAAAAAGTGTTTTTTGAGAAAATTGCAAGCGCTTAATCAACACGATAGGGTGTGCTTTGGATGGAAAACATTATCCCCGAAAATAAATAAGTTTCTTACTTATGTTCTGATGTTTGATAATAAGCAATAACATATATTTATATGTAATTTAGAAAAATTCTACGATGGAGGATGTAGAAGTTGGGGGTTTGACGGTAGAATAGACAATGAACTTGAAAGGTTACATATAAAACTTGTCTACTTTCGTTAGACAATAATTTTTCTGATTTTTAAATAACTTGTTTCCAACATATATTTTGATCAACGAAAATGAAAAAAATTAAAAGTATTTTTTTTTAAATATTGGGCCAGTCGACTATCCCTCTGTGGAAGTAAAAAGGATACTTTGCTGCGCGCCTTTCCTTTTGCTACGGTCTCTGCCCTTTGGGTGAGTATTGTATGTAAACCGCACTAGGTAAGTCCTATGCGACATACTCGACTCAGAAGGCATTGAGGAAAATTAATTTCGAGTTACTCGTGTGGATAACCACCCTCCAAACCAACTGAGCCAATGTGCTGCATCCAAAACTTTGGCCAACTGGTTCTTTATGAAAAAAAATGTATTTTCGAAAAACAAGAGGACTTTTTTCTTATTGTTAATAAATAAGCAATTAAAAAATGTCAATTCTAAAAAAATTATATATAATCGAATAAAAAATTATGAGAATATGGAGGGGATTGGGGTGACATGGAGTGGGATGTTTAACGGGTGCATAGAAACGAAATAATGAACTTGAAGTGTTATTTATGAAATTTGTTTTTTTCACTTTCAGGAAAAGTCATTTTACTTATATTTTTAGAGAAAATATTTTTTAAAATATTTTGGCCAACCAATCATATTTATCTCCATAGCTAACTATATATAGTGGAATTTATAATTTAAAATATATGTTTATACTAGTGGCATATATTCACTTTCATAAAAGTAGCTTCTAAGTAAAAAATAAAAAGTACGTAGAGGTACTTTTAGTTTTTGACTTTTTTTAAATTCATTTAAAACTTATTTTAAGTTATTTTTAACTTTGGCAAACACTCCTTAATTTATTTTAAGTCATTTTTGACTTATTTTAAGTTATTTTTATATTTATCAAACATTTCCAGAAGTCAAAAATTGACTTAAAAATAGATTTGACCAACTTTTAAACCAATCCAAGCACCTTCTTAATACTCCTCATTCACTAACTGAAAAATTCAAAATTGACTCCAATTTTCTTGATAAAGATATTTTAAAAAATTACATAAATAAGCAGATATCTTTAGTATAATTATCAAATTACTTTAAAATGGTTACATAATCACACAATATTTAATTTGGATTTGAATTTATAATGGGTACGTAATTGATACCATTGTCATTGAAGGACCACTATTAAGTCATAATTACACCAGATATATGCATCTATGCACAAATATAAGTATTTGGATAACTATGTCTTTATTCTTCTTTTATCTCTTTTTTTTTTCTAAAAATGTATCTATACACAAATATATTGTATAAATCACAAATTTGATATCAAATATATGTATTTTTTTTATATTAGTTTGATGTACTTAAGCATAGATGCACTACATATATCACAAATACATTGGATACACCATTGCACTTTTAGAATCAATATGTAATTATGTACAAATACATTGCATACATGAAATCGATAGTTGATAGTGCATACACTAGATATTTGATATCGAACACACTGGATGAAATTGACATGCGCAAATACACTAAATAAATAATTGTATTACTAAATACATGAAATTGATAGTCGATACACTAGATATTTGATACCGCACACGCATGATGAAATTAACATGCACAAATACACTGGATACATTAGTGCATAATTGATACTGAATATATATATATATATATATATATATATATAATTGTGATACACAATACATTATAAAATATATATACAAAGAAGCACATGAAGAAGAGAGGGAGAGAGGCGAGAAGCAAGATACATTCGTTCAATATAGTGTATCAGAAGCAAACTCTGACAAGATATAATTATTGAAACTATTGTTATATTAAATAACTAACGCATATACTAATGTACTTAATGAAAATTGCCCTATAAATTTTCACTTATTTCTTAACCCTTACAATTACGAAAAAAAAGAAATAAGAAGAAGACAATATTATTTGCAAGTTTATTTTAGGACAATTTATATATTTTAAAGGGAAAAGAGTCTGATATACCCCTCAATTTTGTCATTTAGAGCTGATATACCCCTCGTTATAAAAGTGGCTCATATATACCTCTATTGTTATACAAATGGTTCACATATACGATATACCATTTTCCTCTAACGGAAGTGAAAAAATTAATTTTATTTTAATTTTTTATATTTTAAAAAAAATATAATCCCATATGGGTATATTTAATCCTCCTCAAACATATATTATTTTTTTAACTTTTTTTTTTGTTTCAATGACTAATTTAGATTTATTATTTTGATGGTCAAATTTATTTAAGTTTTGCTAATATTCCTGTAAAATTTATTATAGATGACCCAATTTTTTTCTTCAAATACAAAACTAAATTACAATATATCCAAAAAAAATAATTTTAAATTATAATATAGCCACAAAAAATAGTTTTAAATTTTTTTCTTTATTATACTAAGGAATGAAATGAAAGAAAAAATAAAATAAGAATAAGAAACTCAAATAATGATAATCAAGAAGTCAAAAAATAATTTATGTCCGAAAAAATTAAAATATACCTTGAAATTTACTAGAAAAATCATATATACCCCTAAATAATTTTTTAAAAAAATCAAAAGTCAAAAATATAAATTTAAAACTATTTTTTTCACTTCCGTTAAATGAAGGGTATATGTGAGCTCATTTTATAATGGTTGGGGTATATGTGAGCCGTTTGTATAACGATAAGGATATATATGAGCCACTTTCATAACGAGGGGCATATCAACTCCAAGTAGCAAAGTTGAGGGGTATATCAGATCTTTTTCCCTATTTTAAAAACAGGACCAAATAGTGAATAAAATGATATTTGCACCATATAAACCATATTAGTGGTGTAGGCCCTAATGAAAAGCTTTAGTAGTTTTCATTTGTGTACTACATATCTCTTTCTTTTTGTGGGACAATTGCACTTTAGCTTTTACCCACCACTGTATGCCTGGGATCAACCAAAATATTTGGTGTAATTATCTTTCAAAAGAAAAGAAGGATCCCTGACAATAAGTCAAACACAATTGCTTGACCTAGGCCCACTTGCCCTCATTTTCAACAATATTATCCCTCAACATAGTGATCTTCCGAGTTTTAGTTGGTTGACTACCTGAACTTTCACTTTATAGATGTGGATTCGATCGATTGGTTGACCACCTGAACTTTTACTTTATAGATGTGGACTCGATCGATTCCTTACATTGTAATCCCCTACTTCGAATTTTGAAAAGAAAAATAAGAAGTTGTAACTTATAATGAGTGTTTTTTCCATGTAATTTAACATGTTATTTGTAGAAAACGATCTAAATTGATGGCGTGTTCGATGTGAAGAAAAACATTTTCAATTTTTTCATATTTGGTTGGTCAAATATTTTCTCTAGGAAAACAAACTCCTCAAAAATGAGGAAAACAAGCTCCTTAATAAAAGTAAGGGAAACAAGCTTGGTCTACTAGTGATATTCCCAATTGTGTCATCTCCGCCCTCTAACACACCTCATCTTCATCTCCACTCGATATAGTCCTCGTCCCCACCTTCCAACACTCCACCATCTATAATATTTATATAAATTACATAGAAATAGTTTTTGGATAATAAATTTTACTTACCTACTTAATACAACTTATTTTCTAAAGAACATTTTTCAAAAAAAATATTTTCCATCAAAAATACCAAACACACCCTACATCCACTTTGTTTGAAAATCATATTATACAAGTGGGCAAAATTTTCTTTTGTGTTTATATGAACGGTTGAATTCCCTTAACTTTTAGGTGTAGCATTTTTGCATTTTTTTCAAAATGCTCTTTACTAAAATTCTTTGGTTCAATCAATGATTATCTTATTTTCTAATATTCACTTATTATGTTTATATGTGTGGCCAAATTTTTTGAGAAGTCAAATATTTTTTATTATTAAGAAAAGACATAATAAATAAATGTGTCTTTTAACTTGATTGCATTTCACATTTATGTCTTTCAACTTTGGATGTGCAGACGTAGACACTTAAACTTGTATAAAGTTGAACAAGCAGACACATGGGTCCTATGAGACATAATACACATAGGTCACCATATTGGATGCAAATTGCACTGTAGGACGTGTGTGTCTATTTTGTTCAATTTTATACAAGTATAAGTGTTTACCTATGCACACTCGAAATTAGAGGGCATAATATAAAATGAGGTCAAGTTAAAGAGCATATTTATGCATTATGCCTTAAAAAGATAGTTCATATAGATTGGGGTATAGACCAACTTATTGTTTGACTCGAAGTGGAAGACTATATAGATTAGAATGAAGATTCAATATTTTGTGATAATTATCAGGATTGAAAAGGAATGATTCAATAATAACACATAAGTTTCTTACAAAGGTGCCTTGAACTGGTGGGAAAAAAAAATATAAAGCAGAGAAAAAATCAATCTCAAAAGGAAAATCTAGATGAAAAGAAAATTTTCTATGATTCTTGATTAGCTGGCTAAGAGCTTGTTTTGCATTACTGCTAAAAACTGCTTAATTTTAGAAGCACTTTTTCAAAATAGCTTTTCAAAAAAGTACTTTTGAAAAAAAGTAATTTGTGTTTGGCTAACTCATTTGGATATTTTTTTTAATAAGCAAATTATGTTTGACTAATCTTTTTTAGAAGTACTTTTAAAGTCAATTTACGAAAAAGAGCAAGTATCAATACACTTTTAATATTAGATTATTTTATAGAGATAAAATATTTTAAATATCTGTTATAAAATGTCTCATTATTTTTTGTTATTAAATTAAAATGTACCTATTCAAATTTTCAATCAATATTATACATAAATGAATAAAAAATAAATTAACTATCAATATGATATTAACATGATAATATAAATATAATTAAAAATAACACGCAAACTAAATTTAAAAATCATTCCACAAATAAAATCACTACAGACAAAAAATTCACAACAAAAATAAACAAGTATAAGAGATATATTGGTAAATATGTATATATGACAAGGATATTTTGTTCTTGAAATAAATTTTAGGGAAAATGCATAAGTACCCCCCCAACCTATGCCCGAAATCTCAGAGACACACTTATATTATACTAAGGTTCTATTACCCCCCTCTCCCCGAACTTAATTTATAAATAATTTTCTACCCCTTTTTGGCCTACGTGGCACTATCTTCTGGGACCAGCGCGTGTTGATAATTTTTTCAAGCTATCTGGTTGATAGTGCCACGTAGGCCAAAAATAGGTAGAAAATTATTTATAAAATAAGTTCAGGGGGGTAATGAAACCTTAGTATAGTATAAGTGTATCTCTGAGATTTCGAGCATAGGTTGGAAGGGTACTTATGCATTTTCCCTAAATTTTATTTCTACTTCTGCTTTTTTTAAGAAGCAGAAAATTTTAATTTCTTTCCAACATCAGAAAATTGCTTTTGCTTTAATTTAAATGCAGTTTTACTTATTAGCCAAACACCTTATTTTTCAAAAAAAATTATTTTTGGCCTCCCAACAACAATGCCAAACATGCTTTAAGAGCAGATGGGACGGATAAGAAGAGCGGCATTGTCAATTTGGCATGAAATTTGAAAAAAGGGTAAAAGGTTTGATATACTTCTCAACTTTGTCATTTGGAGTTGATATGTCTCTCGTTATGAAAGTGGCTCATATATACATTTACCTTATACAAACGGCTCATATATACCCCTACCGTTACAAAATGAGCTCATATATATCCTTCATTTAATAGAAGTGAAAAAATAAGTTTCAAATTTATATTTTTGACTGGAATGCACTTAAATATCTTTTAATCTTATAGTTTTAAGCATTTACGTGAAAAGTGGAAATTCAAAATCACAAAATTCAAAATCCTTTTTTATTTTCTTAAACTCTGTATCAAATTAAAATAAGACAAATAAATTAAAACAAACAGAATACTTTATTTATCTTTATCTTTATCTTACCTAACCTAATAATGTAACATCACATCAATACATATAAGTTAAGATAATTATGAAAATGACTTAACAATCAATATGTTTTAACAAAGCTATTACTACATTACAATTATTATAGTCATTTCTCAATCATATGTGTACAAAACAGGACAACATTAACAAGTCAAGTTCCTACTATAAAAACACCCCCAAACCTAAAAATTAACAAGACCCCTGCACTCTTGTTCAAAAGCAATTCACACTCTTACTACTACAAAATACTAGCCCCAATTAGTGTTTTTTTTTTCTTGATGGATAATAGATGGTCAGAAAAAAACTTGAATATGAATCTTCCAGAAAGTCCAAAAGCACCTATGGAATTTTTGTCAAGATCATGGAGTGCCTCTGCTTTGCAAGTTTGCAAGGCGTTAACAACAACTTCTTCATTATCATCATCTCCATCTCTTATTACTAAGACGAATAATAATACAAATATAAATAGTAGTAGTAGTGTTGTTGTTACTATACCAGAGAACATTATCTCTGTTGAGGAAGAAGATTCTTCTAATAAACTTGCTGGAAACACATTCTCTTTTGCTTCCTCTGCTACTTCACAACTTGTTCTTGATCGCATTATGTCTCAATCTGTAAGTACTGTCAAACCTCTCTGTAACAACATCATTTGTCTGGGTATGTTTTGGTTGCTATAACGAAATATTGTTATAGAGAGTGTATGATCAATGTAATAACATAATCTGAAAAATTGGTTCAGGAAACAAGTTAGTTATTATAATGAAATTTGTCATAGAGACGTATGATGTTAAACATTTTGATTGAGATAATCTTGAAGTGAAGCGACATGAATAGTTGGAATTTATGTAATTGGTCTAAAACTAACAATATCATATGTTGGACCGTTTTATTGCAACAACAAAAAATTAGTATTGAAAATGACTGTTATAAGGAGGTATGACTGATAGACCAAGTACAAATTCATGTAATTGATGCAACTTACTTGGAATCGAGACGTAGTTATTAGAAAAATGAAAAAGAGAAGGGGTGTTTTATTTTTGTTTGTTTACATTATACAGGGGAATTTCATGGAGTAATTTTGTACTAGTAATATTTTTAACATTAGTGTTTATTTTTTTTGGAAATTTTTTATTAGATGCATAATGGGCAGGAAATATCACCATTAACATCAGGAAGATTGTCTCATAGTAGTGGACCTTTGAATGGTTCTCTGACTGAAGAAACTGATAGTCCTCCAGTCTCTCCTTCTGAAGAATTTGAAGATGTTGTTAAGGTAATTAATTTTTCTCATTAGTATTAATTAATTATATTTTGTTAATTAAAGTAACCCCAAGTGCATATCTTATCTGTCTTTAAGTGGTTAATTATGATAAGTGTTGTTATTAGTTAATGATGATAGTAGTAGAAATAAATAAAGGGTATGGATTGGACCCATTTCCAAAGTAAAAGAAAACATATCAATACACTTTTGTTAATATCAATGTACAACTTTTTCTTGCTTTACAAATTACAAGGATGCTTTAGCCGTCTAATCAAAACCACCTTTTGACTTTGTTTAGGGAATAACTCTACAAACAAATGGCCATAAAAAGAAAAAGAAAAAGGAAAAGATGTTAACTTTGGTTTTATACGAGATCAACAAAGTTAGCAAAACAAAAAAAAAAGTACTAGTATTTTAATAATAGGGTTTTTACTTTTATCCTGTTCACTTTTAACATTGCAAAAAAGATAAAAAAGAATTCATGTTTTAGCCTTAATATTCATTATTTATTTTCCAAGTCATTATTTATAAGACATAATATTAAATATCGATTAATAGGGATAGTATGGTAAAGTAGTTATGTTAATTATTATTTTTAATGAGTATGTCAAGTCTAAATATAACAAGTAAAAATAAATGAATAAAGTATCTTCTTAGGTAAATGTTACTCCTATAAAGTCGATAACATTTACGTTTCCCACTTGAAATCAAATGGAAATAAGTACTAAGACATTGGATAAAAAACAACAACAATGTTAATAGCCATGATTTGGTAAAAGCCTTTTAATTTTAGACTGAACCTTGTAATAATAGAAACTGATCTATATCTATATATATATAAAAAACTTATCGTATGGACTATGGAGTACCTTATTATTATATGTAGCACGTGAAGATGTCATATGTAAACGAGGCCAAATTTTTATTTTTATGTTGGTCTTAATTAACTTTCACAAAAATATACTACAAGTACGATTCAAAATTGACTTAGATTTATCCTTGTATTTAGTTACCTATCGATCATCAAAACAGAAATTTTTTAAGTGGAGTGTGTAAGTGGAAAATTGATGCTCTCTTGTCATTTTTTATCATTTTGTCATTGCTTCTCTTTTCAGTATTCTGCCACTTACCAATTTCAGAATTCTGCCTTGCTTGTTTTTTAGTGTTCCATCAACATATTTCCTCTCTTATGTTAAAGTTAAATTTTACCTATCTGCTTCAATGCTGTACCTTTTCATGTTTGTTATTTACATGTTGTAGTCAACTTCATTAAAGTCATATTCAAGATTTAGTTTAGTGTTTTCCCCATAGATTTTGAGAAATTATCTTCTTTGGTCATTAAATTTGATATCATCGATCTTCAAGTATTTTGAAGTGATTAGTTTTTGAGAGTTTTTACTCACAAAAATTCAAGTAAAATGAATGTCTAAACACAACTTCAAAAAGTCAAAATTTCAAGTTTGAACTTCAAAATCTATAGTCAAACAAAAGCTTAGATTTTACTAGTGTTCGCGGTCAACCAACTCAATTTAATATGTTGAGTGAGGTCTCAAGTTTGAAACCCCTTACTAAGGAAAGCAAGGAGTTTGCCTTCCGAGTTGAGTTCATCGCACCGGTCTTGTCTAGTGCAGGTTACCTCTCTTGTGTGGTTTGCGAGCTATTGTATAGGAGCGGGGTTTTTTTACCGTGTGCACACCCAAAAAATAGTGATTGCGAGTTTCTCTTTTCATCAATTTTTTTTTAATATGTTAAGTGACTTAATGTAATGAAAATGTGCATTAATTAACTATGGTTAACTGATAAAAAAACAAATGTAATGTATTTATTCGTCTAGTGTAAACACTGTACAAATAAGCTTTTACCATCTTACAAATTGACCATTATACATTTGAATCATGTGATCAAATTTCAATATTTTCACACTTCAATACAGGCTTACGTATCGAAAATATTGAGTTCAGTTAATTCAACGTTACGTATTCTGGTACTGATATTTCATTTTCTCATATTGTGGTACAGTACTTGAAAGCAAACAGCACTCTGCAACCATTATTCACAAATGTAAGAACAGGATACACTGGATCAGCTGTTGGGTTAGCACCCAACACGCCTGGTGGTAAGACAGTTGGCAGGTGGTTAAAAGAAAGGAGAGAGAAAAAGAAAGAAGAAAGTAGGGCCCAAAACGCGCAACTCCATGCTGTTGTTTCAGTAGCTGGAGTTGCTGCTTCGGTGGCCGCAATTGCTGCGGCCACCGCATCAGCTTCGTCCACTGGCAAAGATGAGCAAATGGCGAAGACTGATGCTGCTGTAGCTTCGGCAGCCATGTTGATTGCCGCGCAGTGCGTGGAGGCTGCCGAAGTTATGGGAGCAGATCGGGACCATCTCATGTCCGCGATTAGCTCTGCAGTTAATGTTCGATCTCATGGAGATATTTCAACTCTTACTGCTGCTGCTGCTACAGGTGACTAATAAAATACTTCATATGAAACAGAGTCCATAATCTCATTTAAATGTATATAAAGTTGAACAGTAGACACACACATGTATGCTTGTTCAATTTTATATAAGTGTCTACTTGTGCACACCCAAAGATGCAGAACATAAAAGACGCATTTATATGTATTATGCATTTACAAATTGGACTAATAATGTACTTCCTCTGTTCCATTCTCCTCTTTCAATAGGTACTAGTTCTAGTAAATAACTTTCTTTTTCTTAAATGTGAAATATTTCGAAACAAATTCAATTCCACAAGACGAGCTAATATTTGGGACTTGAGATAGTACTAATATGTTCTTTCTGTTTTTCGCAGCATTGCGAGGGGCAGCAACATTAAAGGCAAGAGCATTGAAGGAAGTATGGAACATTGCAGCAGTAATTCCAATAGAAAAGGGAATTGGCGGAGGAACAGGGCGAAACAGCGACCAAAATCACAGCAACAACAACAACAACAATAATTACTGTGAGGGACTTGACATTGAAGAGAACTTTTTGGGTGTTTGTAATCAAGAATTACTGGCTCGAGGCCGCGAGCTTCTCAAGAGAACTCGTAATGGTAAATTGCACAATTCTTCCCTGCTAACAATGCCATAAAATTTGATTTTTTTTTCTGTCCTGTTTTTAGATTTCATGCTGACTTGTTTTATTTTTCGGTTTTTTAGGTGATCTTCACTGGAAGATTGTCTCTGTATACCTTCATCGTAGTGGAGAGGTAAGCACTTCCTGAGACTCAGTAATATATCAGTGGCGCAGTCAGAAATTCATGAAAATACTAATGTTGCATTTTCACGATATAAATTTGTGACTTAAAAGAAATTATGAATCCCTTTTACCACTATAATGGAATATTTCTGTATGTCAAGGGAATTCAACCGTTAATATATACTAGTCAATACCCCTATGAAAAATTGATCATATCGGAATGTTTATGAGACCGAATACACTACAATATAATATATCTGGGAATTTACCGTCCATCTAGAGATTACTAGTCGTCCAACTTAGAACCCATTGAACTAATTGAGTGTAACTTTTTTTTCTTTTGCAAATTCCATTATTGTAGTTTAGTAAGTATGAAATAGAAGGTTCATTATAGAGACTGATTTATTTATAATTACTTTATTATAAGTGATATCATCCCATAAATATTACTTATGTCGTCTGTGCATAGAACTTTAAAATGTTATTGATGATGTTCCTAGTCCTTACCATTTTAAGTTTCCTTATTTCACAGGTGATGCTGAAGATGAAAAGCAAACATGTTGGAAAAACTATTACCAAGAAAAAGAAAAGTACGTCCAAATAGAATAATTTTGATACTATATGTTATAGCAAAACAACTCAATTTAATTAAGACACGAAAAAATAACGTATGTTGTGTGTGCAAACAGATGTAGTCACAGAAGTTTACAAGGATGTACCAGCATGGCCAGGAAGGCATTTATTTGAGGATGGAGAAAAACGTCGATATTTCGGATTGAAGACAGAAATACGTGGTGTTGTTGAGTTCGAATGCAAAAATCAAAGAGAATATGAGATGTGGACTCAAGGTGTTTCAAGACTTCTATCTATGGTGGCTGAAAGGAAGAAGAGATTTCAACGCTAATCATCAATTAATTATATTAGTAGTACACTAATATGTGTTACTAGTAGTAGTAGTAGTAGTAATAGTAGGTACTACGTACTGGATTAGTAGTTAATTCTATGATGGTAGAAAATTGTATAAAAGTTTTGAAGGGCAACATTCTAAAACTTATGCATGTATTATATTAGACCTTGAAGAAATCAATTAGTTGTGATTCCTAGCTAACACAAATTGTTTATTAAAAGGTATATAGTGCACTAGCATATCCAGGGGTGGATATACGAGTTCGATTGAATTATGTATTAGTTTTAATAAAATTCATTAAATGTGTGCAAATTATTAGTTTAAAACTCAATAAATTGAAGAACTAAAATCTTGAATTCACAAACTTTAAATTCTAACTCAAGAGGGAATTTCAGCAACATTCCCACACATGGGAAATTTCAGTTGAGTGATCAATTAAAAATCTTGCAATGGAGGAGGGTAGGGGCCATGATTCTAGGCAAAATGTGGGGGATAAAACAACTCACAAGTCAACTAATGTTTACTTCAAACTAACAAATCATGACATTTTCTACACTTTTTTTTGGTGGAAAGGGTAGTAATAATATATATAACAAAACCCTACACGAGAGTTTGTGCCACACAATATAATAGATGGTCGTTACAGTACCTAAAGAGTTTGAACTCCTAATACTAGTATAAGTAGAACCATAGTTAGTAGATAAAGCTGCCCGTGGAGTGGAAATCATACGGATGGACATTGCTCCTATTCAATCCTTGCACAAAATTTCAGATGGATGATGTGGAGTGTCCCAAAAAACTTGTAAACAAGTGTCAACAGTCCCAGAAGTAGCCAAGTTGGCAAGCCCGTCTGCAATTTGGTTTTGCTCTTTGTAGACACGCCCTATAGTAGAGCTAGCTATTCAGCGGCTGGAGAAGGTACCTGCAGTCACCAACAATAGACGAACAATGAATATTAGAGTTACTTAGGATTAGAATAAACTCACTGGCGTCTATGTTAATTTCCAGAGGTCGAATATTATGCTCCAATTCAAGTGTAAGACCTGTGAAAAGTGCATATAATTCACTATTAAAAGCATCTCGATGTGCAATTGAGCCTTTGAAACCTAAAATCCAAGTGCCTTCATCGTTCCTAAAAACTCCTCCAATACCACTAAGGTTGTGCAATTGACAAACCATTCCAACAGTTTTTAGCATATAGCAAGGCTGTTTAGGAGGATTCCATTTGACATAAAGAGGTATCTTTTGTGCCTTTAGAGGCTTAGGCCTCTGTGAAGAACCAAAATTCAATAGCTTGTTGGATGATAGTTTTTTTTTTCTTGGAGAAAGTAACAACTTGTATTCTATTTCCAAAAAATCAGAAACTTGCGACAACAAGTCACAGGTTTCCTAATTCCAATTGAGGCAGAGTATCAGGAAGACATTCAACCCTTTAACAAAAACTACAAAGAGCTTAAGACATCTGTAACTGATTCTACATCCTCCATATACTCCTGTTTACACCAAAAATGAAACGACACTAAACAATTCATCTTCATTTTCTGGATGTTGTTGCTCTTGTTCTGGAAGCACCTGAGATTTCTCTCTCCAAACAGACCACCAGATGCGAGCTGGTATAATTTTCCATCTATCCTAGTCCAGATATGTTAGCATCGCTGATCCAGATCTTCAGGGTCTGAGCTATTCTCGTTGGCATCACCCATCTCAGACCCTTCATAGTTATGAAGATTTTCCACAGTAGATAGGTAATCCTGCAGTGTAGAAATGGGTGAGTTACTGTCTCGCATAGGAAGCACATAGGGCTCAGATGAATCCCCCTCTTCATGAGATTTTCTTGAGTCAACACAGCCTATTGATGAGTGCAAAGTTTATCATTCCTCTCAAGAGGAAACTATATCTCATCTTCTTTTCAACAATCCAAACATTATACCACTATGGAATTCTCTCAATTTTAGGCACAAATTGTCATCTATACCTTAATACCTGTTTACCCTCGAAAACTAATTTATTGCGAGCCTTCCATATCATCTGGAGACAGTAAGGAAGGAAAACAGTACAGGGGATTGAGTCATAATAATTGTAGGGGTGAATTGAATGAACTGTTTAAGCCATGCAGAAGGAGAGGTAGCATCTAAAGGTACAGTAGAAAAAAAGATGAGATATAGTTTCCTCTTGGGGGAAATGACAAACTTTGCACTCATTAGAGTAGGCTATGTTAAGGTGAAGGGGATAGCTAGCAGTAGGCAATCTACCATGATTAAGTATCCATGAGAAATGTTTTATTTTAGGAGACAGTTTGAGACGCCAAAGACAATCGAAGGATAGCAAGTCTTTACTGAGAAGGAGCCATTTGAGGTTAGTCCCCAGATCAAACTATCATGCGTAATGAGTATTTGGGGAGATGCACTGCTTGTATTTTTCAAAGTAGAGTATCTGGTAGACAAAGGAAAGAATCGAGAAATCCCACAGATTATTGGCGAGAAATCCCACAGATTATTGGCACGAAACGCAGCTATTGTAGTCAAGAGATCCTTTTCCAGTAAAGGTCCATGAACAAGTGTTTAAGAGGGATATTTGGTCGAATCCAAGAGGCATTCCAGAAATTAATGTGTCTGCTGTTCGCAGGTTTCCAAAGAAGTCCAATTTGGCAATATTGCCATCCATGTTGAATGGCTTTCCAAGTGTAGTCAAGAGATCCTTTTCCAGTAAAGGTCCATGAACAAGTGTTTAAGAGGGGTATTTGGTCGAATCCAAGAGGCATTCCAGAAATTAATGTGTCTGCTGTTTGCAGGTTTCCAAAGAAGTCCAATTTGGCAATATTGCCATCCATGTTGAATGGCTTTCCAAGTCCTAGATTTATTAGAGCTAATGGCAGTAGAGGATAAATATTTAGAACATAACAGAGAAGCCCAGAGCTGTTGTTGTGAGTTGAAGAATCATCCACCCAAGGAAGTTGTGCATATATCTTTCAATAGTAGTTAAAATATAAGAGGGAATGGATATGAATTGCATAATATGGTTGGGAAGACTGTAGAGCGGATTAAAGCAGTACGTCCTACAGGAATAAGAAAATGGGTTTGCCATCCATCCAGTTGTATTGTAAAACTGTCCAAAATAAACTGAATATCTGCCCTAGAAGGTTTTTGTCAAAAATGGGAAATCCCAAACATTTACCAAAAGACTGCCTTCATTCATTTGAAAAGAAGAGGGGACAGCTAATCCAAAACTGAGGTATTCTTCGAGAAATTTAGATTTGTCAAAATTAACTTTTTGGTAGTATTACAAGAAGTTTCAGTTAAATTTTGAAGTAAAGATAATATCATAAAGACTTAAGTGCTAGATTGGGGGGTCCATTCCTTGAAATCTTGGCAGGCCTCCAAAGATGGTGATCAACAGCCATAATAATACGTCTTGAGAGCATTTCCATGCATAAAATGAAGAAAGTTATACAGGGAGAGAGGGTCTCCTTGGCAAATACCCTTACTTGGTTTAAAAGAATCTGTGGTTGACCCATTGAGCAAGACAAATATTGAAGTAAAAGCAATACAAGATATTATAACTTTTACTACTTAGGAGAAACATTGAAATAAATTAAACTTTCTCTAATGAAACCTCATTCTAGAATCTCTTGTATTGCTTTTACTTCAATATCTGCCTTGCTTTGTATGAGACACGACTCTTAGATTTATGAACGTAGTAGAGAATCTCTTGAACAATAACGGCATTATCGGAGGCACATCTATTCTTTTGGAAAGTAGATTGTGAAGGGCCAATAATGTCAGGCAAAAAACATTTGAGATGATTCACAATAACTTTGGAAATTATATTATAAATAGTGTTACAAAGAGTAATACGGCGAGATTGAGTAATCATAGAGGCCCCTACACATTTAGGAATAAGACGAAGATAAATAGATTTAATAGACTCGGGAATAGTGATTTCTCTAAAGATTGACTAACAGAAGTACACAAATAATAAATTTCTGCACAACTTAAATGTATATATATTATTTAACAGGAAAAGGCATAAGTATCTGCATGACTATGAACATATTTCCAAACTACACACCTTTTCTTTTCAGGGGTCCTATTACCCCCCCACCCCCACCCCCCTTTTTTCTATCAATAGAAGGAGCAAAAATTGGTTTTTGCTCCCTTTACATTATGAAGAAAGAAGTAAGGGTCGTGAACCAATTTAAAATGGAACAAATACACCCTTAGGTGTTGAGGTGGCATAGAGAGTGTGCTCACTCTCTGATAGGAATGTGAGGACAAATAAATAACTTAAAATGTGATTAATATGGACACATCATTTTTAATTGGACACTTAATAATTAATTAATTCATACACATAATTAATTAACATTAAAACTTAAGCATAAATCTTTTAAATTATTTTCCTTGTTTTCTTCTTCTTTCCTCTTTTAGAAGCACCATTACTTACAAATATTATGCTCTTAAATATAAAGTATATATAATATGATAAAAATGAGCATTTTTTTGGTAACTAATTGTATTACTTACTAAAGTAAGAAACTGTACAGTGCATCATGAAAAGTAACAACCAATCAAGAACATAGTCCTCGGTTTGGGCCAGTCAGCCTGAACTGGTTGAGCTAAACGTTTTAAACATGAGTTTAAGCCAATCAGCCTGAGAAATTCTACAATGAGCCTCACACAGCAAACAGTAAAACACTACTTGTATGAGAGGCTATTTACATGCTTGACAAGAGGACCTTTTTGGGTCCCACTTACCAAAACTCCTCCAACTTTCCCTCTCTGCTCAATCACTTTCTCCCTCTTCTCTAATTTGCTTCAACTCTTTCCTCCTCCTCCTCCTTTTCTACCCTTCTAAATCTCTCCCTCCAAACTTTCTTCCGCAACTGTTTCCTTTCCTTCCATCTTAATAATTTTTTCCCTAAGACCCTAACACACATGGAGACACCCACAAAATTGGAGAGGAACCATCCTCTATTATTCCCAACCCCAAAACAAACTACCTCCTGAAAACAAGAAACTTTATCAAGCACTCACTTCAAAGGAAAAAAAAACACCAACGACTTCTTCTGTAGAAATAACACGAGACATTCACCAACACAGAACCATCCCCTCACTTACACGGACAACATTACCCACTGCAGACCAGAAGATACAATCCTTTTGTTTTAAACTGGTAACTTTGTATATTCCTCAAAAGACGGTACTAAAACTGTACTCGTCAATATTTACAACATGTACTCCAAATCCTACTATCTTTTCCTAAATTGAGTCTAGTACATCAATTATGGAAATAGTATCATTGGAGCATAACTGATTACACCAATAACATAGTAGCATAAGACAATTTAGTTTTGACTTTTTGCATACTATTCTCTGTACTGAAAAGCTCCATAGTTCCTCTCCTTCCATATTGCCCACCACATACTAGCAGGGACTATTCTCCATTTGTTTCTGTTCTTGGACTGCTTTCCTGCTTCCTCCCAACTCTGAATTGCTTATGTAATTTTGGCAGGCATGGTCCATGACATACCCTTAAGACTCAAGAATAACATCATAGCTGGCCAGTGATCTTCCAGTGTAGTCAGCAGTTTTCCCACAAAAGAAACATCTAGAACATAATGGCATCCCCTTCCTCATTAAGTTGTTTTGAGTCAGTACAGTTTTTTGGCTAACAACCAGCAAAACAGGGCATTTTGAGTGGCATTTTTGACTTCCAATTCCTCTCCATGGCCAATGACTTTGGGGTGATTGAGATGGTTCAAGCAGTTGTATGCACAACTCACCTTAAAACTTCCCTTCTGATTGCCTTTCCACTACAAAAACCAAATGATGTTGAAAAAATTGCCCAATGGTGAAATTTGCTACCCTCTGAATCTCCCAAGTCACTTAATTGTCTTCTAAAGATAAAATTCCACCCTTGAGGAGTCCAGTGACCAGAAGAGACGATCCTCAAGACTGAAAAAACAAAAGGCCTGGCTCCCTCTTCCATAAGCCCAACACCTACTCTTTAATTTACACCACCATTGCCATTGATGAGGTTTTCCTTTTTAGCTCAAGCTATGCTCATTGAGGAACTAATCCCAAAGACCAACAACACTTATTTGCAAAGTTGTTAAGAGTTACACTCAAGATAACCTAAGGTTCATGCATTCAGTATTACGAATACATTCACTGAATTTCTCCACACAATACAGAAAAAGGTCCAAAAGCTTGAATAAGGCAGGCAATCCTTTGCAGATTTAGTTCATTAACTACCATTTTTATCCATCTTGGTAGAAAAATGGGAATAATCCTGAATGCCTGATTAAAATTAGAAGGGGCAGAGAAAAGCAAGTTGACGAAATTGGGGACAAGAGTTAGGACAGAGAGAGATTAAGGGAGGATAGTCAGGATTTTCCTTCAGCAGATGTGCTGGGATTTCAGTGGGTGAAATTATTTGGGCTTTATGGACCAACAGTCCATTATCACATAATAAGTCTCTCACACAAGTATTACTAGTTATATCTCACACATGATTACCTCAGTCAGCCTAAAGGAAGCAACAAATGGAAGAATCAACAATGCTTGCACTGAATGTATTAGTGTACTAGAGATGTGGAATAGAGATACAGAGGTTATCAAAACAGTGATAATTGTTAAATAACACAGATGCACTATGGAAGATGGTTTTGGACTAGATAATAAGCCATCTAATAGAATTGTCTCTCCAAGTGCCTGATAAGATTGTTGCTTACTTAGTTGACATAGAAATTAAGTAGTTTGACTCACTGTCCACTTTTCTTTGAGTTAAGAATTCTGCCCATCTCAGCGTGACATGTCTTAACCGTATGTTAGAACAAAGTTGAAGATGCAAGGTTGTCTACTTTTGCAGAAAAACAAAAAGCATACATTTCTGTGGGAGCTCTGTTAAACAAGAGATACATGTATGAAATCAACATAATAGCATGTTCAAAGAAAAGGAGCAAAAACATACCAAATCATAATCAAATCATTACTATCTATTATTAAGGGAAGGAGAAACCCCAACCTTACAAATATCTAGCAAAAGTTTGTAAAGAACAATAGTTGAGAAGAGGATTCAAAATACAGTGGAAGGATTAACAATAGCCTCTTCAGCAATAGGCAAAGATGCCAAAATACTTATACACCGGAAATCTTACCAGACATTCCCTTCTCTTCATCACTATCTCCATAGTTGTCATGGTCATTCCCATTGTCCTGTTTAGAGACAGCTGAATCCCGTTGTGGTGGAGCACTAGTAACACCAGTTACAGATTGCTGATAAAGAACCCCTCCCGCAATAGTCATCAACAAACACCCTAAACCAAACGGACTAGCATGCTTATCCCAAATAAGAACATTAATCGCAACAGTCAAAAACTTATTCACAACCCCAGTTACTGTAAAAGCAGTAGCAGATATCGCCTTCCTCGCAGCAAATCCAAAGAAACTAATAAGCAATCCAAACACACACGACAACGCCACCGCCACAAACGCAACAGGATGAAACAAATTCCCTTTTCCATTCGATCCCATCGCAATAAACACATCGACATACTCCCCAGTAATAATCCAAAACAAAGGCGCCATCATCAACGACAACAAATTATTATAAAACACAAAACCCCAAGTATTCAACCCTAGATTCGTAACCATATGCTTAATATAAACCATCTCAGTCGTAATAGTCATCAAATACGCCAACGCCCATGAATACGCCGTCAAATTAAACCCTGAATCCGTAGCAACATACCCAAATGCACCACCCAAAATAACAACCAATGCCAAATACGTCAACTTAGACGGACATGGCTGCTTCCTAAAAGCAGTATCAGCAACTGCAACAAGTAAAGGCGTACACGATCTAAACACAATAAACGTATCCACATTGGCATGACGCAATAGATTAGTATTAGTAAAGATTGCCAAGTAAAAAACAAATGCAGCAGGCAAGAATTTCTTAGCATTTTCAATTGTAAAAGGATCATGATGTAAGAAACCAAATTTGCCCAAAATCCAAACACCTAAAGTTGAAGTTAGGTACTGTAATGCAGTGAGAAGACCTGGATAGTTGAAATTAGTAATGGCGAACTTGTTGATCACAGCAAGCAAGCTTGAACACAAGGCATAGCCAACAACGAGACTGCTAGTGGCATAATATTGCTTCGATCTGATTGCAGACATTCTCTATTCTATTCTATTTCACAAAATAGCTCTGTTTGGCTCTAGGGTTAATATTTAAGGCCCAAAAATATTTTATTGTTGTAATGAAAACTTCAAAAATAATTTTCATTGTAATAAAAATTTCAAAACATGTCTTTAATATTTTTGTCAGAGATTGTACATATAATTTCTGATTTTCCTTTTATGCATATAATTTTTATTTTTATTTTATGTTTCCTGTGTTTTTACTTTCTAATTTCTACTCATATACTTGAAAGGGAAAATGGCATGATATACCCCTTAATTTTGTCATTTGGAGCTGATATGTCCTTCGTTATGAAATTGACACTTATATGCCCTTACCGTTATACAAATGGCTCACATATTCTCCTACTGTTACAAAATGAGCTCACATATGTCATTCATTTAACGGAAGTGAAAAGATTAGTTTTAAATCTATATTTTTAATTTAAAAAAAATCATGTAAGGATATATATGATCCTTTTAGCAAAGTTCAAGGTATATTTTGATCTTTTTCATACATTTTCCCTACTTTAAATAAAGATATTTTTGGTCATATTTGGCACTCTCCTCCTTCCAACTCTATTTGTCCACCGTTCAAAAATACTTGTCTAGTTTATTAAATTAATAAGTAATTTATTATTTTTATATTTATTTTATTCTTGTTATTAACTCATATTCAGTTTTCAATGTTTAAATGATTTATATTTAATAAGTATAATTTGATAAAATTATTCATATTATTTACTGTTTCTTAATTTCTATATCAAGTCAATAGTGAATCACTATTGGTGAACCGGGAGAGTAATGAATAACACATTTACCGTCTTCAATGTCTTTGTCATTATTATCTTATCTTAATTGAAATTAGAAAATGAGAAGGAAAACAGAGGTTGTCAGGGGAGGTTGGTCAAGTATTGATTTAGGCCCTCGAAATTTTGAGATCCCAAATATTTTTTATAGTAAGTTTTTATTTATTTTAATTTAAATAAATATTTAAGTTCTGGAGGAAAAAATAAGAAGTACAAAAAAATTGTCAGAAAGAGAGGAAGAATATCTACTTTTCAATAGCAAATTCGGTTTTGAAATTTAAATTAAACTATTTGAATCCTTAGAGGGAACGAAAGGCGGGTTCATTTTATAATATGAAGAAAGAAATAAAAAATTGTGATTATCTTAAAATAGAATAAATACTTTTTTAGGTGTTGAGGTGACACATAAAATGTGTTCAATTTCTAGGAGAAATGTGAGGGACAAAAAATAATTTAGAATCTGATTAGTATTTTTTTTTAATTAGACACGTTATAATTAATCAACATTACAACTTATTGATGTTTTTTAGATTATCCCCTTTCTTTTAGTAGCTCAATTACTAAAACAATCTTATGCTCTTGAATGAAAATTCGCCCATTACTATAAAAAAATCGTATGCTCTTAAATGAAAATTATACATAACATATAATATAAAATAAGTGTTTTTTAACTATACAGACGTAAGAAATTGTACATATAAAGAAAGATCACTCATATATTTGACTAAGATAATTACTTAATTGGTAAGTAATTGGCTAAATGCTAAAATCGAAGAAAATCCAGTCATTTATTTGACTAGATGATTAATTACTTGATTGGTAAAAAAATTAGACATAAAACAAGAATCGAAAAAAAATCACCCGACTAAATAATTACTTGATTGGTAAGAAATTTGACATAAATAAGACGAATCGCTCATTTGTTTGAGCAAATAATTACTTAGCTGATAAGAAATTGGGGATATATAAAAAACGAGCCACTCATTCGTTTGACCAAATAATTACTTGATTAGTACGAAACTAGGCATACGTCAAAGACGAACCACTCATTTGTTTGAGTAAATAATTACTTGGTTAGTAAGAAAATTGAGCATAGATCGAAAACGAACCCCACCGGAGTGATTGATCCTGACCAATGGACGTGTATGATTATTGAGTTATGACCTTTTCCAACCAACCATTCAAACAACAGAACAGGAGAATGGGACTCATAGAAGAGGGGAAACCCAATCATTTGCCAAAATCGATTCAGTTCTAGTTCTTCTAACTAAGAAAACGTTCTATACAATTATCAATAAGCAAACCATCCATAACAAAAGAGAGGAAAAGATAACGAATGATAAGCATACACATACACGTGAAGAGAGAAATTTGTATAGCTATTCCTCTCTTTTAACTCTTCAATTGTCCGCAGCCCTGAAGATGGACAATAGAGCGAGGAACAAATTGATAACGTCAAGATACAAGGATATAGCAGCCCAGATGTACTCATCGTAAGTGTAGCGCTTGATTAGATTGTCTGTATCATAGACAATGTATCCACAGAATATGATTGACGCAAGACAGCCATAGATCATCACTGAGATCTTACCCAGAGGGAAAAGAATCTGCCATAAACAAGGAAAGAAATCAGATTATTTGTTAAATTAAAGAGTGATAAAGATGAACCTGACGTGCAGAATAAGAAATAATAAATTTACAAACCTGAATGAAGGAAAACAACAGAAGAACAATAAGAGCACCAAACAAGAAAGGTCCCAGGAAGTTGAAATCTTGGCCTCTTTTAGCCGCCCAGAAGGTGTATAATGTCAGACTAATCACCACCGCTGTAGTAAGTATGACTGCCTCCAGAATTACTTTGCCTGAAAAACACCAGTAGAACACTTACATACTAATATGTTTTCAAGTCCTATTTGCAAGAATGTGTTATTTTTCCAGGGCTATAGTAGATGATACACATCGGCACTGGCAAGTGACAACAATTGGCCCCTCAGATCCGTAAGGGGACCTATGTCGATTCAGTTTGTAAATCCATTAAGATTGAACAGAGATTTCATGTAATCAGTACTATTATAAGTGAACTCATTTCAATGATGAGTTATCCTTTCGAGTGAAGAGCGGATACAGCTCATTCACCATTGATTACAATCAGAAGTTTACATAATCAAGTACTATTATAAGTTGATAGACAGGTTGATTATCTGGAAAATGAACTTATAACAATCTTTCAATTGCCTTAACAAAATACAAAAAAATCTTTCATGGGTACAATCAAGATGAATGTTCTAAATAAGCAATCTCAATTGTATCAATTTATCCACGGTATCAACTTGGTTCATTGAACATTCCATTTCGTATGTAAAATAACTTCACTAAAGGTCACCAAAATTTACTTATACTTGGGAATATCCATCTTTGAGAAAGAAGACAAGATGGTCTTAGTAGTATCTTGATTATTTTCTACACACGCAACAACTTGACAATCATCATATACATTATTTCAGACTATTGGTTCATGTCATGATATCACGTTCTTCATGAAACCCAGCTTCTAAAAACTAAGAACTAATACTAGGCAGTTTGTGTTATAAATCACAAGTCACGACTATATCTAGTTCTACATAGGAGAGAATTTACTAAGGCCCCAGGGGATGCCATGGCACCTGCAAGCTTTGGTTGAAACTTCTTGTATATATCTGAGAAATAGCATAAATATGTTAAGTACCACCAGCAATGACAAATACTCCGAAGGCGCCAATGGCAGAGGTTTAAAATTCCTCCCAACTGGTGGGAGTTCGAAATACTGGCAACTTCATGTTTTGCTGCTTCTATTCTCTGTGGTTCATTATTCTTTTCCTCTTGACGAGCTATTCTTCATTAGTTGTTGTTTGTCTCTTTGTTATTTTAATGGATTCTAGACTTTTTGTCTCATATATGTTTAAGACTTCATAAATAAAATTAAACATTCCTTCTTCCTTAAAAGATAAAAGTTCATCTCTCCCTGTTATGCTTGGGGTTTGATGCCATTATCTCTTAAAAATGAAATTGGAACATCTGTGTTCTTTCTTTCTGTGATTTATAAGTCGGGTCAAACCTTTGTTTTGCGTCAAGCTATCATAGTTGGTATTATATTATTTTTTTAAAAGTTGATCAAAACCAACCAACTGTTTGTTCTATTGGAGGTTTAGGCTAACGTAGACGATCCTAACCAAAAATCACTAACTTCTCTAATAGAGTCTGTCAAAAATTTGGCACGTCAATAACGTTTCTGACGGATTTCCCATCGAAAATTCCTTATGATGAGCCAAATTTTGATGTCTGTTGGATATTTACCATTTTCTGATAGTGACCTCTGCACTCAAAGAGGTATGGCACCCAAAACCTTCAAATTCTTAAGCTCCCTATGTGTGTGTAGAAATATATTTGTATTCGTATAGTACCTATATAGCAATTTTATTGAACTTGATTCAATGTTTCTTTATAACAGTCTGTTCATCTATGGTTAGTTTTACAAATTAATTTCGACACCCCTAATTGACAATGGCAACTTCAAATAGTTATATGAGACTAACCGCCATAATACTTGATCACGGAGATTTGTATTAACACATCACCACAAGAGAAGAATATTCTAAAGATAAATGCACTAAGACATAAAACGCACGCAATGTCATCGATCCTAAAACAGAAAAACAATAGAAAACAATCAAACTGAAGATGCTTACCGCTGGTGAATGCGCAAGTCAATCCGATAGTAAAGGCAAGAGAAACCGTGAACAGTCCAAGAAGCAAGTAGTTAACCGGATGTTTCTGGTGATAGTAATACAACGGGCACAACGCTGCAACAACAACACAATCAATTAAAAAAACACTCAAGAAGAAAAATACCCTAATTAGATCCACGATTAGAATCATTAACTTACTGATAAATGGAGTGATGATGAGTACAATATAAAGTGCTAAGCCTGCATTTGTGGCTGCAAAGAAGTGTGAAATCGGATGAACGGTGACGACGACAGAGGCGACCGCAATAGTCAGAAGCAACTGAATAGAAATAATCGAGTACACTTTTCGAATAAAAGACCACCGGAGTTCAGGACTTTCCAACATCGCCGGATACAACGGCGCAGTGCCGGACTCCACGTCATCTTTCCGGTAAGCCTGGTTCCACATCTCTCAAAATTATTGAACTTGAACAAACTATTTCTCACACCGATTGTACGTTCGTAAGGTTTACTTGTGCGTGAGGAAATTTGGGTAAAAAGAACTGCCCCTTTATATCATTTGCAATTGAAATTACGACCCGACCCGTATTCTTTGAAGGAAGAGAAAAGACGGGTTCAGTGGAAAGTTCGTGATTCGTCGAGCCACGCGTGTGAGAAAATAAATCATCTACATGTTTCTTTTGATTTAAACATATTCTAGACTTCTCTCGACTCATCTTTGCTTTCTTACGAAGGCAAAAGCTAGGACATCTCCAAAACAGTATATATGTGGACAAAGAGAGTTAATAGTCATCCAAAAAGGGCTAGAAAATCGTTTTTTACGCTCGCTAATTAAAAAATATTATTTCTTATGTCTCAATTTATGTGATACTTTTCATTTTTTGAGAGTCAAACAATTTAAATTTGACCAAAAATTTGCGCATGAAATCTTCAATTTTTTTGAAATAAAATTTATATATTTGTGAACTACGTAGAAAGTTCTATAAGTCACAATAATTAAAAATTCAAGATGTTTAAAAAATCTATAAAAAACATTTACGATAAAAAATAAATTTGTTTAAATCTTGAAATTCGAAAAATGTCATATAATTAAAACGGAGAAAGTACTCACTATTTTACTCTATAAATAATAGATAGAGAAAAAGCTTTGGGACCAAAATATAGAATAACTTCAATAAACGATATTAAAATTAGAATGATTGACGGGTGTGGAATCCAATGAATGATTCAACTGGTTTAAAAAATTGCTACAATTTCAAAGATCGATTCATAAAGTTTAAATCTTTATAAATTTAAAATCTAGGAATGATTTTTGCCCCCAAAAGTATATACTATAATAAAAGGTAAATTTTAATTGATAGTGTGTTCAATCAAATGGGTGTTTTTCTCTCTGACTATAGATCTCATATAACTTACCCCATTATAAACTGAAAATTCTTTAACTCCGATTGCTACGGAAATGCCGTTAAGGAAATTGTTAGAGTATAATGACATCCTATTAATATCTGAGATAATTGTTGAGAAGTGTGATATTGTCATTGATGTTGCCTGGAACCTTCAGGGGTGGTATGATATGATACGGTACGGTATGAAAGTTTTGATATCGTAATATTGGTATTTGGTTTTTAAAATATTATATCATTATCATACCAATTTAATTTGGTATAGTTCAGTATATTAAAGTTCGGTTTCGGTATTCTACGGTATGGTAAATCGATAATCATAATTTGTTTAACTTTGACTAATATATACTCGTATAACAGAGTATTATGACTTCAATAATTAAAAAAAAAGTCTCAATTGTATCATACTAACACATTACACATGTAGAAATAAATATGCAAAATAAAGTACAAACAAATTATTTTGTTAATCAATTACAAGTCAAATACATTAGTTTATACTAATATTAGGTTGCAGATTTGTTAGTATTACATATATATATATTATTTATGTAACCATATACTTCGGTATGGTATTCGCTATTTTGATATATTATTCCTAAATATCATATACCGTATCGAATATAAAAAAAAATATATATATATATACCAAATACCATAATATCAAAATCACGGTATTAGAAATTTCAATATGGTATGACAAATCGGTATATATCATACCACGCCCACCCTTACTTGAGGACAAGGTTCTTATTGGGGATGGAAGTATTGTTATGAATCAATTCTAGTCTGACATGAACTTTGACATCACAGAATCAATTATTGAGCCAGAAAGGTTGATTTGGGATTCAGGCGCAATAAGCAACTACTTTAAAAGGAAGAGAAGTTAGAAAGAGAGGTTATGTATATTGTTGTGTGAAAGTCTGGATCTCCTCATCTCCCTTCTGAAGCGTCTTGTATTTTCTCATCTCCCTTCTTTTTTCTATTAATCCAAAGTCTTACTTTCGATATTTCTATATATTTGTTTGGGGCATTTACCATTTTAATTGTTACATTTACTTTTGAAAATTATCATTGAACTTTGGTCTTATTAATATAGTTGAAAAGTGGTTATTATTGTACATAGGACTTGAGTCTTTACATATGTGGACAAAGTGGAGTCAATTATTATTCGAAAAGGGTTAGAAAATCATTTCTTCTCATTTTTAAAGCTTGCTAATTAAAAAATATTACTCACTATTTTACTCTATAGATATTGAAAAAGTTTTGGACAAAATATTGAATAACTTCAATAAACGATGTTGGAATTAGAAGGATTGAAAAATTGCTAGAATTGCAAAAAGTGATTCATACAGTTTAAATCTTTATAAATTTAAAATCTAAGAATAATTTTTGCTCCAAAAGGTAAATTTTAATCGACAACATTATTAAATGAGTGATTACTTGGAATATAGATCCCATACTACCCCTATTATAAACTGAAAATTCATAACCACAATTGCTACAGAAATATCATTGAAGAAATGGCTAGAGTTTCAAATCAAGAAAGGTCAATCCATCTTCTAAAACCTACGAAATAACATTTTAATATTAAAAATACATAAAATATGCACAAGGACATATAAAATCAGAGGCGCACCTATGTGTGGGCTCCACGTACACCTGTTAACTTCGAAAAAAATCATATATATATATATATACACACAACATAATCGAATTGAAAAAAGATTTTAGATGGTATTTGGTAAATTCCATGGAACATATCGACATTGATCTCGTCCATTTTGCACATGCAAGATAATGCTATGTAACATGCTAGTTGATCACTTGCATTTGAGCATATAGGTGATGTTACGACCCGATTTCGAAAACTAAGGTTTCGGAACCAATTTCGCAACTTTTGGCAATTTTGTTGAGTTTTGGAAAAAATTATAATTTGGAAGTCGCCACTTAATTTTTTAGGAAAAATTAAGAAAACCATTTAAAAGGGATAATTTTTAAAAGAAAACATTTGAATAAATCAGAGTCGGGTAAGGGTTCAAATAATTTTCTAAGGAAGGGTTTAGGCATCTTAGAGAATCCGCTAATACGCGATTGACCGACGGATTTAAAAGTTGGCTAATTTTAAAAGAAAACTTAAATTACTTGAAAAAATCTTATTTGAAACTTAGAGAAAATCTTTTGGTATTTCTAAAAAATCTCAAGAATAATCTTAACTTAAAATTTTTATCCATTGTCAAGTTTTGAATCATACGATTAATTCAAACTTATAAACATGGATTAAAAGACTTTGTTTAATAACTATGAAAGGATATAGAAAATCCTTAAGTCATGCTTATAAAGTCCTAAGTTAACTTTAAAGACAACTAATTTAGTTAAAAAAAAAAACTTAGCAATTTTATCCTATTCAAAAATTTGAACTAAATAGTTAGTTCAAACTCATAAACATGGATTCAAAGCTTTTCAATAACTATGAAAGAACATGAAAAGTTCTTAAGTTATTCTAATAAGCTTAAATTGCATAACTTAAAACAAGTTTTGGGAATTTGAAATTTTGAAATGCTATTAATTATAATAAAGAAAACTTTGATAAAAATAAACTCAAAGAGATCCATGGGAATTTCATCTAGATTAAGAAAATGTTAGCCATCACAAATAAAATAATAAGAGGAAGTAACATGAACAGTGAGTCAAAAACTGGAAATTCCAGCCCACATTCGATCATTTCGGGGCTGAAATTGTTGTGTTGCGGCTTGATCCCTTAGGGGGTTTTAACCCAATTTTGTTTCTCCCTTTTCGGCCTTTTTGAGGTCTCTACTGCTGCTGGTCATTTTACCAAGCTTTTAAGTCCAAATTACTCAAGTTTCAGCCCTTTAGGACTGCTGCAATCTGCCTCATTTCTTGGATTTTTCACCCAATAAAAATAACTTCTCTTTCACGACTTGGAGGAGGACTCGAAGAGAGGAAAATGCAAGAGATGGGAGTCCAAATTGGACTCAACGAGAGAGTGTTCATGCACCAAGAAATAAAGGAATAAAAGATTAGCACATTAACAAGGGGGTAACATTAGTTTAACACGTAAACAAACTCAAACAATACATAGTAATGCAAGTTAGATATGTCAAACAATGGAAGAAACCAACAGAAACAAACAAAGACAATTAATTTCCAAACCTAACACAATTCTTCCACATTCAAACCAAGAAACAACACAATCATAAATTCCAAACGCATACTTAAGCGATAAGAATATCAGAATATCAGATAAGGAAAAGGACAATTGAATTTTTACCATAACACTTGAGAGTACCTAAAAAGAAAAGGTTAAGGTAACCATCTAAGAAGGGCAAGAATACTAAACATACATATATATAGCTATCTTAATATATTTAACACATAGAAAGTGAGAGGAAACATAATTTGAAACATGAGCTCACACAACATGAGTTGCTGGGAAAGCTTAACAAATTCCAACATTTCAAAGAAATGGAAAGTATTTAAGAGAGGCAGTAACCAGACCACATCAATTAATCTAATTGAGACTTGAAAATATGTCTTTCCCAGAAAACCTAAGCTATTAATCCAATCTAAAATGCAATTTTCATGTCAAGCATATGCATCTTATATCTTAAACTAGGAGGATAAATATATATTTGAAAGAAGCAATTTTTAAAAATCCAAAGAATCCAAGAAGCTCAATATAGCATTTTTATACCAAACAACCCAATGTTAAAGAGTATACAACTTATATTTCTAATTATATGCATTCAAAAGAGGGTAAATGGAAGGAAGGAAACCTTCCGTAACTACATCGATCAGCAACTATATAACATGGATTTCAAAGTTGAATAAGAATTAAGGTAACTAGAAGCACATATTTCACATGGATTTACGAACTCGGCTAAGCGAAGGAATCATCTACACATTTTCTCAAGTATATGGAAATAACCATGAAGGAAATGTAAAACAGGCGGGTTTAAATAAGTAACTTGAACAAGATCATACTTCATAAGAAAACAAAAAAAAACTAACTAAGCCAAAATTAATTTTTGCTCGGAATAAACAACAACAACAAAAGAACACTTAAGATAATGAGGAAAATAACAATTTATTTTTCTATGCTAAAGCAGCTAATACCAAACATGATTCCAACGAGCAAAACATAATTGAGAGCGCACGAAACATTGAAATAAAGAGAAGATTACCTGGTTCTGGGCAACGAACCGGACGTCAAGTTTGACGGAGACGACCACCACCTCCTTCAATTCAAACAAACCACAAAAGCTATGAAAATTTTGAACTATTGAACCAAAAATTCCCAAAACATTTAGGGTCCTCTTTGGTCTCCAAAAAAAAAATCCTCCCTAATTTTTGAAGATGATGACCGGCTTTTATAGGAGGAAGTAGGGTAGATTTGGGGGGAAACAGATGAGGGTAGAATCCCGCTAAAAAAAAGGGTAAAATTTGAACTTCCAACGGAATTCTATCCAGAACAAAAGCATATTCCCAATGATTCTTGCAATTTCAACGGATTGAAGGCGAGATGGAGGGCTAAGATCGGCCCATCGTCCTTTGAATGCTACGCGGCTTGATCTTGAGGCCACAAGGACGAATTTGCAGCTGGAATCGGCGCTGGAACAGTACTACGCGTACTGTTTGTCGAGGGAAAAGAAGAAGACGACGAGAATAAAGCTGTCACGAGTACATAGACGCCGTGAACTGCTTATGTGTATTGACGCCGTGGACTGGCTGCTACTTTCTGTCTGCTGACTGTGTACCTTTGAATTGAAAGGAATGTTGTTGGGTTTCTTTTGTTGGTGAAGGGATTGGGCCGGGTCATCTGGAGGGGCTGGAAATAAGAGAAAAAAAAATGGAATTGAGAATGGGAAGGTTGTGGGCTGAGATTTGAAATGAAATGCCCAAAAATGGGTCTTACAAAGAGTGAAGACAAGGCAAACGAAAATAGCTAGAATTGCAATTATGGCCATTTAGCCAACTCAAGTTATTTAGTGAATTCGGCTAAAAACTAAATAAAATGAATTAACATAAATTAATTAATGAGCTTCTTAATCTTGACGGAATAAAAATAATTAACTTAATTATAAACTAATGATTCAAAATTATAATCATAATTTAAACTAAGCTAATTTTATAAAATACTTACTAAAGTTAAAATTGAGTTCCTAATGTTTATAAAATATACTAATTACATACAAAATTATATAAAGTATATGTATTACTTAAAAATTATAAAAATGATAAAATTAATTAAAAGTAAATTGAAAAGTATTTTGAATTTTATAAAAACGAATTATTTCAAATCATTTGGAATTTAAGAAGCTCGGTGATTAATTTATATTATTGTGGAGGTCTAAAATTGGATGTCAACAGGTGAGATTCTATTTCAGTCATATACAGAGAGTCCAAGCATGGACAAACGTATCTGATATCTTGTTGGTGCAAATAATGGTGAAACAGTAACGACGAAGAAGACAGAGGTTTGTTAGGTGTGTTTCTTGTCTGAAAAAAAAGCTTTTGAAAGATTAGTCATATATATTTATTTTATTCCTTGTAATTATCTTTTAGTTTTTTAAACAAAGTAGGACACTTAGTTTGTTAGATAAAGTAGGACACGTTTCATAGTTGGTCAGTCACGTTCTCCATTATCTTTACGCAATTTGTTGTTCACGTATTTCGTGAGTTGTATATATACGCATCTGTACAGTGATGTCAAACATACAGAAAAGAGAATTTTCTCTAAATCAATTTCTTGCTATCTTTTCATGGTATCAGAGCAAGTTTAGAATTTGTCTAAAATTCTTGTTTCGTTTTCTCTTTTCTTTATCTTCTCTGCAATGGCACCCACGTTTTCTACTTCTGATCCAATTATTGAAAGCACTCCAGCCAATCTTTCAGCTAGAAATAATGTCATCAATTCAACTCATACCTACTATATTCATCTCTCTAATTATCCAGGGATGAATCTCCTTTCCACAGTGTTTGATGGGAACAGCTATGGTGGATGGAGAAGGGCTGTTATAATTGCGCTCTCTGCCAAAAACAAACTTGGGTTCACTGATGGTTCACTGGCGATTCCAATTGCAGATTTGGTTCTTCAAAAGTCATGGTCACGTTACAATGACATGGTTCTTTCGTGGCTTCTTAACTTTTTATCTAAAGAGATAGTTGAATCAGTGTTTTACTCCCAAAGTGCCAAAGAACTCTAGGGCGACCTAGAAGATAGATTTGGTCAGACGAATGGTGCAAAATTGTTCCAGTTACAAAAGGAACTAAATGTTGTGGTGAAAGGTAACTCTAGTATATCAGGCTATTTCACTAAAATGAAGAGTTTATGGGATGAACTAGATGTGTTAAACATGTTTTCTGTTTGTGTTTGTATGTGCGACTGTGGTGCTAAGGTAAAACTTCTGAAAGCCCATCAAGATGAAATGTTGTTACAATTCCTGATGGGGCTAAATGAATCTTTTATTGGTGTTAGGAGAAATATTTTGTTGTCATCTCATTTACCCTCTATTGGACATGTTTATTCCATGGTTATCCAAGATGAAAAGCAACGAGAAATCAATATTTCTCCTGTCTATTCAGGGGATTCTGCATCTTTTATCGTAACAAATCAATCAGGAGGAAATAAAAACTATCCTAGTTTCAAACCACCAAAGGGATCTGTTGAATCAAAAAAGAATTCAAGTACATGTGCCTATTGCAGAAAGCCAGGTCATAGCACTGACAAATCCTACATGATTCATAGATTTCCTTCAAATTCAAGTTCACAAAGCAAAGGAAATTCCAAACTCTGGTCAACAATGTTTGCCATGTTGTGGATGAGGTTGATCAAGGGGGTAATAGGTTCTCAAATGGAAAAACTCTAACCCGGGAGAACATAGGAGAACTTTTGCAATTACTTTAACAATTCAAAATGGGACAACAAAGTGATAACAATGTCGAAGCTACCACGAGTGCCAATTGTGCTGGTATGAAAAGGTTTTTCAATTCTTATGCATTTTTTGTTAAAATAGACACCAATTCTTGGATATTGGGCAGTGGTGCATTTGAACATATGAATTTTAACAAGCATCTTTTTCCAATTTTAAGTCATTAGGAAATCCAATCATGGTGACACTTCCCAATTCTCACAAAGTTAAGGTCACACATTATGGTTCTGTTACTCTTCTGCAAAATTTGATCTTGCATAATGCTCTCTATATTCCATCTTTTAAATTCAATCTTATGTATGTCCACATGTTGTGTAAACAACTTAATCGACATGTTCTCTTCACTCCTTATTCTTGCTTTCTACAGGGTCANTCTTCTACAAAATTTGATCTTGCATAATGCTCTTTATATTCCATCTTTTAAATTCAATCTTATGTATGTCCACATGTTGTGTAAACAACTTAATCGACATGTTCTCTTCACTCCTTATTCTTGCTTTCTACAGGGTCATTCAATGAAGTAGCCACTGGAGATTGGTGAAGAAAAAGGCGGACTCTACATTCTAAAATCGAAGTCTAAAGCTGCAGTTTTTAGGGATAATTTTATTTCTAGTCAAGTTTTAATTCCAAGAAGGCACTGTGTTGCCAATCCTGTTCCTATTTTAAATTTTAGCTTCAATGTTCATGTTTCAAATGTAGAAGAGAAGCTATGGCATTATAGACTCGGTCATATGCCTTTAATCAATATGAGAAAAATTTTAACTTTTTCAGTATCTGATTGTGCAAATTTTCAATCTCCATGTATTATTTGTCCAATGGCTAGACAATCCAAACTCCCTTTTCCCTTTAGTTCTATTTCTACAAAATCTATTTTTGAATTAATTCATGTAGATACTTGGGGACCTTATAACAATCTTACTCATGACAATATCAGATATTTTCTCACTATAGTAGATGATTTTAGTAGAGGAACATGGACTTTCTTACTATCTTCTAAATCAAATGCTTTTATAGTACTTAAATCTTTCCTAATCATGATAGACATGTAGTTTCGCACTAAAGTCCAGAAAAAAAAATCAGATAATGCTTTTGAATTAGGCACTGAAAAACTGCAATCTGAATTTTTGTCGTCTCAAGGAATCATTCACCAAACAACTTGTATTTCCACTCCACAACAAAATGGAGTTGTGGAAAGGAAACATAGGCATCTATTAGAAACGTCTAGAGCATTTCTTTTTCAATCACATTTACCTATTAAGTATTGGGGTGATTGTCTTTTAACAGCAACCTATTTGATTAATAGGTTTCCTTCCAAAGTTCTCAAATACAAAACACCTTATGAGATTCTTTTTAAGTCTAATCCAAATTATCAAAGTCTGAAGTGTTTTGGTTGTTTGTGTTTTGCTTCCACTCTTTCGGTTCATAGGGCAAAGTTTGAACCTAGAGCTGTGTCATGTGTGTTTTTGGGATATCCTCGTGGAAAGAAAGGTTTTAAGTTACTTAATCTTCAAACCGAGAAAATTTTTGTTTCAAGAGATGTGATATTTCATGAAAACATATTTTCTTTTGCCTCTACTAAACTTGGTGAATGTACCGAATCTTTTCTATCTAAGGATCATATTATTGGTCCTAAGGATTCTGTGCCTACTTTAGTTCCTCATAATCTATCCACAGAGGACAATTTTATTCCCATTTCACCTATCACTAAGTCTGGTTTTCCTGATGATCATCATCCTGGTGTCTTTGAATCTCCGTCTTCTCCCTATTATTCCTGCAAACATTCCCTCACCTTCAGTTTCTCCCATGGTCATAGATAATATTCTTAGAAAATCTTCTAGGCCTCATAAAACACTTAGTTATCTAAAGGATTATATATGCAATGCTTTGCAACTCACCAATGTCACCAATTCTTGTTTTCTTTCCTCTGTTACTCCTCTTCATTTTTCTTTTTCCAGCTTGTCTTCCACAAATCAAGCATTCATAAATTCCCTCTCAAACCTCCAAGAACCTACTAGCTACACTCAAGCTATGATACACCCAGGTTGGCAAAATGCCATGGCTAATAAAATTGCAGCGCTTGAATTAAACAAAACTTGGGAGGTTGTGGAGTTACCTCATAGGAGAAAGGCATGACCATGTAAATGGGTGTATAAAATCAAATAACATTCAGATGGAAGCGTGGAAAGACTCAAAGCTCGATTGGTAATTAGAGGCGATATACAAAGAGAGGGAATAGATTTCAATGAAACATTTTAACCGGTGGTTAAAATGATAAAAATTAGGTATATCTTGTTTGTAGCAATCAAAAAGAATTGGGAATTATTTTAACTGGATGTGGATAATGCATTTTTACATAGAGATTTAGATGAGGAGGTGTACATGAAATTTCTAGTCTGACTTATTCCTCATTTCTCAAATCATGTTTGTAGGCTGAAGAAATCCCTTTACGGGCTTCAACAAGCATCTCGGCAATGGTATGCCAAATTGACTTTTGCCTTAAATTTCAAAGGTTTTACTCATTCGTTAAATGACTATTCCATGTTCTTTAAGAAAACAGATTCTTCTATATGTATTGTGGCTATCTATGTAGACAATATCTTGTTAACGGGAAATGACATCGAAGAGATGAATGGTCTTAAAGTCTTCATGAATCAAGAGTTCAAAATTAAAGACTTGGGAAACTTGCACTATTTCTTTGGTATGGAGGTTTTTCGCGAGCAGTGGGGTCTAATTCTCAGTCAATGTAAGTTCACTTTGGATTTGCTGGCAGAATTTGATATTCTCGACCTTACCGCAGTATCTTCCCCTCTTGATCCTACATCAAAATTGCTTGCTAATTCGGGTGATCTAATCAAAGACCCAACTTTGTATCTCCATCTACTCGAAAAGTTAAATTATCTCACACATACTCGCCCAGATCTTGCCTTTATAGTACAACATTTGAGCCAATATATGGAAGATCCAAGGGACCCTTATTTGAATGTTGCTCTTGGTGTCCTTCGCTACTTATTGAAGTACCATATCTGGGATTATTCATGTCTTCATCACCATCCTTTGAATTGATAGCTTTCTGTGATTCGTATTGGGGGGGATTGCCCCAATTAACGAAAGTTTGTAAGTTGATTTTACATAGCTCTTGGTGCTTCTCCTATCTCCTGGAAGTCAAAGAAGAAGAATTCTATCTCCCTCAGCTCTGCTGAAGCTGAGAATTGGTCCATGAGGAGAGTTGTTGTCGAGTTGACTTGGTTGGTACGATTATTCACTGATCTTTCGATCCCTATAGCTTTGTTGGTTCCCCTTCACTCGGATAGCAAAGCTGCTATACATATTGCCAAGAATCCCATGTTTTATGAGCGAACCAAGTATATGGAGCTTGATTGCCATTTCGTCCGACAACAATTTCTTGCTGGTTTAATTTCACTCTTATTCACTCCATATTCGTCTCAATTAGCCGATTTATTCACCAAGCCCTTAACAGGGCCTCTTCACAGTAACCATCTGGGGAAGTTGGGTGTGTTTTCCTCCCCCTCCAACTTGAGGGGGGGGTGTTGATGTAGATAATGATGAAACAGTAACAACGAAGAAGATAGAGGTTTGCTATGTGTGTTTCTTGTCTGAAAAAAAAAGCTTCTGGAAGATTAGTCATATATATTTATTTTATTCCTTGTAATTATCTTTTAGTTTTGTAAACAAAGTAGGACACTTAGTTTGTTAGATAAAGTAGGACACGTTTCATAGTTGGTCAGTCACGTTCTCCTTATTTTTACGCAGTTTGTTGTTCACGTATTTCGTGAGTTGTATATATACGCATCTGTACAGTGATGTCAAGCATACAGAAAAGAGAATTTTCTCTAAATCAATTTCTTGCTATCTTGACAAGATTCAATGTTCGAATTTGCGTATCAAAGCTGTGAGGAGAAGTTTATGATCTGTCACCAACATGAAGAATCAGGCCATTTTTAGCCAAAATTGGTGTCAATTCTTTGATATGGAATTTGAGTTATTTTAGTTGGGTTTGCTAAAAGCACCTGTTGGTGTGATTTTGAGTTATGAAGAGAAGAGCACCAAATGTTTAGGACCTATTTGCTGCGTTATTTTAAGACTAGGAAGGGCACCAATTACTGCATATTTGGCTAAATAGAGTCGGATTCAGGATACGAAAGCTTCGGTAGAGAAAATACACCCAAGGCTTGAACTTGTATCCTTAAAGGCGTTAAACTTGAGCTTTAACCATTGGTTCCATAAGACTCATTTGTATAAATATACATGTATATCAGAATTTCATGAGTCGAGTTGTCTGGGTGACGTGGCACCCCTTCCGGTCTACATAGAACTGTCCCTAGCAATGGTGCTAGATGGAGTGTGAAATTAAGCATTCTATGTGTGGTAGTAGTACCTGGTGCTCATTTTTTTTTAGAGAATAATGATGGATGGATGGATGGAATTAGTATGGTTTGGATATACAAAGATAGTGTTTTTTTCATTGATCCTACTCTTATAGAAAATGATTTGGTAAAAGATTGGTCCAACTTTAGTGGATTTTACTTCTCCATTTATCCTACATTTTAAGGAAATGATATGGCCACATCGTCTTTCGATTTCGATATAGTTTATCATCTCATTGAATCTATTTCAATAGGTGATGATTTGGTACAATATAAATCAATAATTTGCTTCATGAAGGTGATGTCTTTTGATGCGTCGAGAGACTGCAATTAATGAGATACTATCCAAAGAAGAGGAGCTGCTAGAATTGAGTTTTAGACTTGGGGCATATTTGGTACAACAAAAAGCTTGTTCGAATGCAAGAGATCATGTGTAACACAAAATAATTGGGACACAAAAATCAAGACGCATGGTGAAAGCTTTGGTAGCATATGAAGCTAGTTTAATGTCAAAGCATCAAGAACATATTTTTTGGGGAAAATTTTAAAAATAGCTAGGAGTTGAAATATAACGAGTCTTCTTAGATACAATTAACATAATTACGTAGCGTATTTATTAATTCAGTACCTATTGTATATCTCGATGCAGGAAATTTACTTTTATACAAATTAGACTCTTAACTTAATTAATGAGACAGTAATTTAGGTTATTAGAAAGGAAAACAAACCCACAAATCGTTGGTTATTGTATTTGATTAGTATTTCTTGTCAAATATTACTTCTGCGGTTCTGCTAAACAAAGAAAGATAAATTTAACTTTCTAAATAAACATGTCATTAAATGACTATATATATAGTATATGTTTTTCTGTTCTTGATCTCCTTTTTTGTTTTTGTTTTTGTTTTTGGAATTAAAAATATGCATAAGTTGTTGCATCTTCAGTGGGTCATTCCAATACTTTGATTAACTCAAGATTTAGCTAGAGATCCTGTAATTTCTTGAAAAATTTTGAGTTAGACCCAAAGATAAAAATGGAAAATCATCCCAGATTTTTTGGATGCGTCGTTTGTATACCTCGAGTGATTCTCTTGGAAGGACTTTGTTCATCCATGATTCTAATTGTATTAAAGGAGAAAATTGAAAAATCAAAAGAAATCATTGTGATACACTAATACAAATAAAAATATTAGAAGATTGAAACCGCAATAAGAAATAAAAATATATATATTTTAAACAGCCAAAAGTTGCATTGAAATCTTGGCTGCATATTTGAGAGGGAAAGAAGAAATTTTTCAAGTTTTAAAATTTGATTGTGCTCAAGTGAATTATGGAGAAATAAAAATATTATGGAGAAAGAGATAGTATAACTTTAAATAAGTGTGGAAACAGAATTATACAAAAATGAACGTGGCTTACGTAAATACGGATAAAGATTTGTGGTGAGGAGTAAATTACTCAAACTATAGCTATGTTAAATAATTAATTAGTATATGTTTGCTAATTAGTTGGGTAACTTTCCCTTCTTTGGGTTAATAGTTTTGATTATTTTGTTGGTTTCATATGATGATAGTAGCTTATTTTTGTAAAATCAACTTTACTTTAAGTTAATCATATAATTTTATTTTTCTTTAAAAGCGTAGGTACTCTCTTTTTGTAATGAACTTCGTTATTATCGTTGCTTAGTGGTATAAAAGCTCAAAAGAATGTCTGACTATTATTATTAACTAGCACAGATTTTTGGTTTATAGTAAAAGCTAAAGCATGGTCAAATGAAAAATAAATCATTATAATTTATAAGCATTCCAAGAGAACTATAGTAAAATCAAAATCATAAGATACATTAACTATATTTAGCAGAATTTTATAAACTAAAGTGTGGTCAAATAACAAAACACTTTTTTCAGTAGCTTAAAACACTTATTATGACTCAAGTTAACGACTTTTTTCAGTAGGTTTAAACACTTGTTGTTCAGAAATTTAAAAGAGCATAAAACATAAATCTAAAAAAACTAGAGCAACTTTTACATATAGCAAACATAAAAATCATATTTGTATGTTATAGCTATAGTTTGCATAATTGCGCACCATAGAAAATTTTATGTTTGCTATGGAGCTTTTGATTTGTATAATTCGCTAGATACATCCAATTTTATACAAATTGTTCAGTTTTGTATAAATTCATTTATACATTGTAATTTGTATAATAAGATCTGTATTTGTATAATTATAAGCGTATAGAACGAAAATATATGTATTTTTATTTGTAGATACACTTTTCTCTCGCTTTATACAAACACAAACACATTTTATACATTTGTTTACTGAATGGGTAATTGTATACCGAAAATGGCTAATTGTATACCGAACCAGATGGCAAAAAAATGGGATATTTGCTGCAAATTACAAATAAAATAAACTATGGCTATAACATTTAATTTGAATTAATAATTTGTTATTTCATACAATTTTCCCAAAACTAACACATGGTCACATCAACTATAAGTATTACATAACTTAAAATAGTAGTAGTAAATTTTTCTAACCTTCACCCTAATATCTTCAAGCCATGAGTGAAGGACTTTATGAAGTAGTTGTCCACTATAAAATTCTTGCATTTGGCGTCTAAAAATTCAACTAATACGAAATAGAGGGAGTATTACACAAGCAAGTGGTCAGTGGATAGAAATGATTACTTGAGTTTGTCTCCTCGCCACCCACATTAATAATTTATTTACTTTTACCTTTTAAAAAGGTACTGTCTAATTCTATAAAAAGTCTTAAACCTCCTTTCCAGCCTTGTTTCGAAGCTTGAAATCGCTTTTCATAGATTGATCATCAAATCAAGGGAAAAAGGATAAATATATCCACTAATTTTCGTAAATGGTATCTAATACCCCTCGTTATATTTTTAGAATGTTGATGCCCCTACCGTCTAATTTTTAGAGCGTGTATACCCTTTGGACTAACGGAGGGACACGTGTCACGATCTTAACAACCTATCAAAAATTATTTAATTTTTATTTTCAATTAAATAATCCGACCCGAATAATTAAAAACCACCCAAATATTTAAGACCCACCTAAATAATTAAGACCCAACTAATGGTGGAACATGAAGTGGTAGATATATAGAAAGCGCACAGTCCAGTGTGTAGTGATTGATTTTGATGAAACAATGCAAGTGTTCATGTTCTCATGACCAGGAGATAACAGGAGCAGTTAGGGTTTCTGTGAACTGTTATATAGAGAGGTAGAAATTTGGAGACCCAAGCTAGAGGTGAGGGGTCTTCATTCAAATAGGAAAAGAATATTGATAGTGGTTGCAGAGGGAAGAGGCACAGAGTTGTGGGGACGACTCGGTTCCTGGACCAAACAGCTTCTCCTCGGATTCTTTGTTGATTTTCGATTTTCACAGATCTATTTTCTTGGCTTTCAGCCCTACAATCTTCATTTTTCAAAATTCAGTCATCTAAAAAAGTTATTGAGTTTTGTGATTATAAATCCATTCGAAGGTCGCTGGTTCGATTCGCCGGAATTATTGGAGCAGCAGTACTGATGGAGAGATGGGTGAGTGGTGGTCAGGTTTTATGGTGGATGAAGGGTCGCTGCCTCACTGATTTCACTGGAGCGTCAATAGAGCAAGAGAGGTTGAGTTCGATAGCAATTAGAGGTGGTTTTGTACATGGAGTTTCGTCGGAGAAGATGGAGTTGTGGCAGTGGTGTTGGGTAACTAGTTCTTGGGGAGTATGGTCGCTGGAACTAAAGAATAATGGGAAAATGGGATTTATTTGGGTGGATTATTTAATTGGAAATAAAAATTAAATAAATTTTTGACAGGTTGTTAAGATCGTGACACGTGTTCCTACGCTCCAAAAATTAGACGGTAGGGGGATCAGCGTTCTAAAAGTATAATGAAGGGTATTTAGATACCATTTACGAAAATTCAGGGGTATATTTATCTTTTTTTCCTTAAATCAATGTGGATTACTCCTCCTCAATTTTTGTGCGTATACTTTCGAAAAATTTTATTATGTGTGAGGCGCACATAGTGTTAGTTGTGTGAGGCCTTTTTGGGCTGCCATTTATATATTGTGGGGCCCATATTGTACTTGTTTCATTTCCTTACTTTTTCTCTTTCAATTTTAATCTTTTCTTTTACTTTTCTTTCTTACTTGCATTTTCTTTTTTTGCTTGTCAACTCTTATTGTAATTTTATTTTAATAAAAAGAAACTTTAGAACTCACCCACGGATATATATATATATATATATATATGCCATTTATATATTGTGGGGCCCATATTGTACTTGTTTCATTTCCTTACTTTTTCTCTTTCAATTTTAATCTTTTCTTTTACTTTTCTTTCTTACTTGCATTTTCTTTTTTGCTTGTCAACTCTTATTGTAATTTTATTTTAATGAAAAGAAACTTTAGAACTCACCCACGGATATATATATATATATATATATATATATATTTATTTATTTGATGGAAAATTAAAGTAATATATCAGATGAAATTAAATTAATTTTTTCTAAAATAAATTCGAAGCGATTGAAGATAGTGAAACTAAAATAAATAAATTGAACTCTCACAAAAAATTAAAAATTCATATAATCAACCAACTGAGATACTAAAATTCAATCGGTATTATTTATTACATTTAAATCCACAATTTAATTTTAATTATTTAAATTTTAGTCATTAATTTATTTTTTGAAATTTTCAATTTTAACCACCCAATTCTTAATTATCAAATATGTTTTATTTTTGTTTATATTATATCCACTTAATGTATTTGAATGCTTTATATTAATAATAATGTATTAATGATATCAAGTACTCAATTATCTTTTCTTTTTCATATTTGTTAAATTCTCTACTTCTGTGGCATGTATCCAATAATTATTGCTAATATTAATTTTTTGTGTTTCTTGTTCAAGATTTTCTTTTTATTTTTTTTTATGTTAAGCGTTTTAAAATGTGAAACGAAACTTTTATAGATTTATTTTTTCTCTTGTGTGTTACAAGAATTAATAAAAAAAAAGAGTCAACCAAATAAATTTGTGAAAGCATAAAATAATAGTAGTATGAATATATTTTTTTGCACAAAGAGGTAGGACTTAAAAAAAAACTATAGAAACATTGATTAAAAAAGGGTGCAAAGATAAAATAGAAAAAGGGTTTTGCAAAGGAAAAAAAATACAGATAAAGAAAAGACTACATTTTGAGAAAATGGAAGTGAAAGAGAGAGTGTGTGACAACAAGAAAATGGCCCACAAAAACACTTGTCAAAAGGAAAGGGTGCCCTCACACAACTATTGTTGATTGTGCCTTAACCACAATAAATTTTTTCTATATAGAAAAAGGGTTTTGCAAAGGAAAAAAAAATGCAGATAAAGAAAAGACTAAATTTTGAGAAAATGGAAGTGAAAGAGAGAGTGTGTGACAACAAGAAAATGGCCCACAAAAACACTTGTCAAAAGGAAAGGGTGCCCTCACACAATTATTGTTGATTGTGCCTCAACCACAATAAATTTTTTCTATACTTTCAACTTGTTGTAATCATCAACTTAATTATCATTTTATTTGTTCAAAACTCTCTTCAGCTTTGACTCACTAATTCATATTTCAAGTCAATTATCATGTCTTTAACCTTATATTTAGGTTTATTATTCAGAACTTTGAAACAAAAATTAGATGATTATAATTAATAATAGGGAAAAGGGCCTGATATACCCCTCAACTTTGTCATTTGGAGCTGATATGCCCCTCGTTATGAAAGTGGCTCATATATACCCTTACCGTTATACAAACGGCTCACATATACTCCTACAGTTACAAAATGAGCTCACATATACCCTTTATTTAACGGAAGTGAAAAAGTTAGTTTTAAATTTATATTTTTGACTTTAATTTTCTTAAAAATTATTTAGGGGTATATATGATTCTTCTAGCAAAGTTCAAGGTATATTTTAATCCTTTTTATACATAAATTATTTTGTGACTTCTTTTATTATAATTATTTGAGTTTCTTATTCTTATTTTATTTTTTTCTTTCATTCCTTAGTGTAAAGAAAAAAATTTAAAACTATGTTTTTGTGGCTATATTATAATTTAAAATTTTATTTTTTTGGTCTATATTGTAATTTAATTTTTGTATTTGAAGAAAACAATTTGGTCATCTATAATAAGTTTATAAGAATATTAGTGAAACATAAATAAATTTGACCATCAAAATAATAAATCTAAATTAGTCATTGAAACAAAAAAAAAAGTTAAAAAAATATATATGTTTGAGGAGGATTAAATATACTCATATGGGATTATATATTTTTTTAAAAATAATAAAAAATTAACCTGAAATTAATTTTTTTCATTTCCGTTAGAGGAAAAGGGTATATGTGAACCATTTGTATATAAGTAGGGGTATATATGAGCCACTTTCATAACGAGGGGTATATCAGCTCTAAATGACAAAGTTGAGGGGTATATCAAACCATTTTCCCTTAATAATATAGTATGAACAAAGCATATAACAAAAAAGGGACATGGACCACCAATCACCAGTTTAAAATCTCTAAAATGAAGACAACGATCAATAAAAAAAAGGACAAAGCTCGAATGGTAAGGTTGATGGATTGGGTTTAAAAATCTATATGAACCAATAAGATGAAGCTATTTGTTTAATAAAATGAATTATCAAAATATTGCCATGTCATTTTGCTATTAAAGAAGATCATCCTTATACTTTAAAAAAACGTTTTGGACATTTTTTATATGATAAGTGGGAGGAAGGTCTTTTTCAAATCATTTATGATTCGTTAAAGCAGTGGCGTACGTAGACACTATTTTTTTTAAGCAGCGTCACCATTTAAAAAACAAGAATGGCTCAAGAATAAAATTTTTGACAATCAAATAGAATAAAATAAAATAATTATTATGAACAAATAAAAATAAAACTTCAAGCAAATAATTAAAAAAAAGAATAACAAAACAAAAATATTAACATAATGTGGAGATTCGAGATATCGAATGACGATGAACATGAACAATTTTTATTTTTTTGAAGAAACTCACAAGTCACCACATATAAATTTATGGAGTCAACAGTATTTTTATTTAACTATACTTCTAAACTCAAAGATTTTAAGTTTTATTTCAATTTTAAAATAAAAGGTAGTAGATAAATTTTGAATGAATTCAAGTGGATCCATAGGTTTTTAATAATGGCCCTACATTTTTTAATTTAAAGCTATAATTTAAGAGAGAGAAAAACAATTTAAAACTTAAATTTAAGAGAAAAATAAAACAAAAACGTGAATTTAAAGGTAAAATTTAAGAGAAAAATAAAACGAAAACTGTGTAGGAATCAAACTCACGACATCTTATACATGAATAAGATGCTTTAACCACCGGTGCTGAGAGAAATTTCATACGAGCAGTGTCCTTTTAATTCCTTTTATCGGTTTACTATTTTCTTTTTTAAAATATAAGTATATTTTAGTAAAATTTCCGATGAAGCCGTGTCACGTGACACCCCTTCCATCAACATAAATCCGCCCCTACGTTAGAGACATTTTTCTTATCATTTTTTGAAGATAAATATAGAGCTCCATTAAAAGTATAACATCTGAGACTTTCGGTCACTTCAAATATAACAATGAGAATCCATTACTTTTAAAATTCTAAATCCGTCTCAACACATACCTCTCATAAATCTTTCATTTTTCTATTCAAATTATATATATACTTTCATTGTTTTAATTTATTTGTCTTATTTTAATTTGACATAAAATTTAACAAAGTAAAAGAAATAAATTAAATCTTGTAATCTTAAATTAAAAATGATATAAACAAAGCATATATATATAATAAAAAAGGACATGGACCACCAATCGCGAAAGGACATGACCACTATAACCAATACAATATAAATAAAGCATAAAAAAGAAATCAAAATACACAATTTTTAATAGATATTTTTTATATTACAAACCGAAATAAATTAATGTGGACAAAGTAGAATTACTACTGGGACAACTTCCACATTGCTAACGTTAATAAAGCAAAAAAAACGTTTTGTTTTTTCTCTATGGAAAAGAAAAAATAAGGATGAAAGTTCAATTTTTGCTACCTCATAATTTCCATGGAAAAAAATATCTTGGTATCCATCCAGTTTAACTATATATTTAATAATGAATAACTAAAGCTTACAAAGAAAATAAAAATATATAAAAAAAATAAGGTGAAGGGTATTTTTTAAAAGAAATAACTTATTATTAGAAATTAATAAAAAATTAATTTCAGCATAACTTATCCTGACATAACTAATCTCAGCATAACTTGTATTCAAACCAAAACGACAATTAAATTATTTAAAATAAGTTAGTTTTATTATTTATTGCGTTTTTTAGCAAATTTGCCCTTATTGCTATGTTTTTAACTCAAATATGTCCTCCAATTAATAAAATAGTTCAAAAATACCCTTGTTACAGAGAGAGTAGATGATACATGTGAGCTCATCATTACTTAATTGCCCAAGGTGTTAGTGCAATAACAATAAAACAAAAGGGGTAGGGTGACGTTTACCTATCCCCCCCCTCGAATAAGTTAGCTAGGTGGTCCATGTAAGCTCATTGATTAATTGCGCAAGGTGTTAGTGTAATAACAATAATATATTCAGTGTAATTTTACAAGTGACGTTTCAAGAGGATAGAGTCTACGCATTGTCCAAGGTTTGAGTGCAATTACTAATATATAAATCAATGGTGTATGGCAAAGCAAGCATAGAGAGAAACATAAAGATGGGAGCATCATCAATTTTCGAAATAGGTAATGAGACAATTAACACTATCAATGTTAAGAGCTCTTCTTCATTGCCATGTTCATTGTTAGTTTTTTCACCAACAACGAAAGGATCCTATCCAGTCTTACTCTTTTTCCACGGCTTCATGCTCAAACCCAGCTGGTACAAATCCCTCCTTCAACACATTTCTTCCCATCGATATATCATTGTTGCTCCTCAGGTACCACTTACCACAACTTCATCATATCTACTTTTAACATATTTAGTGTTGGTTATACGAAAAACTATTTATAATTACATATTCCTACCATATTGTCTCACTAATTAATAATTTCATACCAAATTTCAAGTCAAATACACCTAGATACATGTATGTTTGCTATAAGATACACTTTGAAACACAAATACATAGGAAGAGAGGCGAGCGAGAGAGCGGGAGAGTTAGAGTATCCTAAATAGAAGTGAATCACACTAGATACATGCATCTCAGATACATAGAGAGAGAGTTAGAGTATATGTATCTAAAACAAATTTCACCTAATTCTGACCTACAACGCTAGATACATGTATCTAGTAGATGAAATTTTGCACAAATGGTAATTTCGAAATTTTACAGGAAGGCACGTATTTAGGCGTTAAACTAGTAAAATTTGTGTTGTTTGCTATATGAATCTTCATTGTCGCTATTTATTTATGCCTGTCTTAGCTTTTACTACTAGTTTTTATTATATATTTTAATTTTGGTTAGTAAAAATCATGACTCTGTCACTCAGATTTATTTGTTACATGTTAGCAGATTTCTCTTATAAACCAGGAAGTGAAAAGCGTAAGGAAAATAGCAGAATGGTTAATCAACAACCTCGAATCCGTACTGCCGGAGAAAGTTCAACCGGACCTCGAGAAAGTGGCGATCTCCGGTCACAGCAAAGGCGGTAATATGGCATTCGCCGTAGCTTTTGACAGCTCAATGCCTCTAAAATTCTCAGCACTCCTTGGAATTGACCCAGTAGCAGGAACCTCCCCGTCCTGTCTATGTCCTCCCTATGTTCTCGAATACATCCCTCGCATTTTCAATCAATCAATCCCTGTTGCTATTGTTGGTGCTGGCTTGTCAAATCAATCAACATGTTGTTTGCTCCCGTCAGGTTGTTTGTCTTGATTTTCTTATCATAATCGTGTTTGTAAGTCTTTTTATGGTTATGAGATAGTGTCAGAGTTACATTTTTTACTAAATAATTCAAAACATGAAAAAGTAAGAAGAATTGACTTAAAATAGTAATTAGATGAACCCCTTGGTCTACCTGACTCAGCTCCTGACTAGGGAGTTTCGTTTAGAGAGGAGCTAATAGACTGTTCATAACTGTATTGACTAAATCACATTCAAGATTTGTTTTATTAGCATCTACATGACACTTTATTATTTTGATCCTAATATAGGTGCGCCAAATGGAGTTAATCATGCGGAGTTTTTCAACGAGAGTAAGCCCCCTTGTTATTATTTCTTGGCAAAGGATTACGGTCATGCAGATATGCTGGAAGCTGAAGGAATAATGGCAATTTTAATCAGAATTCTGATGAAAAGTGGAAAAGGATCTAAGGACAGTATGATAAGAGCTGTTGGAGGAATTGTGGTAGCATTTCTTAAGGCTTATTTGGAAGGTCAAATTGATGATTTAAATGATATTGTTAAATCACCTAATCTTGCTCCTATTACTCTTGATCCAGTTATATCTATCAAGGATTAATTAATTAATTAATTAGAATTGTATTGAAAAGATCTTTTTAAGTATGTGGATGTTTGCATTTCTTACAATCTTATTCTAAAATGTGGTCCTCTTATTAGACCACATTATTAATGTATGTGTACTATGTTTCAGGAATAAATTTGTTTGTTTCGAAAAACTCAAATAAAAATGTCTCTTTCTTTCTTCTAATTTTGAGTCATATATAGCTCTTTTTTTTTCTTTTTTTTTTTTATGGCATGAGTATCTAGTTTATTTGATGCTAATTTATCAATCTTGTTTGAACTTTTTTAAAATTATCGGTAAGCGTATGTTAGATTCTCCAAACTGAAAGTAGTGTATTTTTAGAGAATTCAATATGAATGCAACATCGAAAATGAAGAGTTCATGCAAATTATATGTTAATGTGTAAAAAAAGTTTATATTATTAGGAGTTGACATGCATCAATTTGTAACTTTTTATAACGAATTTGATATGATAACTTAAAAAAAATAATCTATGTAATAATTGATAAGAGTTACGGGCAACGTCTTTAGATGTAGCAACGTTAAAAGTTTCGTTAGGAACTATTACATACAAATATGTTGCAATGGGATAATGGAAAATGTTCTCAGATACCACCATCATAATTCATAAATCATAACCAATGAAAGATTTATTCTTTGGTCTAAATTTGAAATTGGAGAGTTTTAGTAGATCAGTTGATTGGCTATCTGAATCCTCATCTTGTTGGTGAGGATTCGATTCCACACATTATAAACTCCTCCACATTTCCCCTTCTCCTACCCCCATTTTTATTTATTTTTTTAAAAAAGATAACCAACTAGACATGTTTCGATCTTCAAACATGACTTTATTTTGTGTGTATAATTTTTTTTCCTGTTTTGCAAATATTCCCTAATAGTCAATGTCATGCCTACAAACACGATGCAATGTCGTTTTTACTATATGGAGCCCCATCAATTTGAAATTAGGGGTGGACATATATACCGAAAAATCAAAAAATCAAATTAAATTGAATTAATTTGGTTTTTCGATTTTGGTTCTTCGATTTTTCGATTTGGTGTCAGTGTTATTTTTTCAAAAGTTTGATTCAGTGTTCGGTGTAAGAGTCTCATAACTTCGGTGCACCAAAAATCAAATTTTTATTTTAAAAATATTTTTAAAAAAACAATATATATATATATATATTATATTCCATGCTGTTTGAAGGATTATCATTGATATTCCGTCAGAGAAATGATTTAAGCTTAAAATAAAAATTGAAAAATGCACTTTGCCGGCAATAAATAGGATCGAATGACCATTTTACATAATGAATAATAATTTAATTATTTTGGGTAAAAAAAATTGACCCAATAAATATTCTATCTATTTTTAAAAAAAATATTATAATCGGGTATAGCTGAAGGCAAATTATGGCTCATGTGAAAGTGGAGGCACATACCCTCATTTCTTATCTCTTTTTTAGAAAAATTATGGGATATTACAAATATAGCCTCTAAATTTATCTGAAATAGTGATATTTGAAAATAATTATGATACATAGAGAGAGATTGAGCTAGTAGAAAATACGTTTAATATACCTATCTCTTTATTTCAAATCTGAACTACATTTAAACCTATCTCTTTATTTCAAATCTGAATTATAAATGTAGTTCATAAAATAGAATAATATGAGTGATTTTTAATAGAGATTGGGATAGTTTATAATGATCGTACGCGTGTATTTCATAAAATACAAGTGTCATATAATAAAAATACAATGTATTGTCAATGTGTATTTAACTTACGCACAAATCTAATGTATTTCGCTATATTTAAAAATAAACTATTGTTATATTATATAAATGTATAAACTATCACAATATTTCATAATGACATAAAACACTTTAACTTGGCTTCACCTTGTATCTATGCCTTTCAGCTTTGGATGTGCACAAGTATATACTTAAATTTGTATAAAATTGAATAAGTAGATACACACGTTCTATGTGACATAATATACATACGATGTCACATAGGATGTGAATTGTCATATAGGACGCATGTGTCTATTAGTTCAATTTGTTTAAGTATTTACTTGTGCACACTCAGTGTTAAAGAGTATAGTTGTCAGCTAAAATCACGTTACAGAATTATGTTTTTAGTCGAAACTCTTGCTATATACAAAAAAAAAATTCTCTTTTTTCTATTTTCAATTGAGGGAGTTGCGGAGTGGGTTAGTTTGTATTATATCTTTTTTCTATTTTCTAATTGTTTAAGTATTTACTTGTGCACACTCAGTGTTAAAGAGTATAGTTGTCAGCTAAAATATAGTTACAGAGCACGTTTATGTATTATGTTTTTAGTCGAAACTCTTGCTATATACAAAAAATTCTCTTTCTTTTTTCTATTTTCAATTGAGGGAGTTGCAGAGTGGGTTAGTTTGGGCCAAAATGTAGATGCAACCAAAGAGCAAATTGTCTACATATTAGGTGACACAAGAAAAAGAATGGAAAGCACAATGAGTGGACCTTTCTTTTCTAGAGGGACTCTTTAGCAATAGTTTCACTATTTATTAAAAATGACAATATTTCAGTTTGTTAAAAGATGAGTTATGTATTTATTTTATTTTGGATTACTTTGAAAGAATACAAATACTTAATAACAGAATAGAAAAAACATGAAACAAAAAAATTCAAAAAAAGGAAAAACGATTTTAAATATAAATCAGTTACGTTTTGAAAGACCAGATGTAGTCATTTTTTCTCCTTTTTTTGGAGATTTTTTTTGCCCTCTCTTCTTTAGAATTCCAAAAAAAAATTGGCAAAAAATAGTTTTTTCTTCCGAATCATTCAATTGATAATCTTCATAGCTTCTTCGAGTTGAATTTGGCATATTCTTGAAACAGATGTTTTCAAATCCACGACTATAATTTCGTCAGTTTCATTGAATTCGAAAATTTTCGATATTAGGTATTTTTGTTTTGGTTGATTATTTTATTTGTTTGGATAATATATTCGTATATCAGGTCGTTGTGATTTTGTTGATTATTTTGAATTAGTGAAATCTTTGTATGGTTTGATATTTTTAGTTTTTTTTTGGATGTTTTGTATCCAATTTATGATGCAGAACGATTGAAAAGTTTTTGATTCTTTTTCGTTTTGTATCTGTTTTCTTTTTATTTGAATGCATACAATATTTTGTATTCCATTATGTTTAATGTAAATAGTAACAATTAGAGATTTTCGTATCCCATCAGTTCCTTGATGAAATTGTATGTTTTTTTAGTTTGGAATTTGTTCTTTTTTTTAAATACAGACACTATTTTGTATACCAGTAAGTTCAACTAGTGATTAAAATGCAACAATGAATTAAGAATTGTATACCAAAATTTGTTGCCTTGTAGTAAATTCTGGATATAATTAAAGTTGAAATAGTTGTATGTAAATACAGATCATTATGTATTGAGTGCGTGTTCTATATTTTTTCTTTTTGAAGCTATTGATGTTTGAGCGCACATTACATTTATGTAATTAGTTACTACTTTAGGATGCAATTGATTATTGGATACAATTTTATGTTTTGTTAATGTAGTCATGGGAAGCATTAGTTTGCTAGTCATGCATTATGGGAGGTGGAACGAAGATAATTGCTACGTTGATTACACTATAGAAGCAATTGTGATTAAAGAATATGCGACGTATAGAGAATTATGAGATGAAGTTGCTAAGCAAATTTGTGTTGATTTGAGATTCAACAGTGTGAAACTTAAGTATAAAATAGAGGGTAGTAATGCACCTTTGGAAATACACAATGACATGGGTGTGAGGGTGTATGTGTCTTTGAAGAAAGATAACAAGAAATTAGCAAAGTATCCTCAATGTGTATTTGTATTTGTGAATGATTGTGAATTGACTGATAGAAATATTTTGGAAGATGGAGTTGGAATGAGAGATATAGTTGATACACAAACATTAGTGCTTAGTGTGCTGAACAATAGCGATTATATGAATTGCGACATTATTACAAACAACAAACATAAGGTAGTATTGGAAGATCAAGTTTATAAGGACAAGGGGACTTTAAAAGCTGTGATGACGGATTACGCGATTGAGCATAGATTCCAATGGAAAACGAACAGATCAAGTCAAACATGGTATGTGTATTTTGTGGGTTTCTTTTATTATTGTATTCTCAATTTATTTTTTTTACATAATATCAACATTTAATATGTATTATACTAATTTTGATAGTATAATATTCAAACAGTTATACACTTGTTTGTGTGTCTGAGAAATGTGGATGGATGTTGAAGTCGTCAAGTATTAATAAATCTGGAATGTTTAGAATTAGAAAATTCGTAGATGAGCACACATGTCCATTGAAAGATAAGGTGTATGATCAGCGACATGCAACAAGCAATCTTGTTGGAGGTATGATCCAACCCAAATTAGTTGATCATAAAAGGAAGTTAACGCCAAAAGATATATAACAAAATGTTAGTCTTGCTCTTGGAGTAGATGTATCTTACGCAGTGGCATGGAAGGCTAAGGAAAAGGCTGTAATTTCCTTAAGGGGGACACCATCTGGATCCTATAGTAAATTGCCGAGCTACTTATACATATTGGACACTACCTACCCTGGATCACATATAAGGATGAAGAAACCGATGAAAATCAATTTCTGTATCTTTTTATTTCTCTATTCCCGTTTATAAAAAGTTTTGAAAATTGTATACCAATTGTCATAGTTGATGGCAGCCATCTTAGGGGGACATATAATGGTACATTTGTTTCTGCGAGTACTGTAGATGGAGCAGGTATTCAATTTATAATAGATACAATTTGATTCGATTCTTAAAATTCTTTTTCTTTATGAAGTAATAAATTTATTAATATTCTGTATACATGGAATATATTGCCGCTAGCATATGGAATTATTGATTCGAAAAATGATGCATCCTGGACTTGGTTTTTTGAACAGTTTAGAGTCGCTCATGGAGTTAAAGACAACATGTGTGTTGTATCCGATCGAAATGAGAGTATTATAAAGGCAGTTTCGAGGGTATTTGATGGAGTCCCTCATTATGCCTACACTTGGCATCTGTGGAAAAATGTGAAAACACTATTTAAAAAGTCACAATAGTCTTTCGGAAGTGTTTTATGCGATGGCAAAGGCATACAAACAATCTGAATTCAATGAACTGATGGAAAAGGTTGAACAAGTTGATGTTCGTGTAAAGAATTACTTGGAATCGGCAGGTTATGAAAAATGGGTTAGGGTATATGCAACAGTTGATCAAGAATTTGTTATGACATCAAACATAATTGAGTGCATAAATGCTTGTCTGGTGGAAGCAAGGGAGTTATCAGTATACGATTTTCTTGAGGAAGTTAGACAGATGTTTGCAAGATGGAATTTCAAAAACCATACGTCTTCTTCACATACTTTCACCACACTTTGTGGTAAACCTCAAGAGATGCTTGTTTCTAATGAAGAAGCATCATTACATATGAAGGTATGTTTTTATATTTTATATGCTTATCAACATTATATAAACATAGCTGATTTATATTTTTTGTTGCAGATTGTACCATCAAATAATTATGTGTACAATGCTCATCACGAAGGTAGAACATATATTGTCTGTTTGAAAAATAAAACTTGTACTTGCAAGAGGTTTCAAATGGATGAAATACCATGTTTGCATGCTTGGACTGTTATAAATAAGAAACATTTTGATGTTGGACCATATTGTTCTGACATGTACAAGCCAAGTAACTTGTTGGATACATACAACATTCCAATTACTCCCTTACCTAATCAAAACGAGTGGAATGTACCTGAGTATATTAAGGATGACAAAGTGCGGCCTCCAAAGCACAAAAAGCTACCTAGAAGGCAATCTAAGAAGTATCGTGACAAGGCGTATAGCGAGCTATCTGGAAAGAAGAGCAAGAATTCTTGTGGTACTTGTGGGTTTAAGGAGCACAATAGGCGTTCATGTAGGAATGGACCGCATATTGTTTAGTTAATGATGCTACAATTTTATATCTTATTAGAGTGGAATTGTAAGCATAAAATCGTGTTAAGATTGCTGGATACAGTTTGATCGAATCGGCTACATTGAAAATATATACATGTATACAAATATAAACTTAATAGGTATAAAGGCTAATGAATATATATGTATTGAGTAGAAAATACAATATAAAACTTGACTTACCTCGGGCTCAATATTTTTGGTATCACTGCCATCTGGAATGTTGATAGTCTTAACAGGAAAATAAAAAGACAAGAAACATGTAACCAAATGTTAATGGATACAAATTTTAAGGTTAATAAATTCAAATTGTGTAAAATACACCGTATTAATAGTCATGTGTACAGTTTGATAAAAAATGATAAATATATAGATTCATATTGAACCAAATTAATAAAAGATGCAATTAACTAAAAAACTACAATTACCTCCAAATTCCCAGATTCCAATTTGTCAAGTGGAACTACCTGCACTTGATTTGATGGAGATTCAGGAATTGAAGTAGATGGATTCATCATTTAAATTTGGGGGGACAATGGGATCACCAGAATGTCTAACCTGTGTAATATTACAACATAATACATTAAAGAATGATTAGTTGAAATACATTACATCATATTGTTTGTTTATAACGAACCTCCTGCTCAGTATGTTTAGAATTAATGGCTGTCAAAACAGTCTTGAAATTATTATTGAATAATTTGTGAATGTCAACAAACTCTTTTTTAACCTGAAAATAGGACATAATATTGTAGCTTAATAAAAACTCAATATGCTAAGAAGTGTTAAACTAATAAAGATGTATAAATGGTAGATACCTCTTTTCTGAAATCAGATAGCTCTTTCATCCAGACTTGCACTTCAGATCCACTTGCTCTTGGAATGTCAGAATCCTTCGATGTTGTATTAGTTTGATCTGCAGATACAGATTCAGTCTGCTTTAAAATAACCTTAGGTTTCTTCGGTACCTTTTTGAATACAATATCCTTTTTCACCGGCAATTTAACAATAACACGAGGTTCCAACTTTTGTGCTGCCTGTTTGGATCAATCAGTCAACTGTTTCTTTGTCCTTTTTTTAACAGGCGACGGTGAAGAACCAACTTTTCCTTTTCTTTTGATCTTTATTGTTTGTGGAGGAGGTTCTCAGAATCTTTACTATGACTTATTGCCTCATCTAGTTAGTCATACTAAACTTCACCTTGATTCTCGATACCCTCCGATGGCAATTGCAATATTGCAAGTTCTCTTTGATTGGGAGTAATGTTCCTGAATTTAAACTGAACCAAACATATTGTGTTACTATTTATACTAAAAACAATAATAACACTATACAAATTGACTTTTATTAAACATATATCAATTAAGTACCTTGTTATTCACATCACTGAATATGGTCTTCATTAGTTTCTTGTATCTCGTACTCACTTTGGCCGTCTGCCAGTTGAGTAACCTCGAAATGTGGTCATCAACCTTTTGAGCAACTTGGAAGTCGATCCTTGAACTGCACTCATATAACCATTCTTGAATGACAATTGACATGCCACCAATTTTGTAAAACTGTTTTTCACTATCCAACTTCTTTCTCAAACTCTTCATCAACAAGTAGAACGTTTTTTTATCCCATGGAAACTGATTGTACATACCGCTTTCAACCAGATCAAAATGTAATCTAGGAACTTTTTTGGTTAATCTTTCACCAGAAAAAAATAATTGTTTGGATGAAGAATAAGATGGCAAACTTCAAGCCATCCTGATCGTTATCACCCAGAAGAATAAGATGGCAAACTTCAAGCCATCCTGATCGTTATCACCCCACACTTTTTCCTCAAAACTTTTCATTATATCTATTTTTCAGATCAACTTAACACCCTCAAAATACTGTTTCATCAACCTATTTGGTTTTTTTGTATCAAAATTGAAATCTTTTTCCTCGCTGACATAGTTTAATCCACTAATCAAAGCGAATTCTCTTTAAAGCGAAACGAAGCACAAATCCATTAACACGCATGACAAATGCTCGATGAGAACTGCAATTGAGTTATAAAGCCCTGCAACACCTATGTATTTGTCCGCGGCACAACATCTATGCATTTGCATGTAATTACCAAAACAAGTGCTCTTGCGAAATACATTATGTACATTCTCATGTAAATTTCTAATCAAGTCAGTTTTTATGCCATTTTTAAAGACACATTGGATATCTGGAGCTTTTGTAGGATGATTTTTGACATAAAATTCACTTGTCTGCACATGTTCGAATAAATGAATACATACTTGTATAATACTAATATATAATTCTATTTCTAGATAACAAAATATAATAAGATAAACTACCTATACGACAAAGTGAAAAACATTCTGAAAACTTGAATGTTCATTCTGATTTATGAATATTAATGAGATAAAAAATTAATATGAAACCAAAAATAGAATGCATACTGAACTCATACTATAAATCTAATAAATTGGAATACATAAAGGTGCTGAAAAAATACAATATATTATACAACTATCTAATATAAGTATACAACTAGTTAGGGACAAATACATTGGCTAATAAAATACAAAATTTGTCATCACAAATAATTTATATAATTTAAAAATTTCGTATTTGCAAAATTTACACAAATCATATCTGAATAATAGAACAACAATATTTAGGGAAAAATAATCACATTTTCTAAAAAATATACAGAAATTGTTAGCTATACACATTATGAATACAATAGTGAGTTTGAAACAAAAACAGTAAAAATACAAATATTGTTTAAAGTACATTCATCCTATAAAATCAACAATAAACGTGCAATCACAAAATCAACAATGGACATAACATACAAAAATAATTTAATACCTCTTCATCGCCATAAAGTAATACTTCATCACTTCGATCTTTAACTTGATCATCGGGGGTTTCAGAACACAAAACTCTCCTTTTTTTTGAAAGAGCTCTCTTGTGCCATTCTAGCCACAGATCCTACATTTTCGAGCAACCATTGGGTAATACACAAATCAAATGACGAAAATTTCCCAAAATTTTGAATATTATTTGGGATACCTCTAGTAATTCTGATTGAATCAGTCATTGTAGACAATCAGATGTTTTTCCCAAAATTTAAAACCCTAAAAATAAATTTCGATATTATCAAATATTAAAATGTATTAAATATCAAACGAAATAAACAGATATATGAATTTCTAGAATCTACAAAATCTGAAAATTTAAAAGAAAATCACAAAAAAAAATGACAATCATAAATATATGATGAATATTTAAACAAATCACAAAAAAATTGGAAAATTCGACTGGAAATCCGTAATGTATAGAATCGGTGGTTTAAACATCAAATCAAAAAATAATGAAAATTTCCTTGCCAACCGAGAAATCTGCTTGAATTAATAAAGAGATTTCGTTTAACAATAAAGAAAATTTTCTTGATGAACAACAATTTAGCACCTTGAAGAAATATAAACTTGAAATGTGAAAGTTGGGGAAGAAACGTGAATGGTGATGAAAAAAGATTAATGGTATTGATTTTATTTTTTATTTTTTTTCACTTTAAACGGTTATTGGTAAATAATTTGGTCCAATATAGAACTCTTTCCATAAATAAAATTAATTTAAAATACTAAAATATGAATACATATTATTTTATAAAAATATTATCGTTCTGCCATTTTAAATAAATATTTTAAAGTGTTGTTATTTTGACTAATTATGTTAAGTATTATAACTTAATTGCTAATTTTCCCTTTTCTTTTCTATCAAAATAAATATGTGGGCCTTAAAGTATAGCAACCCAAATTGCAAATAAACTAGAATAAGCCTATCCAATTTAATATAACTTAAAAAGATTTACATATCTAATGAGAAAATAATAATAATTTAAAGATTAATAATTATTTTTTGTAAAATGAATTAAATAATAAAATAGGGAGACGTGGCAGATTAGGGAGCCATATATTGATTTGGTCCCACATCCTTTCATTGTGGGCCGAAGCCCGATTGTGAAAGATCATTTCCATGACCCGGACCAACACTTTTTCAGTCTGCACTTTTATTTGAACTTTTTATTTTTTACGTTTTGATAAAAATCGATTCAAATTAAAAATTAATTAAATCAACATCAATTTGATTTTATATTTTAAAAAATTGATAATTATTGGTTTGATCTTTATTACATTAAAATGTACATATTCAGATTTTCAATAAATATTATACTTTTTTTAGGGCTAAAATATTTTTTTTAAAAAAATCATTTTTTAATCTTGCAAAAATATTGTTGTTATCTTTTTCCTAAATTTGCAAAACAATGCGGAATATAATAAATAAAATAATAATACATAAACGTAAAATAAAACATAAAATTCTTAAATGAAACTTAAACAAAATTAATAAAATAATAAGAGATATATTGGTAAATATGTATATATGGAAGCAGGGGCAGACCTAGAGTCTGCCAAGGGGTTCACCCGAACCCCCTCGATAAAAAATTACGTTGTATATTTAAGATATTTTAAGAATTTTTATGTTTATATATTGATTTTGAACCTCCTGAATATAATATTAGAGGTTGGCTTAGTGGTTCAAACCCCAAATCTTAAGAACTACTCTTCTTTTTTTGGAACCCCCTTAATGGAAATCCTGGATCCGCCACTATATGGAAGGGATATTTTCGTCTTGAAAAAATAAATTTTTGTTTCTGCTTTTTTTAAGAAGCAAAAATTTCTAGTTTCTTTCCAACAATAGAAAAACTGCTTCTGCCTACTAATTTGCCAAACACCTAATTTTTGAAAAAAAGTGTTTTTCATCAAAATAAGTGTTTTTGAACACCCAACAACAATGCTAAATAGACTATAAATATAATAGGTCATACAACGGTATACGAGGAATTTTTAGTAAATTTAATTAGTCTTTACAAATTTTCCATTCCTGTAATAATATTACTACAATAAAACCTCACTAAATTAATATAGGTGGAACCATAAAATATTATTATTTTGTAGAGGTATTATATAATCGATAAATTAATATTTATTGATTTAAAGAGTCTTGAGATTCAATAAAGGTCAATTTTGATTACATCAAATTCATGATATCTTACTAATTTATGCATAATATTTATTGAATTCATATAAAATAAATAAATTTATTATACATAAAGTACTATGAATACATCAAAATTTGTATGTTACTAAATTATGTATCATATTTGTTGAATTCACAAAAAAAAAAAAGCTATCATACTAAAGTACAATATATGTGTATGATTCATTGTAATATTTTTTTTTACCTGTGGAACCACTTACGTGTAAGGAACATTTATCGCATCTAGAACTCATAATTTTATGACTCATTTTGAAAAGACAACACCGAAACTCTTGGATGCAATAAGAAAAGTTAGAGGTGAGCTTCTACTAGATTTAAATTTCCATAAAAAACAAAACACGATAAAGTCATATTTCACTACGTTGTCTTAGATATATTTGTACTTTTAAAGAATTATTATTTTATAATACTAATGAGACTATATATTTATAAAGTGGGTCTTCTAAAAAATATATTATTTTATTATCTTATCGAAATGTGTAATTTTTTTCATTGTCTTAAGTCGAAATCGAAGAAAAATATTATCTTAAAGAGATTATTAATTTACCAAATATTAGTTTAGTGAAGTTTTATGGTATCTATTACTACTAAGGAAGCACATTATCAAACAAGAAGTTTTTCTTATTTTTTTGAAAATTCTCCACGTCATCCTTATATTTTCTGTTAATATATAATATATACAGAACATAGTATACTATATATTAGATTTGTATATTTAACACTATCTAAATATAATGAATATGATATAAAGTACTACTAATATAATTTATACTCAAAATATGATATAACTATATTTAGATTTGCACATTTAACACTATCTGAATATATAGCTAATGCAAATTTAAGTTTAGCATATATGTGCATCCATATACTATATTTCTATAGCCTTTATTTACCGAAAAACTATAAAGTTGGTGAAAAGAGATTTAAAGGCAAGTGAATCAGGTCAGGTCAAATCAAATTTATTCACTTTAAGCTAAAGTGTTAATATGATGATCCTATACAAGAATATGATCTTTTAAGCAAAAAGGAAATAATACAAGTGGGAATTAAGGGGGAGGTTTCAAGACTTCTTTCCATAAAAAATGTTAAAGGAAGAAGAAAGAGAGTAAAATAATGCTTCTTGAAATTTTCTGATACCTTATATTCTCTATAGGATCTTTTTATATAGGCCATGAAAATTAAACTATCCCCTCAATGTAAAATGACGACACACTTGGTAATAAAAAGTGTGAGCATGCTACTTGAAAGTTGATAATTGAGCTATTAAGGGTCATTATGATCAATTATAGCTATAAGACAATTTTCCCTTATTGAAGCTTCTTTTTGATGTCCAACCACGTGTCGGTTCCATACAGGTAGGCACTCGAATCTCTTCTTGATACATTGATGATGGTCTCTTTCATTCTCCTAGGGTCTTCACAAACGTTTTTTCATATTAGTTTTTGTCAGGCCCAATTTTGCCCCATGCAACCTTCAAACAAGGAGAGTGTTAATATAATATATGTGACATGATATTAGATATTTTTTTTAACACTAACCAATAATAAATATGATACATAAATTATTAATATAATATATATTGAACATAGTATATGGAGTAATATATTTCCCCCCACCATCAATACTATTCATGATTTTCAAGCAATACGTTGTACTACACTCGAAAGCTCATTGGTGATTAGGATCCATGATGGAGCTTACATTAATTAAGTTAATAATGGTCCGTGGAACACTTTCATCAAATTAGAGGTGATTTAAGGTATCTCAAGTGCACATCTTCAAGTTATGCAATCCTTGATTGAGAAAATAAAGTCCTAAAAAGCCATTGACCTACATGTGGGGGGTACTTAAGTCATGGAAGAATATTTAGGATATATAGAAGAGAGTGAAGATCCACATGTGGTGATGATCAAGCTATGAAAGATAACTTGGAAGGAAGATGTGGAAGATAATGCAACCACAGCTCTCATATGGATTATAACTCCCCAACAAGAAACTCTATTGAGAAAAGCTCAATTGCAAGTTTGCAACCCCTTTATGCAACCGCATAATCCACTTGCAGCCACAAGTCCTTCGCATATAATGTCATATCGTGATCTAGATGAGATAAAAAAAATATTGCGATTGATCAATATATAAGATGTGATAGCGTATATCAATCAATCTACAATCAAAGATGAATCAATTCAAGGGGGAGGAAAATTTTTAATTCATACCTAAAAATATAATCCTAAATTATCCAAGAGGTGTTCAAAGTAATGAGATAAGGAATCCTCCAACTAGTACCTAACATTAATCTAATTCCACAAAGGAGGAGCTACACTCAAAAAGAGTTTTTTAATCATTCAAAAGCTATCAAATGAAAATAACTTAGGTTAGTATTTATAGTTTTGCCTTTACAAGCATAACCCCAACATGAACTTAGCAAAAATAACTATAGTGACCCAATAAACGATCTTCCTAAATCACAATGCGACACTATGGTCACAAATGGGGTATGCAGTCGCATATAGGGTTCACAAGTGTTCCATGGAGTGCATATGTGATCGCATATGGTTGCCTTCTCTTCCCCATCTTCCTTCCAAGCTATCATCTATAGCTTGAGCATCTCCACACATGGGTCTTTATTACTCTTCCATAACTTGAGTACCCCACATATGAGTCTTTGATGGCTTTCAAGGACTCCATCTTCTCAAACAAGGATTGATTGAGTGAATAACTTAAAGATGTACACTTGAGATACGTTGCACTTCTAACTTAGTGAAAGTTTTTCATGATCTATCACTGACTTGATATCAAGCTCAATTATAAATTTTAATCAAGCTTTTCAATACCATATAAATACATTTCTAGGACATTTTTTTTTCCAAATATAGCTAATATTACTTATGAGAGATAGCAAGATACTTTTATTTTTTTGAACCTAGTCAACACACATTAAAATGAGTTCGACATTAGTAGGTTTTTGAGTAGCAAATATGTGATGGGGAAAAAAATTAGGCCGTGGAGTAGAGCTATAGAGGTGATAAAGAGGGGGGGCCCTCGGCCGAGATGGGGGGCTAACTTTTTCAATAATGACATCGCACGTGGCAACCTGGGGTTGCAGCCTTGCCTCCCCAAAATGGGTTACGGCCAAAAAAGTAAAAAGCAACACACTAAAGCGGCGACGCCGCGGCCATTTTTTTCCTCAATACTCCGCTCCCGGCACCACTCACTAACTCACTGTCAAACACGTTTTTCCTGTTTCTAGTTCTCCGACGAACCAAATTGTACCGATTTCCACCGGAATTTCACATCATGTCGCTGGAAGAAACTGTTTACAAGTCTCCTCTGGATAAACCGCTCTACCTACTTACCGATGACGACATTTCTCAGCTCACTCGTGAAGATTGCCGACGTTATCTTAAAGCTAAAGGTTCATTTTTCGCTTCTCTCTATATGTGTGCCAGTACATTAAAATAATCTGGAGTTGCGATAATCGAGAATCGAATAAAGTAATTTGAAGGATGATTATGCTTTGTGTCTTCTGAATATGTTTCCGTGTAGGAATGAGAAAGCCTTCATGGAATAAATCACAGGCGATTCAGCAGGTGATTTCACTGAAGGCGTTGTTAGAGACGACGCCGGACTCCGACACCGGTCAGCGGAAAAGGCGTCACACTTCTCGCCCAGACACCAGTTTACAGCGAGTGCGTTTTGATTTATCTACTTGCATTTCCTCTTTTGATTATCTTCATGGTTCTGTGATGAATATGATGCTATATCTGCTGCTTAACTTCATACTAACTCGCCTAATTATTGAATAATTAAACTAATGTAGGTCCAGAAAGAAACGGGCATCGATGCAGAATTTGCTGAATCGGCTGAAGAAATGGTGCCGTACGGTAGAAAACCTCCCAATAAACCTGATCTTTCCGGCAATAAGGCTGCAGGTTCTGTTGCCGTTGTCAATAACTTAACTCCTTCTAGGTGAATTTTCGTTTCCTCAAATGGTTTGTGCTGTTTATTACACCTTTTTATATGCTGAATGGATGGCTCTTTACTTTTCCTTACCACTAAATAAGGTGCTTGTCTATGAGACGCTTTGTTCCTATTGAATAATAGTTCCACTCTGCTACTCCATTAAGTAGCGGCTGGCTCGTCTCTACCATATTACCATATTACCTTGAAAGATTACAATCCTAATTAAGTGGCTAATATGAAATTTTTCGCTTATTTGTCTGTCCTTATTGGTTTTGTAAAAGATGTGCAAGAATTGTGCTTGATGATTTGACAAGCAAGTAAATGTGAATACCTTATAAACTTAGTCTCATTTGAGAGCTTCGGTCTTTGATTGTACTTTGAATGGCATTAAGGGGGTTTTACTTGCCAATGATGTGCATTTTATTTTGGGTACAATATTTTGTGTGCAAAGTTGTTGGTATTTTGTTGGTCGTATCCTAAATTCTACTACCACTTGCTAGATCCCGGAGGAGCACTGCATTGTTGCTCCTATAGGGCTTGTTTTATTGAGCACACTATATACAATTGGAAAATGTTGAAGAGCATGGACTGAGTGTTACAAGGATTTTAAGAAAAAAAGGGTTTATCATCATCATTTATGCTTTATCAACTACCTTAGCCAAAACCCTTAGGCTTCTTGAATTAGCTTAAAAATATGACTTTAATGGTTTCACTAGCTATCATGTGAGAAATTAGAAGATAATTATGCAGGTCAGAATATCATATTTCTCATACTATGTACATTCATAGTTTTCAATTTAAGTCTTCTATTCATCTCGTTCCTATGTAGTATATACTTTCATTTACAAATCTATCCTATATATATATATATATATATATACACTCAAATCTATCCTTTAGCGTGTCGGAAAAGTTCTTCCTCTGTTTCCTTCAAATAATAAAACTAGTTTTGCTTACTTTCCCTTCTTATAATTTCTGAAGTTATTTTTTCTCTACTCTTGTAATTCTATATTATGCTAAAAACTATTCTATTGAAGATGGCATCCCAAGGCAAGTTGTGATTCTGCAAGTGCGCGCACCTTTACAGACAGATTTTAGAAATTCCATTATAGTTAGTTCAAATGCTTATAGTTTTTTCTTGGTGAGTTCAGAACCACAGATTCGGGAAATGCATCAGCAGGTCAATTGATAATCTTCTATTGTGGCAAGGTGAATGTGTATGATGATGTACCTGCTGAAAAGGTAACTTAAGTTTGATGTATGACGGAACTACAACAATTTATAAGTATTGACAATTGACTAGTTTGTTCCTGTTGTGGCCACTGTCATATATGTTAGGCACAAGCAATCATGCATCTTGCTGCAAGCCCACTCTTTGTGCCTTCAGAAACTCCATTGGATGCTACCAGAGCAGCTCAACATTCCGAATGCCATTTGCAATCTGCAAATGTTAAAATGGGTCCAGATTCTCCTATGGTGCTCATGCCAACCATGCAAACAGGTTTGTTCTTACCATGGAAATTGTAGAATGTTAATACATTAGTCCATGATTTGGGGATTTTGATGGCATGTGCATGAGTTGAATTGAGAAACAGACCTAACCTATAATGTTCTTGGTCAAAATGCTGATAGTTTTGACTATCCCCACCCTCCCCCTCCTCTTGCCAAATGACATAGGTGAGTTTAATTCCATCTAGGTTATGAATTCCTATGAAAATAACTTCTTATGAATCTCGATGAGGTGTATCCTTGTGTTACAGAACATAATAATTTGGATATTTTACAGGGAGAATAACTGAAGTGACTCGCCTGCATTTGGAGGAAAGCAACACTTTCTATGAGGACAATTCTGGCAAGTTCTTTTGTTCTTTTTAATTTTGCTCCCCCCCCCCCCCCCCCCCCCCCCCCCCCCCCNACCAAGAAACCCTGAAAAATGGAGCGAAAGGTTCTCATTGTACCTTGCTGAAACTTAGGTAATATTAGGCTCCTCTGTTTAGTTTAATTGAGCAATGTACTTGGTGTTATTATTTACCCAGGGTGGTATGAGGCTATGACTTTCTTTCTCCATGTTATCTGACCTTGCTGTCCTCTAGCTATCATTAAAACTTATTTATTACAGTATGGGACCTGAAAAACGGAGGACAAGATAAGACAATTCTTGCCATTGTAAGATAATTCCTTTAACTTATTAAAAAATTTACTAGCAATTGTTATTCAAGATTCTAGACTTCCCATCCTGACCACACTTTATAGTTATATGAAAGATTTTAAAATTCCAAAACCAATCCAAGTACCCAACTATTGAAGTGATAATGCTTGAAAACCATAGGAGCACCAAAGGTGTGACTTAGCTGGCCCCAACACCATCATTATGAAAAAATAAAAGATGAGAGGAACAGATAACAAGTATAGGTGTTGCTTAGAATATTATACCACTGATCTGTTGAAGGTTCTTCCATAAACCAGGTTTTGCCAGGGTCTGCAGACGGGTAGGTTTAATAGTCCTTTCTCCCTATGTTGCTCAAACACTCCAAAAATGATGCCCACTCGTGTCTAATTCTCCAAAAATGCACTACTTTTGGAGCTCGACATGCACCCTTCGACATTATTGAAAAGTTAACATAGATTTCTCCTAACTAACCACCTGTTATAGTGAAAAAACTCTAGTTACTATTAACACAATCATGGAGCCCACAACTTAACCCGACCATTTTCTATGGCAATATTGTGATAGTTTACTTAAGCAAAGAATTTAAGCTAGGAAGGTCAATCTGCTACTCTTTAATTTCTTTGTCATGCATTATAATAGATCAATGGCCTTTAATTAATGCAAGTCTTGAAGTAGGTAATGCTTATATGATGATTAACAGAACTTGTTGAAGGCAAAGCAATCACGAGCATCTTATTCTACTTCTCCATAAATTTCTTTCTTATCTCTCTCTTCCCCCCCATTCCTCCAAAATCAATTATGCAGAAGCAGTGAACCACGTAAGCAGAAAAGCATTACTGGAAAGATATCGTGAGAAGCGGAAAGACAGGTACTGCAATAAGTGAACTGCTCAATTTCAAAATGGAAATAAGAAACGAGAACAGTTGTACTTCTTTTTGTGTCTTTTTCAGTATCTCACGTCTCTGTTAGATGAAAAGGTTCAAGAGAAAGATGGGAATGCCTTCATCTGCTAGCTTGGACATCTATTTGAACCATCGAACCGGAAATCATACCCCAAGTGAGCTCTCAAGTAGGAGCAACACTTGTTCCCCGCCTGCTATTAGATTATCTGTTGCACCTGCTCCAAGTGGTTCAATGGATAACATTCTCCAAATGGATGCCAATGCTTCTGGTTTTCTCGACGACAAAGGTGATTTTTGTTTTCACCAAACCATATTTAGTGATTTTCTAATTTCAACTTTCAAGGAGCATTCTTGTTTTTGCCTCCCTAAATTAGTTCATTTGAGATTTTGCCTCTCCAATTATTTCATTCGAGCTTTAGGGATCTATCAGAACTGCAAACTTTCCAAGGTTGGGCAATAAGTTAATGTTTGTTCTAAACCCTGAGCTAGTTGTTGTTTTTATTGTGTAATCTCATTGATTACACAAACTCTGTGTCAACCTCTTAATCTGCTCTTTCTAAGTTTATACGTCCATCTTGACATGAGTTTTTTCTGAATGAATGTATTTCCTTTTGAGCGAACCAACCTCGCATGGAAGCTTTGGGGACCTTGCAAGATGCCAAGTGATTGTTAATTGGTGATTGGTTATAAATGAAGATATAGACCTATCACTTAAATAACGTAACTGAACAGATAGTTATATATAGACCTATCTCATGAGTATATTTTATCCTTGTTTGTGAAGGAACCCTGTCATTCTTGTCAATTTTTGTTCTTTGCCTTAGGTCATGCATCACAAGTATTTGTATTTTAATTACTATATTTGTAGTTTTTGCTTGTTTTCCCGCTTTATTCTTGCACATTCCTCTTGTTTCGAACTTTCTTATAATTGTACGAACTTTGAGCTCCATCCAACCTCATAATCCAATATATAAGGAAAAAAGAAATCTGTTGCTAGCTCTGGAAAGTGGTATCTTGCACTCGATGAGATTCTTAAAATGGTTAAAGTTTATTACTTTTCTTTTTGCTGTGCAGATGGTAAAGAGTGAAAACTGGGATGATGAGGAAAACTCTTGCTTTCTAATTTGTTTTCATGCGCCAGAAAGTCTGGAAGGTAACATCCTGTCCTAGCCCCTGCCTAGTTGAATGGCGAGGTGTTGGTTGTTCCTTGTGGATCTGTGTTCAGAAGCACTTTGTATTTAGGCTGTCATCATTCCGCAGGTAAATGAAGAGAAAAGTAGTCAGGAATAGTCCTCTTGTCATGCAATGTTTTCTGCTTTCAGAATCTTTTTGAAAGCCACCAGGCCTCCAGAGTCCCACTTTAGTGTAGAATTTTAGGCAGTTGCGTTTTTCCCTTTTGCTGGAACTGGTTCTCAAGGAGCTTAACGTGGAACCCCTGTTGTAATTAGTCTCGGCACTTTCCACTCTAACAAGACAGATTATTTTGGCTGAAAAGTGGAAGTAGTTGGGTTACCAAGGCATATTCTAGTTTTATTTGGACTGATTCTTAGGAATACTTTAAATGCTTGACTTACTAAAAAGGTTTAAGGTTGGTTGGTTAGTACTTCCTCTGTTCATCTTTACTGACTTAGCACACCCTTAAGGAGCAATAAATAGAATGACAATTTTACTATATCACTCTATGAATATAATAAATTTAATGCTTTGGGAAATGATTATAGTTAATAGTAAAGATAAATTAGAAATTAAGTACTAATAAATACTCTCTTGCTTTTCAAACGGGACAAGTAAAAATAGACATTTGCTCCCTTTGTCTCTATTTACTTGTTCACTTTTGAATTGACACACCTATTAAGAAAACATTTTTTTTTTTGATAACAAGGGAAACCCGCAGCCGCACCCTTTGGGTGCGCACAGGGTAAAACCCCCACTCCTATACAATAGCTCGCAAACTACATAGGAGAGGTAACCCGCACTAGGCAAGCCCGGTGCGACGAGCTCGACCCAGAAGGCAAACCCCTTACTTTCGCTGGCAAGGGGTTTCGAACTTGAGACCTCCAACATGGAAGTCCCAAGCCCAAACCACTGGGCCACCCTGAAGGGTATTAAGAAAACAATTATTGACATAATGAATTTACCATTTTACCATTACTAATTATGAAGTGAATGAATTAAAATTTTTATATTTTCAATAAGTTCTACCTTTTTCAGAGTAATTAATTGAGGTATAATAGGTAAAAATATTTTGTCTTTTCTTGATTTGTTATAATTGACAAGTAATTAGGGACAACTAAAAAGGAAAAAGTGGAGTAGTAGATGTGTGAAAAGATGGTAGACTAACAGCATGATTTTTGAACTATTCATGTTGCAGTAAGGCTAATATATTAGGACAAATGTATTAATGCTGATGAGAAATACGTGGGTCCATCATGGACGTGTTTAACTCCAGTAGGAAAATGTTGGGATAGTTGGAAACCACAATTCCTGTAGGCATGTGGAAGAACATTTAGTTTGTTTTTTTTACTCTGATTCAGTTGGTTGAGATTTCACCAACTGTTGAATCCTTTTTCTTTGATAATTTGGATCTCGTTTCCCATCACAAAAAGAATGAAAAAACGGAAACATATACTTTGTGTTTATACAAAAGGACATACTGCAGCCATTGGAATTTCTCTATAGTTCGGTGCGTATAAGTTGAATCCATTCTATATACATCTCTCCATATTAATTCTGGAATTGTAGAATTAAACATACATCGCCTTGCACAAACTATAACGAGGGTGTTGTTTGATGAAATGATTGAGGACAAGTGTAATGCAAGGTCGTTATATGGGTTACTTGGAAAATCAACTAATTAGTATATTATAGAGTGAGAAATATTGCGTGTGTTTTTAGCTGCTTAAGGTAAGGAGCGTGATAGTGTATTACAAATTATAACGACTAACGAGGGCATTGTTGATGAAGTGATTTGAGGGCAAGAATGGAATGCAAGGTCGTTATATGGGTTGGGTTGGATTGAATTGGATTAATAGTTGGATGGATCCTTATGATCATTCAAAAAGGAAATTTCTAAAATAGCTAACATTAGGTTGAAATTAGACTTCCTTCGCAACACTTTGTATGACATTGATATAAATACATACTGGTGGAGAATATACTTTAGAAACACTCAAATACATTAAATCACACGTATAATAGTGAACAGATACACTCAAATACATGATACCAATGTATAACAAAGAACTAACAAAATTGAATATACAGATACAAATTTTTAACAAGTTGCAGATACAAAATGAATAATAAGGAACATATACACTTAATACTTGATACAAAAGTATAACAAGGAACATATACACTTGAATAATTCAAATACATTTACACATCATGAATAACAAGGACATGTACCCTTCAGTTGCTTTTCCAAATATATTGTGGTGATGAATACGCTATAGAACACTCAAATACATTGATACAAATATATAACAATGAATATATACACTCAAATACATTAATACAATGCATATACATGTGCATTGATCATGGATACAATGTATATACATGTAAATTTGATTCCTTGAATAATTCACCAAATATGCCTTAAATTTGTACCAAAATTCCTCAATATTTGATACGAACTTTGTGATACATCAAAACTTTTAAAACACCACCTATTTAAATATAGTAACAGTGTCATAACCCCACAATTTGAATTTAAGCTTCAAAGTCTTTTCTCATGGCTACCAATAAAGTTTTGTAAATCATCACGAGCCAATGACGAAGACACTTTATTGGATCAAGGGAGAGAAAGTACAACGTGGTTGAGTTTGAATTTAGATAGAATTCAAAGAATCGTAAGGAAGAAAAGAAGAAGAAAAAAAAAACTATCCATGAAACAGGGAAGAATATCTGAAGAAATGCTCACACGCCTAGTTGTAATGGTTTGTATTTTGTAGTCTTCATTAGTGTATATATATTTAATATGAATGTATAATAATAAGTACATAATAAATGCATATATTAATAATTATACATAAATTATACAATGGTGCGTTTATTATGCACCACATATTGGCTAAATTTTGCAAGAAGAAAAAAATTTAAATTAAGGCTATTTGTTTATTATGAGCTATATAGGACTGTTGTATGGTGTAAAATTTCATTTTTTTCCCTCACTTATTTCATCTAAAATGGATAAGAGAGATAATTCATTTCATGCAAATCAACTATTAATTAAGGTTTTTAAAATTTTCAATAAGTATTTTAGGCGATGGCCTCCTTGAAGACTAGTGTTATAAAATTTGTATTGCATATCTTTTCCTGAGATGAATGAATTTTTTTTATTTTTTAATTAAAAATTTTATATTCTAAGTTTGAAAATAGAAAATCCCCTTTATGGGGAAGATTGGAATTGATTGGATTAGTTTGTTTCTCATATCAAATGATCTAATAAAAAAAGTAATTCCATACATTTTATAAACAACAATTAACACTTGATCCATCCAAATAATCATCCTCTTATTGCAACATATAGTGTAGTTAATTCACACTGCTAAAAAATCATTTTCTTATTGAAAATTTTCACTGAAAAATATTCGTTCGTTATTTTATGGATATCTTGATTAAATTAATGAAAAAGGAAAAAAATAGTAATATTTTTACATAGATAAATTAGGAAGTTTACTAGTAGTATTTTAGTGAGAATCAGTTTTTCGTAATACGTTTTTCTAATAATGAATCGGTTCGGGAAAAAAAATTATATTTTATAACACAATTTTTTTATTAATTCACGATAAAAAGAATCTTAATGTCTAATGAAAGATTTACTCTTCATTATAAACTTAAAAAGTAAAGTAAAAACAAAACAAAGATTGAGCAAGTGGTTCTGGTTGACAAAGAAAAAGTAGAATTGTTACTAAAACAATTAATGTTGATATTTTTAATTTGATGAAGGAGATTTGGTAACAAATCACAATCAAACCAAATAAATGGTGCAACAATTACATATATATACATACATTTAAGTATTGCAGGTGGCATCAAGTGCCTGTCGTTGCTTGTCTTTTTCATACAATAATTGCATTTCCATGCTGTAAGTCAATGACAGATCATTTCTTGTCTTAATACTTATCCCTAGCTACCCATTAAACCTAATTTTGCTTCACAATCTTTATATAATCTTTTGCTGTTTTGGACAATATTGGTAAACCTCAAAAAATAGATAATGTCAAATTCAAGCCGAGGAAAAAAAAGTTGTATTAGTTTTGTATTTAATGTGAATTTCACCTGAAAAGAGGTGTACAGATGTCCTGGTAAGGAGGTGCGAGAGACTGGATATTGGGGGTATGAGGTATACCGAGGAATAAAGGTAGGTCGAAAAAGTATTGAAGAGAAGTGATAAGACAGAACATGGTACAACTTAATATTACCAAGGACATGTTGTTGTTGAGATATTCTTCAAATAGGTTTTAAAATAATTGTTTTTTTTAAAAGAAAAATTGGGGGTAGGGGAAGGATTGAACTGTCACCAATAAAATAAAAGTTTAGATAATCAACTAACATAGCTACTAAGATTCCTCGAAAGAATTGATGACCAGAATTTTAAATACTTAAATACTTATACTAAATGATTTATGGCCATATTATGTTACCTTCAAGCAGAGACAAATCTAACGATATGTAATAGATGAGTTCACGTGAAATCAATATCCAAAACTTCACTACATATTTGATTATACACTTAAGTATATTATCTATCAACTTTAGATTGCGGATTAACACATAAATTTCAAATTATGAATCCCCTCCGATGACAATAATTACCTCAAGTACAGTTTTACAAGTTTAGCCAATTGGCATGATCATCACATGGATTCGCTATACCAAACCTGCTTTTTTTATTTTAACCAAATCCAAATTAAGCTCCACACAAGAAAGAGAGATTAATTAGAAATTATCTTTGTTGTTTATATATAATTAAAAAAATATTTGAACTCTCGTTTAATTTCAAAAAATAGAAACAAAGAGGTACAATATTTTCATGTGGCTGGTAAATATGTTAATTATTCTAATGACACGTACAAATACAAATATATAAGAGTAACGATTTTTACCAAATACAATAATACTCATCATATTCTCACGATTTTGAAAACGAATATTTTGTTAGATTACATTTAAATATTTTTGAGATAATTTTTTCTTATTATCAATTAGTACAAAATAGGTAAGAAATTCACTTTTTTTTTTTTTAAGGAAAGTGTCAAAACAAACACACCCTTAAATCAAATAATCGCATCTTCTTTGGAAATTAATCGGTATACATGAAGAAAACGTTAGTAAAATTACCAAGTTGGTATATCCATATGTCATGTTTCTGCAAGCATAAGAATTTTTTTCGATGAAAATCACATATTACCTTATATTTCAATAAATAAATATCGGTGTTCACTAATAATAACTTTATGAAAGTGAAAGGGGAAAATTGATACTTATTAGAATGGAACGCAAAATCACTAGAGAGCCTATTTAATTTAGGAATATTAGATAAAATTGAAACGATACAAAAATAATCAAGCATAGTCCCTTTATAAGAGTTTTACCTATACTAACTGTATTTGAAATCCCCACTATGATATTAATCTATCTTGAGTTAAAATCCATTGTCAAATTCACACTATTGCTGCGTTTTTTGTGGACTATAAATCTTATATGAGCCCCACAATTAATTATGCAAATCCAGCCATCATTATGGTTCAAAATCCTCATGATATTGATTATTTTTTTTTGGCCTATACTTTTATTACCTCACTTCTATGTAACAAAATGCATCATCACAACACAAAGAAGATATCCCATCTCTCATCTTCATGTTATTAATATAACGCATAGATGAATTTTGCTGTGGTATGTTCCATTGAAGGTGATCTTTTTCCTCTTAATCAATTAATTAAAAAATATGAAGAAATTTCGCTAAAAAGAAATGCCGTTTCGATAAAAAATGGGTTTCACATTCAAGATTTCGTTGGCCATAATGTTGCTTGAAATGAGTCGGGAAGACTCGGGACCTGAACTAAAGGTCTACCTAGAACAAACTCGGCGTTCTGGAGCTACAGAACCATCAAAATTCACTACAATAAAAACACCTTTTAGCGGCAATAAATATACACATTAACAAATAGTGTTAAAGTCTTTACCGGCATTAGTTAATCGTCATTAGATCTAATGTCACTAAATGCTTTAGGAACATATAAAAAGTGTGCTAATTGTTGTTAAGTAATTGCCGCTAAAGATCATTTTTGATGTAGTGATTGCATTATGAGGTCGTTTACCTGAAGTTTAAACTAAAGTCAATTGTTTGAACTTCAGAAGCCTTAATACACAAAAACTTGCATAAAAACCAAATGAACGACCAGGTGACCGAACTGTCCGTCCCATCAAGTCATAAATTACGTGGGGTTACTGTAGGAAAGCTCTTAACGACAAATACACTGAAACAGAAAAAATAACCTAACATGTCATTACAATTTTGATCTTCGTGAAATAACTAAACGAAAAATAAAGGAGAATGAGGTCCACTAGGAAAAATGGGACTATTACAATTGAAGGAGCGCAAAAGTCACTAGAACATGAACCCAACAACGGGTTCAAGATTGTGGTAAAATTGGAATGATATAGAAAAATTAGAATAGTTCCTTTGTGAAGATGATGTTCGGATTAATATTGAAATAATTACTAAATTATACTATGGTTATTAAGTGGAAAAAATGACCATAATTCCTACTACTCCACTATTTCATGATTTATAAAGTGGTTATTAGTTATTATTCTTTGTAATTATCAACCAATTTTCTTCCATATTCTCACAACTTATTGTCCCATTATCTTTCAATTTATTCCAAGGTAGATATTTTTTATCTAAAAAAAATAGTAGTTTTAATTTTTATGATGTCAGAAAATATTGTAAAGTGGGTGAAGAAAAAGTTTTATTTGTGAAAGAAGGTATATATTCTTTTTTATGGAGCTTTGGACTTAATTGCTTGTTAAAAAGTTATTTGAGTTATAATACGGTCATATCAGACGGTTTATATTATGGAAAAGATAAGCTAAGTCAAAAAAATTACTACTAAATTAATAAAGAGTTTGCTTTAATTGTCTTTAATCTTCTTCTTAAAGAGAACGAAATATATGTCCCTCAATTAAGAGATTTTTTTCTTTTTTCATTTTATTTCTTGATTATAACTATGTTTTCACCAATATGATCATACGCAATGACAATAACATACCTAGTGTGGTCCATAAGGTGAAATTTGGAGATGATGTGGTGTACGCAAACTTTACTTTATCTTTTGAGAGGTAGAGATGTGTTGCTTTCTATGGACCTTTGACTTAAGAAAAATGTTTTCAAAAACAGGGTTTGACACATATAAGAATAAAAATTATGATGAAAATACTATAGAAAAGAAAAGTATTGACAACAAAAATAATAAAGATAATCCAAGTAAAAAAAATAACAATTACAATTGAAGAATAAGATAATCACAAAATAACTATAATGATCATAACAAATAAAAGAGGAACCATAAGCTAGAACCACGTTCTCCCATAGAAAACAGAGAAATCATCCGACTTCTTGCTAATTATCTACTCTAATCTTCGACTTCCATGTTTTCTTATCTAGGGTTATTTCCTCAAATACGCCATGTCATGTTTAAGCACCACTCTCCAATTTTTTTTCTATCTCTATCTTTATCACTATCAACCCTCGCACCTTCCCAGTGAGGTATTTGTGTTCCTCCTCTATAAATACCCAAGCTATTTTAATCGTGCATCTTAAAAAAGAAGAATAAATGAATGACAATTTAATTAGCATCCTTCATATTTGCTTTCAAAAGCACTTATGCGAATCTCCCCAGTCCCTACCTTGTTGTCACCAAAACTGTGGCACCTAATTAGATAATTCTTGCTTTAATAACTGAATCTTCAACTAGTAATTATGATTGTGTGAACAATTACAAATAGAGATACTATTGACTATTTAAAAAAAAAATAATTCTGATAGTCAATGATATCTCTATTTGTAGAGCCAAATCTGAACCAAATAAAGATGTTGCATTAATTTTATTTTTTTTTCTAATAGAGCAATTTTCACCTCATAAGTTATTATGCAAATGGTAAGCCACATATGTACATTTATTATCCCACACAAAAATGATTGTACGAAAAATGTATAGCGTAAACTTTTATGACAAAATGGCTATAAAAACGGATGTGAGAGACCTTAATTATATCAAATGTAAGGAAATTATTTCAAAAGACTTATATAATTTGCTTTATATTTAGTATTTTCTCCATTTTAATTTATTAATCTTACGCTCCTTTTAGCATGTTATATTTAAAAATTATAAAATATTATAAATCACAATAATTAACAACTAAAAATATTTAAAAATACTGAGATTGAGGAAGTAAAATATATTAGTTGAAAATTACGTAAAAAGTAATATAAATTACATTAATTAACAACTTAAAATATTTTTAAATAGTATAAAAATTTGACTGACACACTTAATTTCATTTATGCCACATAAATTGAAATAAATGAAATAGTATATATTGGGCTTGTGTTTGCTAGAACTCTTTTTATCTAGTAGTGAAATATATAACACAATGATGAAAAAGAAAAATGGTCTATACAGGTGATATCAATTTATTAGGAATATACCAATAAAAATTAGGAAACTTACATAAATATAGTCTATTAAGAAAATATTTATCATTTATGGTAAAAACATTTTTTTTTTCACTTGATCACTTTTAATATATTTATAATACAATTTTGATACATATTGCAAAGAACAATTTATTATTCACATATAATATAAGTTTTATTGATGGATAATACATTTATCACACATTTTAATACACTTATAATTCAATGTGTCAATTTCTAACCAAACAAGCATAATATATTTTAAAAAAAACAGTTATAATTCATATATATTGTATACATAATTCACTTTTAATACATATTGCAGATTTAATATAGCATTGCTATATATTGCTATAAATGGTAATAAATAAAAAGTATCGCTAAAATCAGTAATTATTTATTAAAAGGTACCAATCCAAGTAATTTTTTCTAAAAATTATGACTGAGTGATAAGTGTATGGATATCCGACATACTGTGACAAAATAAAAAGCAAATAGCTAGGGAATTTAAATTTTAAAAATATGATTATATTGACATTGCTGTTGTCCGGTCAAAAATACTTTAAGGAAAAAATATTTTTTAGACAAATTAAGATATTCGGGTGATCAGTAAGTTTGCTTTTAAAGAGAAGCATAAACAATTTTTTTATGTTGTTGGAAAAAAACTAAAAAAAATTGCTTCTTAAAAAAAAACACAAAGATAGAAGCAGAAATTTATTTTTTTTCAAGATCAAAATATCATGGTCATATATACATATTTACCAATATATTCCTTATATTTATTTAGTTTCGTGGTAAATTTTTTGTATGTGATTCAATTTGTAGAATGATTTTAAAATTGATTTTGTTTGAAAATTTTAATTATATTTAAATCATAATGTTGTTATTATTTCAATAATTTTTTTTTTTAATATGTACATTTTAAAATAATTTTCCTCGATTAAATAATTTTAATATTAAAAGTGTATTGATACTCGTCTTTTCTCGTAATTGACTCTTAAAAATACTTTTTTGAAAAAATTAGGCAACACGATCTGCTTATCAAAAACACTTTCTAAAAAATTAGCTAAATAAAATTTATTTTTTAAAAGTACTTTTTAAAAAAACTATTTTAAAAAACACTACTAAAAATAAACAGATTTCAATAGTAATACCAAACGGGCTCAGTAAGCAACTACACATACCACGAGTTGTATTTTATCAATCTTTCAAAATTGTTTTTACTATCAATTATGAAAACGATATATATATATATATATATATGTATGTATGTATTGTTAAACAGAAAAAAAAAGAAGGAAAAACGAGAAGATGGTTGTATTTATATTTAAAAATATATGAGTTAAATTAATAAGAGATAATTTGATAAATATATCTTTTTGGTAATGATAATTTTGTCTTTAAAAATTAATTTTCTACTTCTTCTTATTCTTCAAGAATATTTAATTTTCCGAAATAGCAAAATTGCTCAAAAACACTTTTTTTTGAATCATCGGATACAATCCCTCCCCTCTTTGATACATCTCTTTCCTCTCGGATACATCCCCTCTTTGATACATTCTTCTCCTATGTATTCGGATGTCTTATCCCTCTATGATACATTCCTCTCCTTTCGGATACGTTCCTCCTTTATGTATCCGATGTCTGCTGTATCCGGAAGTTCGATGCATCCGAAATCCATAAAATTTAAGGAATTCTTATCATTTAAAAAATAGTAGGGAAATAATGTAATTAACTCTTAACACTATAAAATTTATTTATGTAAATTATACATTTTGAAATTGAAAGACAGCCACTTAATAAAACAGGCATAATTATTTTTGAAATTCAAGTTGATAGTGAAGTATTATCCTTGAAATGTTAGAATCTTTTTTAGATTTCTTTGTGGGCTCCTTTTGGTGGAAGGAATGCGACCTTATATTTCCAAATTAATCTTAAATATTTTCCTATGTTGGCATATCTAAGAAGATTATATTTTAAGTATACAATCATTTTCATTCTTGTGACCTCTTTTGACCATGTTTGAAATTAAAAGTTAGAAATTTTGTTTTAACAGGTATTTCGAAGTTCAAAAATTGTATTTTTTTTATAAATATAAAAAATTCATTATTTGTGAAAACAAAATACATGTTTTGTTTTCCAAATTAATGCTCGTAATTCTATGTTATTTTAAAATTTTAAATACACAAAATTTTATAAAGATTCTATTGATTCAATGAATCAATAATACTAGTAACTAGATAATTTGCCGCTAATATTAATTTAAATACTCAAATTATGATTTGTTCCAGTTGAGCATCTGAACACGTGATTAAATGCTTATATTAGACCCTTTTGATTTAAATTTTACATGTATTTTTGAACACATTACGTAAATAAGTTAATCATTTAAAATGTATGATGTCATTTAATTACACGCATTAACTTTACTAAGATGTAAAAACCTCAGGTTTGTTCCAATTAAAGCTATTGCTTATAATTAAAAAAGGTTCTATATTTTTAAGTAGTTAACTTATTTTTATTGAAAAACACACATAATTTTTCTTTTCAATATTCAAAGCAAAACTATTTAAGAGAAACACTTTATCATATGTTTAGAAGTTCAATTGAAACAAGTCGTAGTTGAAGCATATAAATAAAATTTATTGATAAATATAAAAAATTGTGTATGTATTAAGCATATTCTTTAAAATTAAAGGTTCATTTCACAAAATATAATCTGAGATATGAAATTAGTAAATTTATTTAAATATTATAAATATATCATTTTTTAAAACAAATTGAACTTCACGTTACATGGTCAAAGGCCTAAATATTTTCCAAACACATTCAAATGAAAGTTGAAAAATGACCTTTAATAAATTGCAAAACGTACAAGTACTATATTAAAGACCAAAATAGCAATTTAAGTCAGCTTTTTTTTTTTACAGTATAGTTCATATTTGCATTCCCAATAAGCACTGTAGGCTGCAGTTACCCAACGGATTAGAAATTAAAATTGAAAAAAAGGGAAAGTAGATTGCCAAAAAGGAAAACAACACTTTCCCTTTTACCAAACGGCACAAAAGAAAAGTGAAAGACTGAATTTTTCCTCAGAAAATCTCACGCCTTAGCAGTCTTTTTCTCAGTTTTGTGTAATTGAAGCTCAAAACAGTAAGTGGGGTTTTCTTGATTTTTTTTATTTTATTTTTGATTTGGGAGTTATTATTTTTGCTGATCTGTTTTATATTTCAAGAACAAGGTCAGTGTTTCTGGGTATTTGATATCTGGGGAGATTTGGTTGGTTTAATGTGGTTTTGGGTGTGTTGTGTTTGTTGATCTTACGTAATCTTTTGTGGGTCTTTAGTCTTTTTTGGTTCCTTTTTGGGTTTTGTATATTGCTGAATCTGACTTTTTTTAGGGGGAAAAGGTCAATGGAGTTTTAAGGTTTTATCTGTTTATCATTCTTGATCTTAAAAAAGAAATCTTTTTTATGATTCTGGTTGGGAAAAGATCAAGATTTTGTGGGTTTTGATGTGGCTCTTCTAGGTTAATCTGTAAATTAGTTCTTTCCAGATAGGGGATTTTGTGTTTGTCAGTTTTGAACTGTGATTTTGATCTTAGCAAAATCAGGCCCTTACGCGGACCTCATACATAGTGGGAGCTTTAGTGCTTATTTTTTGATCTCAACAAGTTCAGAGTTGTGATTCTGAGTGTGAGAGAGCTGTTTGTATTATTTTGGTTTGCTGTTTAAGTTTTGGATTGTTGGGGAGAACCCTTGTGGCTACTGTGGAGATCTGGGACTTGCTTAATCTGTTATGTCCCATGAGAACTTTTTTCCCTTCAGAGTCTTGTAAAGAAACACATCTGAAATCCATTAATCCTCAGTCATGGCTCCAAGTTGAAAGAGGGAAGCTTGCCAAATTTTCATCTGAATCTGCTTCTTCTATGTAAGTAAGCTGACATTTTGCAATTTTATTTCTTTTCTGCTAACCCCACATACGATTATTCTATTCATTTTGTTGATACTTGGAACATTTTTTCTTGGTGCTTGTAGAGATTCTTTGATCAAGGTCCCAGAACCACCAATTCTTCCATTCTTTAAACCTGTTGATTATGTTCAAGTTTTAGCAAAAATCCATGAAGAGCTTGAATCATGTTCTCCACAAGAGAGGTCAAATCTCTATTTGCTGCAGTTTCAGGTCTTTAAGGGCCTCGGGGAAGTTAAATTAATGAGGAGGAGCCTTCGCTCAGCTTGGTCGAAAGCAAGTACAGTTTATGAAAAACTTGTATTTGGGGCGTGGTTAAAATACGAGAAGCAAGATGAAGAGCTCATTTCTGACTTGCTTTCTAGTTGTGGCAAGTGTGCAAAGGAGTTTGGAGCAATAGACATAGCATCTGAAATGCCTGCCTATAAGAAATTAATCCCTCATGGAGTCATCACCACAAATGAGGATTCTTGTCCAAGAACTGTTTCTTTTAGAATTGCTGATGAGAAAATAGCATGTGACAGGCAGAAAATTGCCAGTCTTTCAGCTCCATTTCATACCATGCTCAACGGTTGTTTCACAGAATCGTTTTGTGAGGAAATAGATTTGTCTGAAAACAATATTTCACCCTTGGCAATGAGGGTCATCAATGAATTCAGCTCAACCGGTTTATTGAATGAAGTGTCCCCTGATCTGCTGTTGGAAATATTGGTATTTGCCAATAAGTTTTGTTGTGAAAGCCTCAAGGATGCTTGTGACCGAAAGCTTGCGTCTTTAATTTCATGTCGACAAGATGCTCTAGAACTCCTTGAATGTGCCCTTGAAGAGAACTCCCCTGTCCTTGCTGCGTCATGTTTGCAAGTATTTTTACGTGAACTCCCAGATTCTCTGAAAGACAGTCAAGTAGTTGAACTATTAAGCAATACTACCAGGCAACAAAGGTCAATTATGATAGGTCCTGCCTCATTTTCACTCTATTGCTTGTTAAGTGAAGTTTTGATGAACCTTGATCCTAGATCAGATGAATCTGTTCGTTTTTTGAGAACACTGGTAGACTCAGCTGAAACCAGCCAACAGAAAATGGTCGCATATCATCGGTTAGGATGCGTTAAATTTCTTAGGAAAGAGCTTGATGAAGCTGAGCAACTCTTTGAGGCTGCTTTTAATTTGGGTCACACTTATTCAGTTATTGGTTTGGCTAGATTAGGTCAAATAAGGGGTCATAAACGCTGGGCATATGAGAAGCTCTGTTCTGTTATTTCTTCCTCAATTCCTCTTGGATGGATGTACCAAGAGAGCTCGCTATATTGTGAAGGAGAAAAGAGGTGGGATGACCTTGAAAAAGCAACTGAGCTTGATCCTACACTGACATACCCCTATATGTATCGAGCTGCATCCTTGATGAGGAAGCAAAATGCTCAAGCTGCTCTTTCAGAAATAAACAGAATCCTTGGATTCAAACTGGCATTGGAGTGCTTGGAACTCCGCTTTTGTTTTTACCTTGCTCTAGAGGATTACCAATTAGCAATATGTGATATACAGGCAATCCTCACACTTTGCCCAGATTATCGTGTGTTTGAAGGACGAGTTGCAGCATTGCAACTCCGTACTCTTCTGCGCGAGCATGTAGAGAATTGGACAGAAGCTGATTGTTGGCTGCAGTTGTATGATAGATGGTCGTCAGTTGATGATATTGGATCTCTTTCAGTAATATACCAGATGCTCGAGTCTGATGCAGCAAAAGGTGTTCTTTACTTCAGACAGTCCCTGCTTCTCCTCCGGTAATTCCACTTTTTGTTTATTTGACTTGTAAAGTGCTTCACATTTGCCAGAAAGATGATTGGTCGTAATGGCTGTTCACCTGTATCTTTTCAGATTGTGAAACATGTTCTTTACTTCTTGTTGTGAAACTCATATTTTCGACCTGTGAGATGGCTTTCTGATATACTAGTTCAAATCTACAATTTCTTGGATCCATATGTACTCTGCTAAGACAACAAAATATTTTCCTGTATGGTATTGGACCTCCAGGCTTTGTTGATGCTATATCTCATTTCATCTCCAAAAAGTGCAGCTGGTCTCTGCTTTGTTTGGTGTTGTCTGTTTCTTCCTAGAAGGTCCGGGCAGTGGACAGTGGTGGGTACAAGATATGATGTATCCTGCTGTTGTAATTTTTTTCTTGATGACCGATAAATCCATTTGGGTCACCCCTAGTGCTTCCCTTGAAACTCGGGAATAATGGGCCTGCTCCTCTCTGCTTCTCCACGTAAATACTAGGCTTAGTTCGCATGATACTGGTTTCAAACCCAGCTGATGGTGTAATTTTAAATATATAAATGATTCCCTACGTCCCGTAAGGAATTGTACTACTTCTATTTATAGTGTCAACTAATGATTTTTTTCAAATATTTTTCATACACTTTTAACTAAAAAAACTATAAATTAGAGTATTAAATTTAGTTACAGAACATTTAATAAACAGAGAGAATCCGAAAGCTGGGACTATGACTTGCTTTAGTGCATGGTTGCTTGTTGTGATTGTTGGACACTCTCTTCGTCTAAGGTTTTAGCTTGGTTTCGAATTCACACCAAAAATAGATGCGTTGACCTTTGTACTCCAAACCCCATCATTCTGGGATGGAGAAAGTCTACTTCTTTTTTGGTTTCCTTTCTAGGTTCTTTTATTTAGTATTTGGAATTTGTTTTTCTTTTGGCCTGAAGGTGGAGGAGAGAGGGCAGGGATCATCACTCTTTAAGCATCACAAAACTTTATTTGAATGAGACCCTGCTGTGCAGCTATGTCTGAAATGAAGTTAAAGTCTTGTTTGACTAGGTGCAGGTTGGAACATATGTGAAACTATAGAGTACCTTTTTTGATAAAGCAAAATTATGGAGTATTTTAAAGAAGAACGATCAACAAACTGGAGTAGAAGGTTATATTTAAGTTCGATAGTTTTTATAAATCTTATGTAATTTTGAAGTAAAAAGGGTATGGCGAGAGATGAGGGTGAAAATACCCTCTAATTCCATGGGAAAAACTGTGGTCCCTCTCCCCCAACAATATTGGGATAGATGATTTAGTCTGTGGATAATTGCCGTGTTCACTGGCTACTTTCAAAGTAAGTAACAGAGTAATATATCCACTTTATCCTGAATGTTTCCAGGGGTAAATATACTATGCTCATACCTGACAATTATGTCTAGCAACTACTGTTGATACTCTTGATAATATCAGAACTTCTAGATTACTGAATTCAGTAGCTTCAACTCCTTACAAAATTTTGTTTGCCCTCTATAAGGTTGATTGCAAACTCTAGTATATTTCGAATATTGTGACATTCATTCATTTGATTTAACCTTGTGTTCCTAAGATCGTGCTCATGCCATCATGCAGTCAAATTATAGAACTTAAGGGAGTTGCCTAATCTTCTTAAGATGACTAAGTTCAGATGATTTGAAGGTATTGCCTAATAGTTATTACCTTGCGATAAAATTTTTCTTCACCTCTGCGATATTTTGGACTTCCTCTCCGTCTTGCTCTAAGTGAGGATTGGCTCTACTTTATTCTCTTCTTAGATGATTATCTATATGCCAATATTCAACGCTCTATTAGCAGAAATAGAGAATTGAATGACATTTCACACACTTTCATGCTTTTTCAGATTGAATTGTCCAGATGCAGCCATGAGGAGTTTACAGTTGGCTCGCCAGCATTCATCTAGTGAACATGAACGTCTGGTTTATGAGGGATGGATCTTATATGATACTGGCCACTGTGAAGAAGGTCTACAGAAAGCAGAAGAGTCTATTAGCATCAAGAGATCTTTTGAAGCATTCTTCCTGAAAGCGTATGCTTTAGCCGACTCTAGCCTTGATGCATCTTGTTCATCAACTGTCATATCACTTCTTGAGGATGCCTTGCGATGCCCTTCAGATAGGCTTCGCAAAGGTCAGGTATGTCACTCTCTATCCAGAATCTCCACACCATTCAAAAATGAATTTCTAAGTAGCCATGCTAAATTTGTAGATTGAATGTCGCAACTAAACTGTGTTCATATGGTGCTAACAAGGAATAGTGTGCTTTTTTGATTTTACTTTTTTGATAAGGTTAAGTTTATTACAAAGGTACCTAGATGGTTGAAATTATGGCAAATATATATATTTATTGGTAATACAGCAGCAAGAAGTCATGGTTCAAAGTTCGCTTTACCATGCACTCAAATATTTTTCATGTGCTTAGCTAGCATAATTGCTACTGCAGTGCGGGATCATTCAGATAGTATCATAGAAAGAGGACAAAAATGTCTCCCTTCTAACAGTGGGTCTTATGTTTTTCTAGTTTATTGTTAAGTTGCTAATACGAAAAATGTGCGAATCTGTGACATGTTTTCCTTGATTGAACTTTGGCAGGCCCTGAACAATCTTGGCAGTGTGTATGTCGACTGCGGTAAATTGGATGCTGCAGCTGATTGCTACATTAATGCCCTTAAAATCCGGCATACCCGGGCTCACCAAGGTCTTGCTCGTGTACATTTCTTGAGAAATGATAAGGTGGCTGCTTATGATGAAATGACCAAACTGATTGAGAAGGCCAAGAATAATGCATCTGCCTACGAGAAGAGATCAGAGTACTGTGACCGCGACCGCACAAAGGCTGACCTAGAGATGGTCACTCGTCTAGATCCTCTTAGAGTTTACCCTTACAGATATCGAGCTGCAGGTAATAGTTCTTTCTTTTTCCATCTATTTTTCAGTTTTTAGTTTTATTCGCCTTGATCTGGAGACGAAAAATGCATGAACGTTCTACATTCTTTCACTTATTATAAAGTTAGATTTGCGTATTATATACTAAGATCTATATACAACTTCTATCAATAATAAATACAGTATCAAATTACTCATTGGAACTCAGATTCCTTATAAGGTTTTTGATTTTGTTAATAACATACACAAATAGTAAATCAAGATGGCCCTTTATGAGAAAATTTAGCCTTCCCCTCTATCTTTCTGCAGTTAGTAGGCACAGTATTTCCGGCAATTGCGATAGCTTCTTTGACAACATGTTATAGTAGCTTTTTTTATTAGGATCTTTAGCACTATGAGTGTAGTCTTAAACTGATTATAGTAGGGTTAGTTTCCGTTTCTATTTTATCTGTATAGAACTTAAAATTCTTTTGATTAACTATTGGTAATTGGTCATAGTTCTGATGGACAACCACAAGGACAAGGAAGCCATTGAAGAACTGTCTAGGGCCATTGCATTTAAAGCCGATCTTCATCTTTTACACCTGCGAGCTGCTTTTCATGAGCATATAGGCGATGTTATGGGTGCGTTGCGAGATTGTCGAGCTGCTCTCTCTGTTGACCCAAAACATCAAGAAATGTTGGAACTTCATAGTCGTGTGAACAGTCAAGAACCTTAAAGAAATGACTAATGAGCAACAAGACATATATGCAAGGACAATAGGAGGGGGAAACTTGTGTCTCTTGTATGAGGGAAGGACACAAAAGTAAAAAAATTATTGAGAAAGACTTTTCTCCCTTTTTCCTTGTTCTTCCTCCATTGGATGCCATAGTGAGCCTCTCCTTGTTTATCCTAGTTCCAAAATTTTGTAATATGCTCCAAAATTCTTTGTTAATATTTATTTTTATTAATGAAAATCTTTGTTCTCTCTCTCTAGAATTATTTATTAATAAGTGTGCGATTGCTTTAATAGAATTTCTCAAAACTTGTGCACTTTTGGAATGAGTAGTATACTAACATTGTAACTTAGGAATTTATTTTATTTTGGGTGTCAAGGAACACCAACAACTTTTTGTAAATATTAGTGCAATGTAGTCATTTTTCGAGCTCCATAAAAATCTTGGAGTTCACTCATTGTTGTTTATAATGTAAGATGTACACTGATTTGCCCAGTTCTTGATGTTTCGTTTGCCACAAAGAAAATGATGTGTATTACGAGATTGGTAAGGTAAGGTCTAGCTCAATAGTTAACCCCATTGGGCTATGAGAATATTCGGTTAAGAGGAATCTCAGTCATTCAACTATACCTTTATCTGAGATATTCAATTAAGAGGAATCCCAACCTTCAACCACACCATTTCATGGTTCTGCTGGTACTTAATAGGAGTACCAAATTATAACAGAAGTCATGGTTGAAAGACATTGGAAACTGAAGATCGCAATGAAGTGATTGAATCTAATGGTAAATTCGAGCTGAATGCGTTGGCCACACTGATTTAGCAAAGGTAACTCGAGTATCAGTTCTTGTTGTTCCGCGGACTATCTTTCCCCCCTCAAGAACACAACAAATAGAATGACCATTCACAATATTCAAAACTGAAAAGTCTCCGAAATTATTTGATCAGTTAAAAGCCTGCCTTCCCTATTTGATAGACAATTGTGCCTCCTATCGAAGTGCTACTTCTGGGTCTTTTTGGTTATTGCACAAATCAACTGCACTAAAACTAGATGCATTTACTCGTTCATGAAGCTGAAGTTTTGGGATAAATTCTCAGAATGATATGCTATAAGTTTCCAAAGATGAAAGTTTCCATAGCTCTATATAGTGTTTATGACCTTTTGTGTTAGCTATGACAGGTTAAACTAAACTATGTTATATAAACTATATACCATCCATGTATATAACTTGAATCCTAAAAGACATGGCATGCTTATCCTCCCAAAGAATTGACATTGGAATATTGGTTCAAGAAATTTCATGCTGCAAGGTAAAGAAACGAAGAAATATCCATATTCTTCCAGCTAGGGTGTACGAAACCGAACTGAAAATCAAACCAAACCGTTAACTGAGTCATCCCAAAAAAGAACCCCGACTTGTGATTTGGTTTGACTTGGTTTGATATTGGAAAAAAAATCCGACTATATTTGGTTGGTTTGGTTTTAACTTAAAAAAACCAACCCGACATTATATATGTAATTTTAAAATTTTATTTTATACATTGAAATATTTACTTAAATATATTTTTTAAATATTTCTTATACTATTTCATAGTTTTTATCTTTTAATATATTATTTCAAGTTTAAAACTTAGAATTCGGAATGATCCAATAAAGATTATAGTTCATAGATGTTGATAATTATAATAAAACTGAAATCAAAATCAAATTAATACTAATGCAAAAAAAAAATCAATTCAACACTAAGAATGACAATAATATTGAATAGTTGTTCTTTAGTTTTACATTGATTTAGACAATTAAAATACATAATCTAATTTTAATTTTCCTTAAATATTTAGTAATGTAACTAATCTTATTTTAGCATAATTTAATACTTTTAAATTATGATCATTTTCATTATGACTTTGCAATATTTATTTTATATGATGATTTCATTATTATTTTTTATTGAATATTTTTGTATCATCAGTACTAATCTCATATTGTGTTATTTTTTTAAGAAATACCTTAGATAATTGTATTTTGGTTGGACTAAAGAAATAATTGAAGCACAAGTTAATTATATGTTTGTATGCAAACTTTACCGAAAAAATCCAAAAATCTGAAAAAATCCGAGGTTTATTAGTTTGATTTGATTTATAAATTTAAAAATTTGACACAATGGTTTGGTTTGGTATTTGAAAAATCCGAACCAACCCAAGATTGAAAAACCCAAAAAAATCCGAATTTTATTAGTTTGGTTTGATTTATAAATTTAAAATTTTTACACAAATGGTTTGATTTGATATTTGGAAAACCCGAATCAACCGGATCATGTACACCCCTACTTCCAGCTCTTCATTCTTTGCTGCCCGTTTCTCTGTTCCTCCAGCTTACACACCAGGCAATAAGTTCAATGAAATAACCATAAGCTGCACTTGAAAAGCCCAGTGTCCCATTAGGACAGTTCAAGAAAGAGAGGTGGGGAATGGGCCACAAGGCATCCGAATCACAGAACCTTGGGTAAAGGTATACAAGTTGTGTTGTCTTTTAGCTGTTCATACAGGAGCAGGTATCCCACCTGGTATTTTTTTTTATCACCTTTGCGAAAAGTATGGGTGTTTTAGAGCCTCATCAACACTTGGTCGATCTTCCTGAAATGAAGATGTAGTTAATAGAATTCAGAATCAAATACTAATTTCAGCATACTGAATTAACAACACGAAGCACAAATGTAGGTATTAGCATTGACTGTTTCAAGACAGCTTACAGGATTCCATTGTAATAATTCACGTACTAGTCGCAGTGCCCATATGTTTGGGAACCTGCAGCAATCAAAAAATAATTTTAGCGAGCTATCAATTTGGAACTTTGTTGTGTCCCATAGATTGTCCTTTTGAAAAAAGAAAGAGGGCCTTGGGATTCTGGTAGGGAATGTGCAGTACAGACATGAATACGAACCCTATCTTCAGAGGATCCCTGTTTTTAATTTGATGAGAAAAGAACTCTTCAGAGCATTTCCATGGAGCTGGTGAAGCTGAGGCCTGAATGAAGAAATAAGAATTTAGAAATTAAAACAAATGAATCCATAGCTCTAAACCCTGAAGCTAATCATTCCTATCTATAAAGATTATCTCAGAAATAAAAACAGGTAGTAATAATATTTAGTGGCATACCTCAAAAGCAATGAAATTGAATAAGCTCTTGGAAAGATGTGAAGTGTGAATAATTCAGTCTAGTAGATAAACTAAGAATCTAATATCGCAAAAAAAAAAAAAAAAGAATTTTGACAGAACATATCTGAAAATATTGACTGCCACCAGCTAGGATTTTCTAACTGCAAAAGTGGAACAGAAGTGACACTCGGAACAATTCACTCTAATCATCAGACAAATATTGTCTCTCACAATACCATTAGGTTTAGTAAATGTGGAAAAGCATTTTGCAAATTTAATGTGAAACTGAATCACAAGATTCCACCACCTGATACTTCCTGTTACATGTGAGATTTTTATTCTTTTTCTCGGTTATATAACTTCCAAAACTATTCGTTGTCAGAAATGTCGGAAAAACATTTTTCACAGGTTAGATGTGAAACTGTAATAAGTTTCCACCACCTAATATCTCCTATTACGTGGGAGATTTCTGTTCTTGCCTAATATTAACAGGTACTACATCATCCAGGGAAAAGGATTTCAACAACAGACATCCATTTATATGTCAAAACACAATAAAGAAAAAAATAGAAGAATACAGAATTAGTTAAAACCAATGACACTGAATAAATCAAATCTGTATTGGTGTAACTCGAACATCATAGCAAGAGCCTAAGCTGCGGTAATGAGTAATGGCATATTGATTCTCAATATATATGTCCAACAAACCCCACTTTGCAGCAGGTCCAAATAAGAATAGTAAATTAATCACATTGAAAGTGAGTAAGAACTACTCCCTCCGTTTCAATTTGTTGGCCTGGTTTTGACTTGGACGGGGTTCAAAAAAGAAAGAAAAACTTTTCAATCTTGTGGTCTTAAATTAAAGATATGTAGAATGTACCAAAATACCCTTTAATCTTGTGGTTTTAAACAAGCCATGTGGAAGTTGGAATAAAGAGTTCCCAAGAAAGGAAAGAAACATCCTTCTCTGAACTGACTTAAAAATAAATAAGACAAACAAAATTGAAAGGGAGGGAGTACTCATTTTTGTCAAACATAAATCTCTTGTACAAAACCCAAGGCAACAGACAGAATGTGGACCAATAGGATTTAGAAAGAAGACACCTCACCTGGTTATATTTTGATCTAGTTTGATGAAGTTTTGAGGTAACTCCAGGGCTCAGAATACACATTTCCATGAAAGATCTGAGTCTGTCAAAAGAAACATTGCAGCTATATTTAGCAGAGTGTCAACCTGACTGGAATAACCAAGTAGAATACATCAAATCAACACTATCCATGTAAAAACTGTAGAGTTCCTTTTATATTGAACTATACTAACAAAAATCCTTTCTTCTCAAATGCGATGATTAACAAGTAGCACAAATTGATCAAAGCAAATATCCACTGAAGTATGTTTAGACAGATACAGATAAAAGTGGGAAAAATTTCGAAATTCAATTGTAAAGAGACTGTTGATGATTTTGTAAGGAAAAAGTCCCAAATAAACTGTGCACTCGGCATGATGCCAATTTGCTTAGATTGTTTGAGGTATTTAACTTTCTTTTTATTTTCTAATGGAATATTTAGTCATTTAAAATTAAATTTGAAATCTAAATTAGTTGTTAATAGCTACCAAAAGGACACTACCTATTTCAATCAAGTCTTTAGCCATATGTGATACCCTATCAAATTACAGGCTGCAAGTCAACCACTAAGAAGAGTAAATTACGATCAGTATTAGAGTGTTAACCATTAGCATAAGAATGTAGTATTAGAAGAATTATCACACGTGTTGTGCTTAACACCAATGAAGAGGTGTGGCTTGCAGGCAAATCATCAGGTCTTCAATACATCTCTTTTGTTCTCTCACAGTCCCACTCTCTCCTTTTCTCCATATTTCCTATCACTTTAAATACACTTCGCTGCAGAAACTTACGTCATCGCTAAGACATATTTGCATCAACTTTTAATCCTCACAGTTCTGATTTCAACTGTGCAGAACAGAAACATCTTGCCTTCACAGCAATCCTAAAGGAAAATCTACAATGCCTTTTTGTGCATGAATAACTGAAAACATCATAACTGCCTTATTTTATGCTACCAATATTGTAAACCAAATACCAATCACTTTTAATTGGGCAAAAGAATGGACATAAATGCAACATATATGGTTAACACTGGAAATTTTTCTACGAAGTTGAAAAGGTATAAAATAATCATTGATCTAAACTTGACTTACTTGTATGCAAGCTTCTTCAAGCTTTCATTCCAACCCTCCAGGTGTTGATCCAAAAGAGCCTGTGTCCTAGAACTTACCTGAAACACGTCTGGCGTACCCAAAACCAGTTCTAAGATCACTACACCAACACTCCACATATCATACCTGTTAAACATAGGCATAATGAGAAGCTCCACGAGACTAGTGCATGTAGCATATACAATAG